>NW_024582082.1:1763255-2130392 GCF_017639235.1 Corvus kubaryi | reverse complement strand
ATTCCTTTAACAGGAAGAAAAACTAAGACTAAACTAAAACCCCAACACTACTTTAGTTAATAATTGGAAGAGGAAACTCCAGCAGGGATTTCTCCTAAGCCACAGCACAAGGTAAGATACATGAAATTGGGTAGCTTAGTTTTTCTTATTGTCTGTAGAGGGTAAGTAGGTAATATCTTCAACAGCAAGCTTGTTAAACAGCTGAGATTAATTTAGACCTCAGTTTTGTACATCCCCTTCCCATCAGGCTTTAGAGGGGGCCATGTACAGACTTTTTTTTGAGAAGTTGTTTAGGACAGCTGAAAACAGGGCCAGAGAGGCAGCCAGCAGGTGCAGGGTGAGGACAGTCCAGTGCTAAAAGTCACTCCCTACTCCTCTCTTATCCAGTGGAGTGGTCCCTATTGACACATCTTTCAACAATTACTGGGAATGATGTCTTTCATTTTTAGAAAGCCCTTTGTGTGTTGTTTGTGTGTGTGTGTGTTCTCCTGCTTTGAGGAGGCAGTGGGTGACAGCCAGGGATGTGGCTCAGGCTTGATATGCAGGAGAGCAGCAAAAAGAGCTGAAAAAGATCCCTGGTACAGAAAATCTCATCATACTGAATGTGTCCATCGTGTCAAAGGGACTTGATTTACATGGGGGAGGATGAAAGGATTGTCATGAGAGAAAATGTAGGAAGTCACAAGCATGGTACAGGATGAGTCAAGTTGTCTGAACCAGGAGGGATCTGGTACTACAGGACTCAGATTTACGTAGGAAGAATCAGATGATTCAGCACCTCTCTGTGGCTTTCTGCACCCATTCCAGTATCGACACTCCGCTGCATCTCTTCCTCTCCTCGTGCTGGATGTTTCTCAGGAGAGCTCGACTCACTTGGTTGTCTGACCCAAAAGAGACCTAACTTCCCTGACACATCAGAGTTATTTTTCAACTCACATCCATTTCGCTTCTGTTCCAAACTTGAGGTTTGGGAGAGGATTTTCCTCCAACGAAAGAAAAGCCATCCATATCACAGAGCCTGCATTGTGCCTGGATAGGTGTTGGACATCCTGATGAGACAGAAGGAACCACAGTGACAATCTTAACATATTCAAAGAAAGGTAGTGATGTATTGTGCTACTGGAGGTGGTAGACAGTCAGGAATTTGTTATAGGACAACTGAATCCATCAATGTAAGTGATAAATGGGACACATGGAATTTACAAGCATGTATCACATATAAACCTAATACTAAGAAATATTAAGAGAATCCCTTTTCTGAACATTTCTCCTTTTAAGGGTTGGTGTGGAGGTAGCATTGCTGTAAGAAAGAATAAGATAATTGGAAAAGTTTTGTTCGTATTGGAATACTATATACACTATCCTGCAGAAATGCAGTGATGTGTTAATTATATTCTCCAAAACATTTTGTTCAGAGATACTTACATAATAATAATAATAATAACACTACAATTTAAGAAACTGGAAATTAGAGAGCAATTTTTCCCTCTTCTTGGAATTTCAGAAAAAGCTTGTTTAAATTACCTATGTGTGTTTAAACTTGTCTCTCCTAAAAGAATCATTCTCCAGACACTTTGACAAAAACACTTGTCAAGTTTCCCTTCCCTCCTGCCTCAGCTGCTCTTCAGGTTGCTTTTTAAGTGGTATTACAGTGATCACTTGTTTTTGTGTCACATTGAGAATCAATATTATTTGACTTAGAATTGAAGGAATAATTTTTATGAAGAAGGATGTGCATTAATTTAGAACATTAATATGCTGACAGATGATGCTCTCTTCCTGCTCTTTTCCCCATTAGACTGTCCCCAGGAGTCATATCTTGGTTAAGTTAAATGCAGCGAGGGATGGTAATGTTCTTTTGAATGTCTCCTGCTACAAGGTTAGAGAGAGAAAGAAAACTCTAGACACAACAGTGATATAAAAATATGAGCCAGAGGCATAATTTGCCATAGTTTTCAAATGGCCTAATAGGCCTTACACATGGAAAGCAAACTGGATGAACTTATTAAAAAGCTTTCTTCAAATTGTGCTGGACACCACAAAAACATTTCAGTGTTTTGCCACCCACTCAGTAGTGAGATGACCCCAGGCAGAACTGTAAATAAGGTAAAATATTCCATCTGTGACTTCCAGAGCTGAGGAGCAGAACCAGGAGCAGCCCCCATGTAGTGAGGACAGCTGTCCTGTACAGGACTGGGGGTGGGGTTGCATGACCTCAGTATCCCTATGACCTGTGTTTTGGGATTCAGTGACTTTATTAGGATTCAGTGACTTTATTAGTTCTGCTCCACCAGGATTTAGATCAATCTGCCAATAAGGAGCCTTATTCCCCCTCACTGAAACTGGAGGTGAGTGTGAATCTCAGGAGCTTCCCACAAAAGCCCTGCAAACAGACAAGGAGATAAAGGCTGTGCCTTCTTCATTTCAGATGCAAAACAATGCAGTTTGGACATTTGTGATAGGACAAATGATAGGACAAGGGGGAATGGTTTCAAACTGCAGGAGAGAAGGTTTAGATCAGATATTAGGAAGAAATTCATTACTCTGAGGGTGCTGAGGCCCTAGCACATGTTGCCCAGAGAAGCTGTGACTGCCCCTGGATCTCTGGAAGTGTCCAAGGCCAGGCTGGACAGGGCTTGGAGCAGCCTGGGATAGTGGAAGGTGTTCCTGGGGTTGGAAGGAGATGATGAACTCAAACCATTCTATGATTTTCTTATACAAGGGGCACTAAGGCCACAGCTCCTGCAGTGCATCTCTCTTTATTCTTCCCCAGTGCTGGTTTAACTGCAACTGCACAAATTTGGCTTGGTCCTCCTCCCTTTACTGGGACACCAGCTCAGCATCCAGACTCAGCATCAGATATTTTACCTAGCCAAAACACCTTCATTATCGGCAGATTTGCAAACCTTGATCAGAAATCAGATCTGAGCTGACCCAGAAATTGATCTGCTGTGATCATCCTAAATGCTAAACACGTCTTGTATTGACCAACATCTGAACCTATTCTGCAATATCTTTAATGAAAGAAATTTCTGCACCGGATAGAAATGACTCAAATCTGAGTCAACACTTGTTCTCCTCTCAATACAGGAAGTTGTATTTAAATAAGTAGTAACGTCAACTCAAATGGTATCAGAAATAGATTAGGTTAAGGAAAACAGAACTAGATAGCCTGATGTTTTATTTTTCAATTCTGTTTAGAGATCAATGGCTAAAGATTAATGTTGCGTGAAACAAGAAAAGCTTAATGATGGCTGGTAGGACAAAGAAAGGAAATAAAATGGAGGAGGAGAGCTAACACACCTTGAAGAAATAACCTGGTAGGAAGAGAAACAAGGAAACACTGAGGATTAGAAGTAAAAAAGGACAAAATGGATTTTAGACATGGAAATTAGGATATACCACATGAAAAACATAAAAAAAGGTAAACACAAAGATAGGAATGGAAGGACCTGTACAGAAATAGGATCACAGGCTAATGAAGCCTGGGAAGGACCTCTAGACTTCTTCACTCCAGCCTCCTGCTTAGATCAGGGTCTGCTGTGGAGTCAGACCATGGGGTGACCTCCCAGGTGCTGCAGAGGCTGCTCTGAGGTCCCTTGAAGTCTTTGCTTTCCCAGTTGAAAACAGACCAGTTCTCTCAGCACCCCTTCAAGGGCAGGAGCTCCAGACCCAAACATCTTGTTGACCTCTCCTAAACTTGCTGCAGTTTGTCAGTGCCATTGCCTAATTCTGGGGACCCAGAATTGGATGCAGTGTTCCAGATAGGAGCCTGTGAGTGCTGATTTGGGTGGGATGAACATGTCCCTCAGTCTGCAGGCTCACAGCTGGATCCTGTCCAGATTGAGATCTACCAACACCCCCAAGTCCTTCCCAACAGGGCTGCTCCCCATCCAGCTTTACTCTGGTGTGCACTTGCCTGCCTTTCCCAGCACTCTGCTGAGTGGAAGCTCCTACCTCTAAAATGTAAGGAATGGCCCTTTGGCATTGTTATTTCCAAGACAGCTCTGTGTATAAACCCGATTAACACCACACTGTTATTCATTATTCTCTCTTCTGCTTCAATATCACTCATTCATCCCAGAAGTGAAAGGGAGCAGTATCCACAGACTCGCTTTATGAGGTGTCTGGGAGCATGAGTCTCTCTGGTAGTAATGAGATTTTGAATCTTAAAGGCTGTTCAGAGTTTTGGTTCCCAGGCTTATCTTACCAGTAATAGAGGAGAAATATTGTAACAAAAATTTTCCCAGATATGAGAATGTCTTACTTAAATATCCACCTTACCATTTTCCTGGAAGATAAAATGCATGAGCTGGTACTGGATAGTCTGCTAGCACTATGTACTAATTTGAAAACAAACCAGTGAGAGGCACCAAGTCAGAATAAAAATTTAATGGAGAAATTTTAAAAAAAGGAAAAAATAAAAGAAAACACTGGTACAAACTGACAGAGTCAAGATACAACCTGAGTCCCTGTTAGGCAGGGTGGTGGTAGCAGTCTGGTAGAATGGTGGCTGCAGTCCTCTGAAGCGGTGATCCTGTAGAAAATGGGTCTGCTCTTCCTCCAGGCCCAGTGGTGGTTGTGTAGCTCCTGTCCTCTGGAAATCCAGTAGAAGGGTTGTCTCTGGTGTTCAGAGTCCCAGATTATATCCACGATGGGATGCTTGGTTCCTCCCTCTGGGTGGAGCATCTCACAATGGGGTAATGAGTCATGAGGCCAAGTGTTGATTCGGCTCATTAACAGAAGATAGTCGGGAGGGAGTTATCTCTGAGTCAGGCGGCAGGACAATGATGGGCCATTAACAGAAAGATAGTCTGGGGGGAGGAGGCAAGGAAACACTGCCCCACCTGGTTTCAACAGCTCATGAGGATGGTAATAGAATACACTGCAACCCAGGACACAGTAATAAAAAACATTTAGGATTTTTTTTCTCAAGGCATAGAAGAATTCCAGAGTTAGAAGAAAGCTCCTCACCCCAAGCCTTGTTGATTGCCCTTGCACTGCCTTTACAGTGTTGATCTGTATGTTTCCCAAAACTTCTGGGTGTCCCACAGCTGCCAAACCCTCTAGCATCACTGTGGTTTCCCTTCATTTCATCAGAAGATGCTGTTCTTGCTTTCTTTTGGTTGACAATCACCAGGGTCTTACACAACACCCATAAAAATTAAAGTGATTTAACAGCAAACAACTGAAAGAGAAGAGGTGCAGGTAGTTCTTTGTGTGACTTTCATATTTGCTAAGAATTTTATAGGGCCCTGGGAATATATGGAGAATATGTGCCACCAATCTTGTGTAAAAACCAGTGAATTTCCTCATATTTGGGAAGGTACAAGGTTTAAAGGATATCTCATAGTCAGAGAGAAAAAAAGAAGAACCACTCTGAGTGGCTAGGTGGAAAAATGTTCAATCTGCACATCTCTGGTCCCTTTGGAGGAACATTTATTCACAGCCCTAAATGAGACTTCTGATGGTGAGTGTGCAGCTCCCCCCCAGCTCTGAGCCAAACAGGTACTTTTCAGATGATGTGTTCAGGCCATTATTTTGTCTCCAAGATGAGAGAATCAAGGCCTGTGCTCTTTGCCAGTGATTCTTTCAAAAGCATTCTACAGAGCAATGCAGATAGTGTTTCACAGGTTAAAAAGCCTATTGGGGAGAAAGCTCATTTTCCTGAGCACATCCACCCTTGCTTTGCTAAAAAATTCCCATGTGATTATCCAGTGCTTTACAGCTAGCCCAGCCCTTCAAAGAAAAATGGTCCCTCTCTCACAGAGAGATACAGAGGAAGTCTGAAGTTCAAAATAAATTGTAGTGATTTAAACTTTGTGGCATTTGGTCCTGTGCTGTACCAGCAATCCATTGGAGGAAGTTCATGAAGCATTTTTGCCTCTTTCCAGATGAAATGCTGTTTTTTCCTTCCACCCTTTCTGGACCATTATGTAGATTCTGCTCTGAGAGATATTATGCCCTTTCTGACAACAATTGCCATAATGTCAAGAGCCCTGGAGATGTTAAAAGCCCATTAGTGTCTGCTGCACGATAATTTGAATATTTTTAAACTGCTGACAGATTTGGTACGCATTAGCTTGAAGGCTTTTTCTTCAGACCTTATGCATATTGACCATGGAGTGGGCGCTTTTGCTATCTGCTCTTGGCACTTTAAAAGTACAGGCCATGAAAAGGGTTCTCTTACTGCATTTTCACGTTAAAGAAAAGGGTAAAAATAGGAAAATATGTAGTTTCCATGTAACAGCCAGGCTGCTGCAGGTGTGTTGCTCTGTTGCAGCTAGACTTCTGAGATGTCAACTGCAAGATGAAAAGTGGACCTAAAACATGAGGCTCAAAATTAAATATGCTCTTTAATCAAAAAACCCCCTCTATTGAATAGTTCTGTATTTCGCTGCAAAGAGAGATTACCTTAAAATGTGTGCTCTGCATCGTTCAGATAGAAAGTGCCCAAATTTGAACCACAAACAACTGTCATGGGAGCATGTGAAAGCACCTCCTGAAGAGCAGAATGAAAAGACCCACCCCCAAATCCAAAGAGCTGAACAGCCAAATGCGCTTTTGAAACCACTTTATTTTCTGACAGCACCTACATTGATCCTGGCTCTTTACCTGGTTACCAGGAAAAACAAGTTTCTACCTTTCCACTTTAATGTCAAAGTTTTGTTACTGTGCTCTAATCTGCTGGGACACCTGAGGTAAAGAAAGGAACAAACCTCCTCAAATGACCTTGCAGTATCACAAAAGTGCAGTAAGGACCCATTTCTCTTTCCCACTCCTGTTGGAGAGGGGTCCCAAGGCTTGGAGGATGTGCTGCAGCCCATCAGAGCTGTTTCCATTTGTAGCTTTAGCAGGACTGGAATGAGTTGTCTGGGCACTGCCCCCTCTTTTTGGGTAGCATCATTCTGATACTTCCATGTGTCCAAATTGCTGGTCAAGGTGTTGCTACAGGTTGTTGTAAGTCTGTGTGGATCTGGAGCAGCATGGGATCAGACACTGGGGATATTTCATCCTTTTCCATTTGCTTCTACCTGCTTTGTCTTTCTTGTTCACTTTGCAAACCTTCCCGGCAGCATGGGAACTCTTCCCGCAGATTTCACTGGTTGGTCCTGACCCTTGTGAATCCGTCTTAAGTTTACAGATGGATGTATAGTAGCCAAAATAATTAAATTCTTGGCGGCAACAAATTCTAGTTGCAATCCTGTGGTTAAACCAGCTTTCTTCTGGGAAATAACATTCTGATGAAAACCAGAAGGTTTTGTGTCTCATGAGGAGTTACCAATTTTAATCACTCCCCTCCAGAAAACTTCTGAAAGTAAAAACTGATCTGCTTTGGAAATGTCAAAATAAAGATTTTAATGTAAAAACATTTCTATGCCTTTTCATTTATATTAGTTTGAATATTTCTATATTATTTTCAGATTTGTCATAAATATTACTCAATAGGTTTTGTTAGGAATGTGTCAAGCTACAGTGTGAAATACAGCCAGAAAGAGCACAACACTTACATGTTTTCTGACCTTTTCAATAAGTTTTAAGTACAGTTACTACTGAGTAGAGATTGAACTGGAAAAGCACCATGAAGTCTTTCTCAGAGTGTTTCTCTAATCGAAAAGAACAGCACTGGAAGCACTTCCAGGGAATAGCTGTTTTTGACAGTCTTGTGTTTACCTGGAATATTTTTTTAATATATATAAAATGATATTATTTTACAAAAATTATTGGAATTTTAGTCTTTTTTTCTCCCCACAACAGCAGATTTTAGTATTTCAGTTATTCCTCCTGCTTCAGAAAGAAAATAACTCTTCAACCTTTAGTGTTTCCAATAGACCCAAAATCCCGGCAAACTCAAATAACCATAAATTTTCTTTCTCTTAGATTGGTTATGTGCATATCTGACATCTGAAATGTTCCACAGTCACCTTTGCAAAAGGATCTGGGGACCTTAGGGAGGCAGGACTGTATTTACATACAGAGCAGACAAGCTTTTAAGGGTTGCATCATCGGACTTCTCATTTTCATGCCAAACAGACAAACTCAGAGGCAGGGCCTCAGTTATACACAGAGGAGAGGGCAGGAAAGGCAGGGCTCAGTTTGGAGAGAACCTGTTAAATGCTAACAGGATTAGTCCAGGACAATCTGGATGTCTCTCTGTATGTGTGTAAAGGGTAGATATGAAGGTACATATATGGAGAATTTTCCCTTTCATGTGGTCTAAGCACAAGATAAATCTTTACATAAGTGAAAATGTAAAGATAACCTGACCACTATGGCAAAATTTATTAGTCTATATTTTGAAAGACAAAAATATGAGTCATGCTTCTGATAGTGTTTTTAATACTTTTGTATTACTCCAAAAAGGTCAAAGTATTGGTGGTGTTTGAAAGAAAATCAGTGCTTCTTATTCACTGTCTGCATTTCCATTGAATTTTTAAATGTGTGAGGTGGCACGAGATTTTCTGGGGATTTATCTGCCCAGATTTGACTGAATGCAACTAATAGTTTCTAATGATTTTGAGAATAGCATTTTAAGCACAGTTTCTGCAGAGCTCACAGTATCTACTCCTTAAGATTGAGGGCTTAAACCTCTTCAGTGCAGATAAAAAAAAGCAATTCTCCCTTACGCTGCTTCAGTGCAGGCAAACACAAAAACTTTTCCCTATAATGGAATTTTTAGCTCAGTGGGATCCTGGCTGAAGATTCTGAAATAATTTTGCAGTTCTGTATAGGTCTTATTCCAGAGCAGCGAGGAGAAGGGACACAATGCATTAGACTTAATTATGCAATTAATTCAACTGTAATCTTTTTTTCAGTAGGAGGCAAGCTGTCATCAGAAAATGTCAAGTTGTTGCACTCAAAACCTTTCCTAGGAAGGCACTTGCTTTAAACACTTAGAGACAGATTTGTTCCGTGTCAGGGTGGGTTTCTAAGAAGGGCAGTGAAGGACTTTGCCCCTTTCCAAGAAAAGCCAGGAGCTTGGTGCTCTGGGTATGGGCACAACATGTGTGGCAGAAGGTTCAGCTCTCCATTCCTACATCCTTGTTGAATTAAATCCAAAGTAGCCAAAGGTCTGGTATTCAAACTCCTCCTGGGGTGAACAAATTCAGGCATTTGATCTGGGGCTGTCAGAGCCTGACCTGGATTCACCACGAGTGAGCCCTTACCCTCAGGCTGGTACTCACATAAGCTCTGGGTTTTTCCCGGGTAACATTCCTACATAGCCTTTGTTTTATCTAAAGACTGACTCTAAAGTATTGATGTGGTAGAGAAGACATTTCTTCTCAAGATCTGAAATTTATTTCAAAGGTAGCTGAGAGTCAGGGAAATTCTGGTGAGGACAGCAGAGGAAATTCTGGTGAGGATATGTTCCCACAAGGATGAGCAGATGCAGTAAATAGAGAAGGCTTTGAAACTTTTCCTAAAAATAAACAAAAGTTATTTTCTTCCTTTCTTCTCCCTTATATGACAAACAAAGGCCATTAATAATGACATGCAAGAGGTAAACACTTCTGTGACTTTCCTCAGGCTGGAAAATGGGTCAGTAACTCAACTTCTGTAAGAATGTGGCGTTTATGGCTCCCAGACACCTCTTTGCCTCCCTACGTTGTGTTATTTGTTTCCCTTGAATACTGAAAATGCCTTAAAGTATAAAAAGGAACTTTTAAGAACATGTATTAACATAATGACAAAAATTGGATTGTTTAGAATAGATCTGAAATTATTAACTGATAGATAAAGATTATCTTCTAAATGTTTGAGTGTTCAGAAGTAGTTTAGAAATATTCCTTCAGCAAAACCCCTGCAGCATGGAAAGGAAAAATGTAAACAGGTAGGCAATTTAAGGCAAATAAAAGAGCAGTGGCCTCTAATTTACATCTTATTTACACACAAACAAACTGAAATATTACACACATTAATTTTTTTTTGCATTTTTAGAAAGGTGTTCTAGTAATTTTACTTTGAAATTTACTTCAATCAATGACATAGTGTACTAATACCTGATATCTATATAATTTTCAGCACAACTGCTTTCATTTTTAAAAGCAATCATCATCTTAATGGCTTGAATGCAACAGGAACATAAAAGCCCAATTCATGACAATAGACTTGCACTTGTTTCAAGACGCTTATGTCAAAGTCAGGCTCGTATTTAAGACTCTCTTTGGACTAGATCTTTTCTGTGTATGGTTCAGGATGCAGATTTCTAGAAGGAGGAAGAGAAGTCCAGTAAGAGAAGCCCAGTGAAATGAGAGTGATAAGTAACCAAACTTCTGCAGACGAGACTCTGATTTTGTTTTGCCTCTAACTGTATTCAGGAGCTGGTGACTCCTGCTTTTCCCCTGAACTCAACAACAAGTATCTTGTTTTAATGACTCTATTTACCTGTTTATTATAGCCAAAGTGACAAAAACCAAAACCCAACCCCCAAACGGACTGCATCTATGAAAAATCACCAAGTACTTAACTGCATTCATAAAATGTCATCGGGGAGATGCTCAGGAAGTTCTTCCTGCCCTGCAGGGACATGAGGGTGGCTGGGGTTTGCCTGCAATTTGCCAGTGTTCTTTTGCTGGACTCTGCAGCAGGGAGGTGTCTCACCACTCCCAGGTTCTCTGTTCCTATATAACTTTTTTCTGGATGTATGGCTGACATTTCTCAGCCTTTCTCAGGTGTTGCTAAGAATCAAACAACACCTGCCACATAAAATGTGTTAATGAATTCATTAACATTGATATCCGTCTCCCATGAGCCTCATCTGACATACATTTGTGTGTGTGAATATGCTGTAAACTCAAGGGGATTAAAACTGGCAATATATCTGTTATGATCTATTATGACACCAAGAAAGTGGAGCTTAAGGAGTAAAGATGATCCACCATTGCTAAAAAATACCATCCCAGCCCTTGTTCCCTCAGAGCTGGCCTTCTCCTCACCTTCTGAGCATTCAGCTCTCGTTTCCATATTTTTGTGTAGATGTCTTCCATGATTTGAGAAGAATGCATGTAGTGTTTATTATTGATGTGTCTTGGAAATGCAGACCATCATGAAGAGCACAGGAGTGCTTTGTACTCCTTAATGACAAAGGGGTTGAATTCTAAAAAGGGCACTTTTGTTATTTAGAGATGAGCAGAAAGCAGGCAGCGAAGAGAAACAACCTACTCAGAATTCTGCACTGTTTACAAGGCAGTAATAACCTTCTGCCATGGAAGAGAAATAGAGGTAATTAATACCTTTAAACTCTGGTTAATAATACCATCCATTTCTTTCCATTCCTGCCACTGTTTAACACCACAAGGCGATACCTGAGCAGGGACAATGGCAGGCTCTGGGACAATTTCCCAGGAAAGGCAGTGGAACTGCTGTGGTAAAGTTCTGGAGATGCAAAACAAATGTGAGTGGCAGCAAAATGCCAACTCATCCTGAGCCCACAGTGGCTAATTTAGTGCTTCCTCAGCTTTGTGTAAAGAAAGGATCTGACTTCTGTGGGGAAAAAAGAAAAAAAATAACCATGCAGCAAGTACAGAGATAAGGAAATGTGAGAGCTTTTTGAAAACACAATCTTTGCAAACACTTTATCTGCAAAATCTATTAGGCTCTTATTGCAGCAAATACTCATAGGAGGAGTGCCTCAATTTCATATAATCCTATAAATAAGGACAATTACTGCTCAGTGAATTTCTCCCACTGGTGGGCAGAATGTGATAAACAAAAGCTAATATTTCAAACAGAAGACAATCTTTCTATTAGCCAGAAAAGTAGGGCCTGGAAAATCCCATTGCTCAGGCACAGGTTTATCTGAATGAGCTCCCCAGTGTGAGGCTGAATGCTCCAGAACTCAGAGGCAGAGAGCTCTCAGCTTCTGTGTGAACAAACCCTGCAAGCAGCTCCTCTCCTAAACACCTCCAGGAACGTAGGGCTCACTTTCCCACCCTAATTGAAGCCAAAAAGAGAATGTCTCTTCTCAAAACAAAACCCAAACCCAAACAAAAACCATTGCAAACAAAAAGGAATGGTGCCACATTTTCTCTTTCTGGCAGGACATCCTCCCTCTCTCATGGCTGGGGCATTTGGAAGAGATAACTCAGGGCAGATTAATAGCCCAGCCAGGAGTCAGGGAGCCCAGCAGGAGGTCACCTCCAGGCAACTTAGAGTCTGAGCCCCAGCCCCGAGTACACATTTTGGTATGAGAGCAGATGTGGAAAGAGAGAAAAGAAAATAAACATCGGTGACCGACAAAAACATGGTTGTAATGTCTATAAAGCCCACACTAATTATCACAAGAGCAGAAGTCTCTTACACACTCCTTGGGAACGTGTGAGAAGATTTCTCCCCAAAGCTGGACACAACTTTGAGGTTACTTTTCCGGAAATTGAGAGAAAGGACTTAGATGTGTACTCCATCAAGATTGGACAGTAAGGAGCAATGGATCCTAAGTTATACTATCTCTCAGCTAGCTGTAAATTTCATGGCACCTTTAACTCTGCTTGTATACTAGTATCTCCTTTTTGTCTTATCCCTGTGTAGTAATAGTCTGGTCTAAGTCTTATGTCTGTTAGTTTTGTGTCTATTAATAAATAATCCATTTTATAATAGACCGAATCAGCCATTATTAAAGAACTTGTAAATGAGAGTGGGTCTTGGGGTGCTGGACACCTCAACAATGCCACTGCCTGCTGCCAGAGGCCTGGGCAAAAAGGCAGTGACTGATTTAAACCCACATCATCCGCTCATAACACTCTTTCTTTGGGCTTGCTTTAATTTTGTCTGAACAAAGTGACATTCTTGTTCAGTTTTAGGACACAACTTCAATTTGACTGCCTTGTGACTATTTAAACTGCAAGAAGGAAGCAATGCATGGACTGATGATAATATGAGGAGGGGAATCATGCCAAGGAGTCCAGGTAGCTCTAGGAACCACCTGCAGTGTCAGAACCATGTTCTGTGACATGAAACAAGGCTGCCTGCTCTGCTCCACTTCCTGGGACGTGATTCCAAGCTGTCAATCTCTGGCAGGATACAGACCTGCTCTTTGGGTCAATTAGCAGCCAGCTCATCACCCAGGATTTCCAAATGGGGCCATTTTGCTGGAGGTTTTTGTTAGATAACAGCCAATTTGTGCAATCAGAAGGGAATGGGGCTTGTTTCCAGTGCCCCCACCATTCTCAGTGCAGCTCCACCAGGGACGTGCAGCCTCTGGGGTCACTGAGCAGCAGGGAGGATTTCCTGGTGAGGTGTGGACGTGCTGCAGCACCTCAGAGGCCAGGGATGGAGGTTTGATTGCACAGGCATGGACTGAGCAACCCCACAGCACATGCTGCTGGAGCAGGATCTGCTTTGCTGCGGATTGTCTCCCACCAAGCAAGGAGAAACGATTCCCAGGACTGACATCCTGGATATTGGTGCATTTCCTCAATATGTCCCTTAGTGCCATGTTCAGTGCACATCCCTGTAAATATCAAGATTTTGGAGGTGATTTCTTGACCAGTATAAATGGTCAAGATAAAATGACCAATATAAAATGATTTTTCATATAAAACCTCAAAATAAAGAAGGTCATGACTATCATTGTCATTACAAATATTACTTAACTCCTGCGCCCAAAATTCCACCCAAAAATAGAGGTGAGGAGAAGGGAGAAAAAAGGAAAAATAAAATTATAGCCAGCAAGAAGAGTATTCCAGCAATTTTTAGAAGTGGCATCAGAGAAGAAAGGAAATAAGGATGTTAATTACACACTTTGGCCTGCTTCAAATTTCCTGTCTAGGTGAGTCTAAGTAATCAACTTTCACAACATTCATAAAGTCTTTGGCAATGAATTCGTACCGTGAGAAAAGCTCCATAAACAAGCTCCCAGAAAAATTGTTTCTACAGAGGGCCAGACCGGGGGAAATGTCAGAAAATGAGACGAAGACAGGGCCTGAACTCTAACAGGCAGATAATTCTCCCAAACTGGCTCTCAGTACCAACGATAACTTCAGCTGCTGTTTAAATATGACAGGATTGATTCTGCCAGTGCTAATCCCCCAAATCCCTTCTTCTTCTGCAAACTGCGTGACAGCTTAGTGGCTGCAAGTCACTTCTCGGCCAGAGAGACTCAGCAAGAGACTGTTCCATTGCAGCAAGGTAAAATACACTGAATTATTCATGGTTGGTTTCCCTGCAGCCAGCAGGGCCGTGGCAGTCACAGGGTGCCTTCAAGGCTGTCCTGTCATCTGTGTCCTCCTCCCTTTCACCCCTGTGCCTCTCCCCCAGTGCCAGACTAACAGGACAGTCTGTTACCTGGAAGGTTTGGGGGATGGTTTCACAGTTTACCAGTAAACCTTGGGAGTGGAGTGTTACTTAAAAAGTGTAAGGGAAGGTACAGTGAATTGGTGGAGGGTTCACCCCTACCTTCAGCCTAAATTTATCTGTGTCCTCCAACAGACACGTTAACCTCCAAATATAGCTTAGTTCCTCCCATCAGCCTAAAGCATAACCAGGAAGAGCCATCAGGTATAACATGAATTGTTCTGAAATTTAATTGTTCTCTGAAGAAGATCTTTGATGAAGAATCCCAAATGTGACTTGACATTGTCAAAAGCTGGACTTCCTTTAGTCAGATTTTATTTCTTAATATCTCAATTACAGCTCTTTGGTTTCATATTAAACCCCAGATTTGTGAACATGGTGAAACACAGATTACTGCCCATATTAAAAAAACCCAACCTTTCTATCATGCTGGAGGCTTACAGACTTTTCTTATAACTTCTCTTTTGTAGAAGAAACAAATTAATTTATTTCTACTTTACACTGCAGCTTGTCCTTCTCCAAACTCTACTATTTTCATAGTATTTAGCAGTTAATAGCTTTTCTGTAATTTCTGCAGTTTAGAAACTGCTCCATGGCATTCATCCCCAGCATATTAACAGAGGGCAGTTATATACACTCTCGATTAAAATTTTAAAAGTATTTCAGAAGACCATCTGTGGACAGCAGTATCACAGTAGAAAAGATTGTAATTTCATCATAAACATTTTTTAAAATGGTTCATGAATGTCCTTTCATGAATAGTAACAGAGGTTGTGATGGCAACAGAGGATTCAGCAGGAAGGTGTTGGTTGCCCAGCAGGGACATGGATGACACTGACCACTTCCACAGCCTGCTCAGAGATCACCAGGTGGAACTGGCACAGGGAATGCCCACCCTCCTCACCCTCCTTTCCCTGGGTGGGAAGTGGACAGATCAGTGAGGATTTGGGACTTCCTTGTTTTCATCTGTGATGCAAAGGAAAAAATCAGCCTCTGTATGCAGGTGCTGCCCTCCAGAAAAGCAAGAACTATCTTAGGATAGCCGGGGCCCTAATTAAGGCATTGGCAAATGTTCCTATTCTTTTACGTATCTTAATTGGTTCCCTAGAGCCTGTCCAGTTTCAGAATAAATACAACCCCAAACAAATGGGAAAAAAACCCAAACAAAAAAATCTCAAAACTCAGAAAAGTTGGGGAACAACTTCAGCCATTTTTAGAGCTAGAAAACATTTGCTAATTCCTGCACAGGTCTGCTGTCAATACCTTTAGGCAAGACATCTTTCCTGGAGCTGTGCTGCCTCAGTCTTTGGTCACACTCTACTGATCTTTCCATGTATCAAGTTCCCCTGAGAACTGAGGATGAACAACAGAAATATACATGTGAGTGTTCCCAACTCTTTCAGATGGAAATAAAATATGCCTTAAGCTAAATGCATTCTTTTAAATGCGTGCAGCTAAATGAATTCTTTTAAAAACAAAATCAAAGCTTGACACTGGCAAAAACTACAGCAAGTTGAGGCAGTGACTCAGCCCTGATGAGCTGGGCTGGGGTGACCACGCAGGGGGCTGTGGCCCAGCACATCCCCTCGTGGTCGGTCACACTGGGGATCCACTGCATCACTGCTGCTGGAATTACAGCACAGCCAGCCTGGCGCAAGTGGTGAGAAATTAATTGCTAATGGGCAGATTGCTCTGAATCACTCTGGTCAAACAGACTGGAAATGTGGCCAGCTGAGGCTTCCTGAGTGGACACAGAGATTGCTCACCATGGGGGGAGGGAGGAAGGGCAAGGCAGAGAGGAGCACAACTGTAACAGGTTTTGGGGGATCCTTTCCATTCTGGAGGGTGTTGTGTGATTTAAAGCATATTAGACAAATGTTAAGGATGGAAATAATACAAAAAAAAATTCAAAAAAAATTCAGAGAGTTATTAGGGAATACATCTATTAATTGTGCAACTACTATGAAGTGGGTGCTTCCAGATGAGACAGTGCCCTACAGCCAACAACTGTCTGTGGTGCAACAGCACTTTCAGGAAATATGAGCTGGGCTACTGCTGTGAAGTTCAGACTTTTTAATCAGCAAATAATTTTCTTCCAGTCATGTGCTGCTGAGCTAAATTGCAGTGCGAATCCAGAGAAGATTCTCATGGCACTACATGTATGGATTGGAAATTGAAGGCTTCCAGTTTCAGTAATTTCTTGATCAATCAGGATAACAGAAAGCTGTGGTGATTCAGAGTTGGTACAGAGGGAGCGCAATTTGCTGTTCAGGTACAACACCCCCAAATTTGCCCAACCCAGGGCAGGCTGTTGCCTGTTTTGCTCATAAAATTTGCCCTGTCACAAAGATAGGGCATTTGCCACTAGAGCTCAGCCATAAAGTGTGGTTTGCTGACAGTGTAATTGCATTAATCTGGCTACTCCTCTCACTGTTACTGGACTTGCAAATTGGCAGACTCACAATAGTCCAGGGACCATTGCTTTACAAGATGGTTCAAGCATGATTTCGTTTGATTCAAACTGAAATAAATACTTCTGTCTCACTAGAAACAGCAACTAAAAGAGGTTTTTCATATTTTGTAATTTTGAATGTTTAGAAAATCGACAGTAGGAGCTAAGAACAAAACATCAGCTCCCTAATCCAATCCAGTGGGAGCAGCTCTTCTCAAGTTAACAGCTCGGTACAGAGGGCCTTTTCTTAGCTCAGTTCAATTCCCACATCTCCTGAGACAGTCTGCCCCAACAGCTCCTGCTTCCACAGCCTGCAAAATGTTCCTCAGTGAGGGTTTCCAGTCTAACCTACAAAGAACCTCCCATTTTTCCAGATTATTGAACCATTATTTATAGCAGGAGCAGGTGCTCTCAACGTTTCCTTCTTTCTTCGACTATACGGGCAAAAGCACTTTTAAAATAAAAAAAACCCCAAGAAACATTTCTTTAAAGTAATAATTCATACAACAACCCATGGTTTTTTTTTGATTATCAAAATGGACATAACACAAAACAAACCAAAAATATTCACATCATCTACTTACCAGAGAGAAGAAACACATACTGGATTTTTGAGGTAAGAGAACTTCTTGGAAGATCCAGTTCACTGTCAGAGATCTGTTAATAAATCACATTCCTGAGTGTCTATGACAACACGTCCCCTTCCTTTTCCCTATTTTATTCTCACACCCTGACAGAAGGTTTATTTACTGCTTTTTCATAGCCTTCAGTCAGGTTGTTATTTTGCTCTTCTAAAGCTGAAAATTCAGGTTCTGGAGGTGCTGGTTCGTGGCCACTTCCAACCTGAAAAAAATCAGAGATTTTTTGTTATGGACAGTCAGGTCCTTCCCCTGTTCAAGAACCTTACTTTTATTTTCTCCTTATTTATTTGATAACAAATAACCATTTGGTCTCAAAACTAAATTTTCCTAGCTCAGGTATTTCTTGGCCGAGCAATATTAGCCCATAGTGACAACTGTAGCAACAAATCAAAATCTGTATTTCTCAGAAGAAACATATTTTTAAAATTTTCCCCGAAGGCTCAAAATCTGCTGGCAAAAAATATTTGAAGTGTTTTGTCCTATGAAAACGGAACTTATTCACTGTCTTCTTAAGTCATAAACCCAGGACTGCAGTGGGGCCATTCACAATTTCTCAGCAGTCCTCCCACCCACAGCTTCAGACTGTGAATTACTTTCAGATCGCTGCTGGATGTGAGAATGCAGCTGGAACAGTGATGCAGAAAGGGCTGGAGGCTGTGCCCAGGCTTTGTGCAGGTAAGGGTTGAGTTTTGGTATGCTACTCAAAGAGCAGCTGAAATAAATCTCCATTTTCCCCAAAACCTGATTTAACTGATTGGAGAGGGGGAATGACCACACCAGGTAGCTCAGCTGCTCTACCTTGGCTCAACACAGGCACAGAAAAGTGTAAATAAATTCAATCCACAGGGGGGAAATGATTGCTTGGACAGCTTGGGGCTACTTCTGCCTTTTCTTTCTCCAGCAGCATTCCAGTGTGTTATCGGTGTTTTCTGATTATTTCTTACCATTCCCCCTAAAGCCTTTCATTCTTACCTGCTTCTTTTTGGATGTAGTTTGAAAAGTAATAGAATGGCTTTTTAAAATTTTATTTCAAGCAATTGATGTTCTGGAAGGCTGAGAACAGCCAGGCCATTGTGCAGTGGCAGCACCAGGGAGCAGATGGTGACAATGATGCCAGTTACTGAGAGGGATGAGGCTCCTGCTAAGTGATGTCTGTGGAGATGAGTGATTTTACACACAAAAAAAATCCCCCTATACAATCTGTTACCTTCTGCATATTCATTTAATTCTATACAGTATCCAACCCCTGTTGCTGGAGCTTCCTGAATCTTTTTGCCATTATAAAAATTTTATTTATATCAAATTGTTCCTGTCACTCATTTTTGCACTTGTCTGGCTGGTGGAAGGGAACAAGCTGAAAGTGCAGCTCAAGTTATTTCAGCGGCACTGGCATAAAGTGCCGGGGGTGCTGGTCTAGGAGGGACAGAGAAGTCACATCTGCCCTGTCACTGTCAGAAGCTGCTGCCCTGGCACAAGGTGCTGCAAAAATGAACGTGTTCTGTTTCTTGAGCTGACACAAACCCTCTCCAGAGGGGGCTGGAGCTGGACCTGCAGAGCCAAATATGCAGAGGTGACACAAATCCAGCTCTGCCAGCTCCTTACAAAGACAACCTCAAGCAGAGGGAGAGGTGGGAAAGCTACTGTAAGGTGACAGGGCTGAGCTGTCAGAGCCCTAACCCTGCTCTGGGTCTCAGGACACCTCAGGAAATGAAATGCCACACTGAGAAACCACCTGTGAGACAGGCAGGGACAGGGGAGCACCACACTTTCCAATCAATGTGGTTTTCCAGCCACCGTGGCATCAAGTCACATATTTCCCTCACGGGGGGGAAAAGAACAGGCAAGTTCAAGAAAGGCAACTCCCCTTCAAGAAGAATGAAAACACACTCTGACCAAATTTTAGATCAATTAGAAAGTTTTCACTGGTCTGTAAAGGACATATTTGATTTGAAGTTGTTTGCCCTAATTAGGTCAAATTTTAATGGGAGAACAAAATTTTTAAAAAAAGCACAAGAGAACAAAACTCATGGATTTTGATGTTGAAGCAAAACACTGTGGCATTTGCTGGTGAAACACCCTAATGCTCCCCTCCCCGAGCAGCAGACAGATGGCAGACCTGGGTTATGGCATCTTATGTTTCATTGATGTTCACACGTTTAGAGTGTTAAACCATGAAAGAAATGAGTTCAGCTCCTGATTCCTCAGTGACATGACACCACTGCAAACAAACAAGAGCAAACATTAGAGTGAGGTAGATAAAGATGATAAAGATTTTGAGATGCTGAGCAGGGAACCTGCGGTGCATCCCGAGCAGCCAGGGATTTCAGCAGAAATCACAGATATTCTCTCAGTGCCAGTAATGAGAGGAAACAGTAGGTTAAAGAGTACAAAGATATTAAGAAATTATTTTCGATGTGTGAGTCAACAAGCCATAGAGTATTAACCATGTATGATCCTCATGGGCTGACTCTGGGCTCCCTCTCTGAGGGGAGGAATAAAAAGCCCATAACTGCTGGTCCTGGCAGGGAAACAAAGGGAAAAGAATTGCAGCAGCAGCAGAGCTATAGGGGTCCCAAATGTGTGAGCTACTGTGCACATGCCTTCTCTGAGGGAAGCCTGCACAATCCTAGAACATAAACAGCAACAGCTGCTGCATCCTCATCCTGATCTGGCAAGTGGGAAGTCCTTCTTAACCCTAGGAGAAAGATTGAAAAGTATATATATACACACTTTCCAAAATATACTTTTTAATGGGATGCACAAACACACACAACACACACACACACACACACATATATACACACACCATTTCTCTGAGAAGTTTCCAAGTCTTTAAAAGGCCACAGGAAAAAAAAAGTCCAAATAAAACACAACCAAAATTCTGTTAGTCTTTTTAAAAAACACATATTTTCCAAAATCCCACAAGTCTTTTTAATATCTTGAAGTGGGAAAAAAAAAATTGTAGCAAATAAAAATCAGTACTAACCACCACTAGTGGTTGCCAGCATTAACCAGTGAATTTCAAAAGCAAAAACCTTAGAGGATCTAATGAGAGGATACCATGGTGAAGAATTTAGTTTGAAGTCAAACTGTAACACTTTTAATTAATAGTGCCGGGTTTGAATTTGCTGAGTATCAGACAGCAATCCAGCCCCAGATAGCTGGATCCTGACTGTAGGACTGAGACCTTTACAGAGCAAGCTCAGCAGTTCCCTGCTATTTTCCCCAACAAACAAGGCAATATTTGACACCAAGAGCTGCCAGGGCTTAGCTGTTACCTCACTTAATATGGACCAAAATCCATGAAATTCATTCATGTTACTCCTTCCACACTGTATCCACCAATCAGTTTTTAAACTCCACGTCTTGCTGCTGCCTGCAAAATTTTCCCTTGGGCATGTCCCCATAGGACCTGGGATCTCCTCAAACAGGGCAGCGCCTGTGCCCTGCAGCCTGCTTGGTACAAACAACCCCAGAAAGGTAAAACCCGCCGAAGAGGAGCACTGAGCTGCCTGCAAGTTCTGAAAGGAGCTCTTGGCAGTGAGAGTTTGAAGGCAGGCATGGCTCGGGTTCCACCTGGTGGCCAGGAGACCACCTGTGATAGCCACAGGTGCCCAAGTGCCCACCTCGATGGCCAAGGGTCTTGTACAAGCATCCAAGGAGCACACGTCAGGGGCTGCCCATGAGGGTGGGAGCAGCAACGAGGGGATGAGGAGAACCCCAGGGCTGCCCTGCAGATTTTGCTGGATTAGGAAAACACTGGGCATCACCAGTTCCTGGGTGGGCACCAGGCTGCTGCCAGGAGCAGGGAGTGAGTCTCAAGTGTGCTCCAGTCTGCACTTTTCCCCAAAAGTAGAACCCCAGTGAATGATTGCCGTGGGAATATGCACCCCCACACAACTCCTGGCAGGATACTTCTGCAAGAACCTCCTGTCAAAGAAAGCAACCACCAGATGTCATTGTAGGATAAATTGTTTGAGAAATGTTACTAAAACTGCACACAGCTTCGACTGTTTCCCTGGTTCTCCAGCAATCCCACGCAGGCAATTATTGGGACCTGCTTTCCTTCACTCATAATGAGAGGAACTGGAGAACTCGGATCAAAGTTATAGGCTGGGTTTCACAGTAAGTCAGGGCAAATAGCC
Source organism: Corvus kubaryi (assembly GCF_017639235.1). NCBI lineage: Eukaryota > Metazoa > Chordata > Aves > Passeriformes > Corvidae > Corvus > Corvus kubaryi. The sequence continues at coordinate 2,108,862 of NW_024582082.1, read as the reverse complement.
ACACACTGCACAGTCCCAACTGTACAGCTGCTTTTTCAGTGCAATCTCTTTTAATTTACTTTTTTCCACTTGTGACAGTGGCTCTATGAAACATTACCCCTGTGTACAGACATTTTGGTTCACCTCCTGATCTTGCTGGGTTTTCAGCATCAGTCACTCTCAGAAAAACATACATTGGTGTAAATCAACAAATGACATTTAACATCAGTTACTTTTTCATTACCAAAATCTTGGCCAAAATAACTCCAGCTGTTAATTTTGACCTTCCAGCCATATCCCACAGGATCAGAGATGATGGGGACATACTGAATCTCCACCCCTGACATCCCTGCTGTGGGATACCCACATGGAGCAGCCCTTTGTGCTGATTCCAACCACCTGGGCTGCAGTGCTGAGCTACAAACCATCTTTCATGTACAAACCACCTTTCTACCCCTGGTGCCCCATTGTTCTCTGTTCAGAGCTCCTTCCCTGCCAAGACCTGGACTGCTGCACTCTGTTCCTAGGCTGTGGTTTCCCCAGTAACACAGAAACCTTCTTGATTGTGGGAAGTGAATGAGCATACATAATTAAAAACACAAGTGGGGAGCATCTCTGCTTTGTAAGAGCTTTCTTTATTGGCTCTACTGGCAATATTCCTGCTCCAAATGGGAATTTGAGTTACTGACCACCAGAGGTCCTCTCCAGCCAACATTTCTCTTGTTTTACTATTTTTTTTAATATTTGTTCCCCTCTTTGTTCAGGGGAAGAAACTGGGAAGCTAAAAGTATTATTTTTTGGCAGGGACTAGGAATTTTAATATTTAGAATTTTATACATGGTGTTTTGGATTCTTTTGCAGGTTGAAACCTGTTAACAAGAAGGGTATCAGAGATAGCAATTATCAAGATTCATATCCAATTATGTAAGTGAAGGGAAAATGCTACTGAAGATGCGTCTGACCTTCACGTCCAACAATTTCCTCTGAGAGTCAGTGGGGGCAGAAGAGGGGAGAGGGTGTTTATAAAGGTACTGCAGCCACATGAAGAGAACAAAGGAACAGTAAGGAATGTAATTCCTTAGTAAAAAAAAAAAAAATTGACGTTGATCTTTTAGCTATTCTTACATCTGAGTTTAGGCTGGGCACTACATGTCCAGGAGTTCTGTCAGGTGCCACTCAAACATGTCCAGGAGTTCTGCTGGGTGCCACTCAAACAGCTGTCACTTAGGCTGCATGGAACAATCTTTCCAATTTCCTTTTGACCTACAAAACACAAGCACAACACAGGTTTATCCTGAAGCCAACATGGCCTTTCCCAATAAATAAAAATGTCTTTGTTTTGCAGGTTACAGGACACAATTTTTGTCTCCTACAAGGCACAGGATGAGCCCTTGGTTTTCTATGAATGACATTCTCACTTGGTGTGTGCAGGATTCCACGGAGCCTTGGGATATGAGAGAGCATCTGTCTCTTGAACTCCAGATCCTGACCTAATACTGACATGCTGTACATGTGTTGATGTGTTGGTTCCTTTTATCAGGAGGCAATATGTTCTACACAGACCTTTCCTGCTGACAGCTCCTTGTAGCTCATCACATCCACCAGGGATCTGGGATGAGGCAGTGGCACCTTTTCTGAAATTTCACAGATGGTGACACACCACGGCGTTCAAGGAACAAAAACATGCCCTCTCCGTTTTTGCTGCCAAGGATCTGGCCTAATCTTATGACATTCATATTTGCATGTCTAAGGTGGAAGCAGCCTCGAAATAAACATTGTGATAAATGAATAATACAGCTAAGATAGAATTACACACAGAGCCAAAGAAAATTAGGGCTGCAAAACTGAGCCCTGCAAAGCAAGGAAAGGTGTCCCTAAATCAGCTCTTTCTGATCACACATCATCATTAATTGCATGATCCCATATTGGTTCTTCAACTGTCTCATCAGCTCACAGGATAGATGATGTTCCCTTAGTCAGCAGCTGTTCCATGTTGTGTTTTCTCTTCATTTTTCAGTTTGTTGCCCTGTGTGTTATTTATTACAAAGAGTTACTGGTGTGTTCTGAGATGAGAATTATCCCTTTTTTCACCCGAGATCATAGAAGGCAAGAACTCCCAGAATCAAACAACCCTCTCCTTTCCTACCTTCCCTCTAGGAGCAAATAATCCAACAACTTTACTTCCCTGCACTCTCTCCTGTCTCCCAAACCTGTTTCATTATTTAGTTATCTGCACATATCTCTAACTTCCGTTGTCTCCTGGTTCAGACTGTAAATGGCTTGGGATGAAATACCCTCGTGCTTTGAGCTGGTCAAAACCAAGCAGTTCTTCAGCAACATTTGATGCTCCTAGCCTTTTCTGCTAACAGATATTTTGTCTTCCTTCTTGCAGGACATTCTTTAGGCTTTTCAGTGAGCTCAGGGGGGCAGAGACTTGTCAGCAGGAAATTACAGTGAAGGATGATTTAGGAAACTCGGAGGTGGATCAGCTTTAATGGAGTCATGCTAAGATGCAGCAGGCATGGGGAGCCCAAATCGTCCTGGCATCAAACAGAATTTCTCAAAGGACACCAACACAGAGCTCAGAACCCACAGCCTTAGAGACTGACCCTGTTGCTGTCTTTTTCTGTCTCTGATTCCTGCAGTCATTATATTTATACGAATGGATTGGCCAAGCTGGAAACAAAATCAGCAACAATCCCCCCCCCTCCAGTTCTCTCCCCAAAACCACAACAACAATAAAAAAAGCCTTATGCTCCTGTGAATAAGGAAGCTTGAGCAAGAGATATAATAAGCAGCCAGACTATCCTTTAGCTCCGTCTGTGGGGACACATTCACACAACACAAAGTTGCTGTCTCAAACTAATTGCCTGTGCTGACTCATTCACAGAATCATGCTGGCCACAGACTGTAATTATCATGTCATAATTATCACTTAATAGCACAAAGAGTGCACTCTTATCTGATATGATAAAATAGTTCAATTAATTTTAAACAGAGGGAAACACTAGTACATCCTTAGAGCCTGGCCACAGAGACAAAGCAAGCCGTCAGAATCAGATTATTGATTTCATGTTCTCTCCTGGCTTTATTAATTTTTGTTCAGGCATTACAGTCACCACTTTTCATGCACTTAGGAGATTTTAATTTGGCATAATACAGGAGCAAAAGAGTAAGATTAGATATAAATTCAGGAGAGAGACAGTGATAATGGAGAGAGGTAAACTGTGTGTAATATTTACAGTGGAGATGGTGGTGATTTCAGCCAGCAGGAATTCTATCCCACTGGGAGAAAGGGTAACAAGGTGAAAAAGGGGAGAGGAATTGCCTCATCCTTGGTGACAATATTCCCTACTGTGTACAAAAAAGGATGGGGATTTTCCTTGGCCCTCCTTTTTTGTTAATGTATTTATAAAACCACTTTTTATTATCTGTATTTGTATCTGAAGCAAGGGAATTCTACAATGGATCAGAAAAAAAGCACCCTTTAATGATGATAGTTCCAATTTTCCCAGCTTGATAACTTTCAAAAGCAGATTCCTTTGGGCTTTTTCCTGTCATGTGCTCCAGGGGCAAATGCTGTGTTATCATGTCAGAGTGATTCTCTGCAATGTTACCTAATCATTCAAAGGCTTCTGTACATTAAAAAAAAAAACCCTTGGAATATAATAGGAAACCTAATGGGTGAGGTTGTGGCAAAATGATTTTTTTAATATCAGAAAACTTTCTGATGAGTACATTGTGTTACCATGGTTGCAAGACACTTCACTATTCCAGAACTATCACCTCCCAGCACTGTTCAAAACATAATAGAGCAGTCTAAAATAAATAGTTCTGAAAGAAATTGGGGTTAAAAAGTTAACCTTGGGGTTAAATTTAGGGTCAGCAATTTTCCTGGTTTTTAATGAGGAAGGCAGAAAAAGCCTTGCAAGGGGGAATTTGTATTTAAGATCCTCAAAACCCGGAAGATCCCAGGATCCATCTGCAGTGCAGACCTTGCCACCTCCAGGAGGGAGAATCCTGGAGCTTCGGGGCAGCACGTGCTCCTGCCTGTGCTGTGCTGACCCCGGAGCTGCAGCCACCTCACCAGGCTCCAGGACTTCTGGCAGCACAGAAAGTCAGAGCTGCTGGGAGGGTGGCAGAGCCCTGCTCCTCCCCAAGGCTCAGATGCTCCAGCTGGGCTTTGATAACACAGCACCACCTCCACTGGGTTACTGAGAACCCAGACTATGGTGGCCTCCTTTGCTGGGATGGAGGATGGGGATGCAAGGGTGGATGAAGAGACCGTGGAATAGGTATGAGATTTCAGAATTACAGCCCAAGGAAACTTCTGTGGTGACTGCACCGACCAGAGGACTTTCAACTGAGCATAGTCAGATTGTATAAGGAAATTAGTTTTGGTCATAAAATGAACAGTTAGGTTGTACCCCAAGCCTGAATTTTGTCTTCTTAGGGATCTTAGAAGATGAGCCAAACCCATCCAAATGCCTGGGGTAAGCTCTACTAAATGAGGTGTCAGCAGGTCTTGGGACAATGAACTCCAGGAACCGCAGCATTTCCCTCAGAACATAACACACTTTGCAGTGGTTTGTCCTCCCTCACTGCCCTCACCCTCCACACCATGCCTTACAATCTTTATTTCAGTTCTCCTTATACCATCCCTTAGGTGGGCTAATCCTTATTTGTACAGGTTCTGTCCACAGGTTGCAGAGACAGCTTACAGCAATTAGGTTCCTTAGACACTCCTGTTAAACAGATCAAGTTTTCTGGGAAAGGAGCCAGGTCAGATTGACCTAACACAGCACACCTGAACCTCCTTGAGACAGGGACTTTATCTGAATTTCCCAAAACTCTAGCAGTTTACTATCATCTCTATCTTAGAGGTTTACCTAGAGATCTAATGCTGCTCCAGCCCACATAGATAAGTATGTATTTCCCTTTGCAATCCAAATGAAGCAAAGATTTATCTGAACATCAGTCTCAGCCCTTTCTGCTGATGAAGACTCCTGTCCTGCAATATTACAAGTGTTGGCAGTAGTTCCTCATGACTCTTCCCTTCAGGGGGAGCTGACAAACACAAGGCCAAGAGTTACCCTAAGCTAGAACACAGGCCTGTGGTTTGGGGCTGTGGTTAGGGATGCTTGTCAGGTGTGTGGCCAATGGCAGTGGAATTAATCATGGCTAATACTTGGCTTTTTAAGAATTCTTTGTTTCCAGAAGGGCAAAAAAATACCCCAGTGTTTTTGAGTTTGTACTGGGACTTCTACAAATTTAGACTGTAAGGCAAAGTCTAGCAAGATTCAGGAAAACAAATGGTTTCAGAAGCAGGTTGGCCATGTCAGCAGCTGGGCTGTGCATCCAGTGGCAGGTTTCACATGCAAGCCCTCTCCTTGTAATACAAGCTCTGGAAAACTGAGCTCTGCCCTCTCTCAGCTGACATTTTTTGTACAGCATAACCTGTATTAGAGGCAAGGATCAGGGGTTATGTGTTGTAACACAGCATCACAGGACTGAATGTGGCCCTAGAAGGTAAAAAGAGTCAGTAGGGCTCTCCATCATCCAGACTGGTGTCAAATAGTTACCCCCAAAGGAATCCTCTGAAGCCTTTTTACGCAGCCTGCAGAGGCAGATTGGTTGTAACCTTCTCTGACCAGCTGGAGAATCAGGGAGGTGCCACAAAGAAGTGGGAATGAATACCCAGGTAAGAGGGCTCTGGAGTTGTCAGTCAATCAGACTGTGGAGAAATTCACCTGAGCAAATTTCTGCAGAGTCAGAGAGGACCCACCTAGATTCCTAGAACACCTAGTGTTCTCCATCATGGATACACTGCTTCCAGGTGCCTTTCACAGGGTGAAACACCTCTGGGACCACTGAGTGTCTTCCTTTGTCAGTGGATGATGAATATTGCTACAGGAGACCAAGACATAGGAAATTCAGCACTACAAACTCCTTCATCCCTGTTCCTTTATTTTGCCAACTACTCACTCCAAGGGTAAGAGAAAGAGCATCCTCCATGGAGTTTCTCTGTTGTTAAAGCAGGCACAAGGCAGCACTCATTGCAGCCTGCGAAGTTCAGGCATTCAGTTCACCTGCAGTGACTTGTTCAGTGAATGCAACTCAGCAATATTAACTCAGTGTCCATATTTAGGAGAGAGAACAATACTGATTTCTGCTGCTCTTCTGCTGCTTTCTTGTCCACACAATACAGATTTCATTGGTTTTTATCTCCACGTAGATCTCGCACACCGTGGGGTACCTGATTACCTCATAGCCTGAGGAGTGGGCGATTCTTGCTGCAGGTTTTGGTTACTGAGGCTGCTGGCTTCTCAAAGATGACATCAAAACATAACAGAAAATCTAAATCATGCTGGCAGTTTTTTCAAATTCTTGTAGGCAGAACCTAGCAGCTAAAAGCAGCAAGCAGAGATAACAAACATTGTTTCTGCCTAGATGTGAGCAACCACCCAATCAATTGCTCCTTGGTACATTGCTGTTTTAGAGTGAACATCATTTAATTAATACAGTAACTGCAGCTACAAGGGTATTTATATATTCATGGAAAAATGACTTTTTTTTCTGAAAGTAGGGATGTAAAATGCATGAACATATTTATGAACACCTCACATAAAAAGGGCTTAGGGTACTAGTTGATGCTAATAACAAGCTTTCACTGACTACATTGATGCATAAATTTTTAACACATATGCACAAGTCAGGTAAGGCATTTGCATACTCAGCAGGGGGTTTGAGTTCCAGCTTTCTGGAGCAGAAACTGCTTTTAATTGTGTGTGATGCATAGCACCGGGCGGCTGACAGCTCTAATCGAAAGTTAACAAGCAGGAGGGATTTGTTCTTCGAGAGCTGAAATTTCCAAGTAATCCTTTACATCTAATCCAGCTTGAGCTAGGGAGTGGGAGAAGAATTGCAACCGGACTTTTGTGACCTCCTCAAATGATTTGTCAGCCGAGCTGCTGCCCTTCCAGAAAGATGGGCATAGTTTTAGCCTGGTTGGGAGAATAAACAAGGGGAAAAGCAATGCACAAAAGCAAACCGGGAAAAAAGTTTAATTACATTTCTCTAACTTGACATTTTTAGTTGAGTGACTGCCAGATACATGCCAATGCTTCTCTGCATATTGTTTGGGATTTGCTGGTTTCAGCACTAAAACAGACAGCAATGGAAGCTTTCAGTGTGCTTGAAGATTAATTTCACATAATCACAACAGAGCTGAAGTCAACAAGATGAATTTAATTACTAGCCTGACAGCTGGGAGGCAATTAATGCCCTTAAACTTTCAGGCGCTCTCTCACTTGTATTTTTCCCCTTGCCTTAATCCTACTAATTAGAAACAAGCTTCAGGGTAAAGCTGACCATGGTGTTACATTACCACCTTGTCATCAGAACCACAGAAACTTCCCAGTTAGACACCAACTCTTTCCCCAGAACAGGAGTCAGGGCCACCTCCGGGTGGTGAGAGCTGCAGAGCACTTTTCCATGTCTGTCTCACAGGATCAAGTCCCACTATACAAATCCTCTGGGGTTTATAAGTAAAGGAATACCCCACTCTGACTCTGGCAGGAATTTTTATCACCTTATAGCCTTTCAGATTTCCAGGTAATAAAGTGTAAGACGACCTTTGCGACAGGACATTAGTGTGCTGGCAAATCTAGATTGGAATTTAAAGATCACCTCCTGCGAAGCTTAATAAACCCCATCTTGCAGCTGAACAGAGTGGGGTTGTATATCTCCAGGGAAAGTGAGCATTAAAAAATTCCCTGTTGTAATGGCATCATTAAGAGGGAAGGCTGCACCACTTGAGCATCAGGACCATTACATTTTTGCTCTGAAACTGGAAAAAATGCACTGATGCAGCAGAGTGCAATTTGGAACTTCATCTCCAGATAAACTTCCAGTGTTTCTGTTTATTGTGAATCAGGCAAATGATGAACTTCCCACAGGATCAGAAATCTTTAAGGGCATCTTGGCTCTTCCACTATTTCAAAAGTGAAACATTTTGTTTTGCATTGCTGACTGGTGTAAACATCTTTATTTCTGTCAGCATTAAACTGCATTTTCCTACTGCAGCAGCTTTCCCAATGCACTTTAAGTTGTTGCTGACCACCGAGCGGTCAATAGCATATGGTACTCTCCATTATGTAGTTAAAGAGGCATCAAACCAACTTTATGTGCAAAATAGATCCCCAAAACAGAGCAAATATGACAATGCAGTTTAGCAGTTTACTGAAGAGGTTCTTTCAGCCAAGTGAGATATTTTGGTTTGGTTTTCCCCTATGAAAAAATTATACTCCCTAGTTATATTTGTGAAATCCTTAAATAGTGCAAACCATGGATTTCTAAAGGTTCAAAGCAGAATACGTTTGGTTTAGTTTGAAAACTGCCTTTATTGGACCAAGAGGTCTGTCAGGGGAGTACTGGGAGAACAGAACTGGGAAAGTTGGGGGTTATTCAGCCTGGGATTCCTTATTGGGCTTATAAGAGGGCTTTATTCCTTCAAGTGCTTAAAGGGAGCCTATAAAAAACATGGAGAGAGACTTTTTGTAGGGCCTGCAGCAACAGGACAAGGGGTGATGATTTTGATCCAAAAGGGTGTTGATTTAGATGAGCTGTAAAGAGGTTTTATTGTGATGAGGGTGGTAACACCTCGATGCCCCATTGCTGGAAACATTCAAGGTCAGGTTGGTCAGGGCTCTGAGCAGCCTGATGTAATTGAAATATCCCTGCCCATGGCAGGGATGTGGGACTAGGTGGCCTTTAAAGGTCTCTTACAACTCACACTATGCTCTGATTCCATGATATTACTTCTGGGATTGGAAACATCCATGACTTCCTTCTCCTAAGCCTTTCTGCTGGCAAATCACAGCTATTTCTGTGTGTGCTCAGTCTTACTGCTGCCTGCAGAACAGAATCTGGAGAAGAAACTCAGCCCAATAGTTTTGCTTTATGTCTACATTGCAGCGAGTACCGGCAATTAATGATCTGTTGGCAAATTAACACTGCACATGGCAATTGACTGTGGTAATGAAGTTATAGAGTCTTCTTTATGGTTTATTAGCACAATAATAAACCACACTCAGCATGTAATAATGGCACACAGTTAAATTAAAGACTTGCTGATGCCTTATAAACCATTTTGAGAAACACTCTTGCAGCAATCCGTAACAGCCTTCCCTGTGAGCATGGGAAGGCTTTGCTCTCTGCTCTGCAGATACAGTTCTGTCACTGTGGTTTTTTTCTATTACTCTTGCATTACTAACAAAGCAGGCTGGGGAGTGGAACATTCACTTCAAGTTGAACTAATTTTTAAGCGCTTTGGGTGAAAAATACGTCTTGGCTTCTTCAGGCTGCACCTATTTCTTCTCCTATGGAGAAATGCAACACCAGAGTTGTTCATCACTTTCCCCTCAGACAGAGCCACCAGCTGAATTTTACAGTTCTTCCCAACACTTGGCAACTTGAATTGACTATGGTTTTTTAAAAACTGGCAGAGGTTAAATCTATCCTCCCACCTCAGACAGGTGAAATGTGCTGCTGTGACCCAAGCTTTAGGATGAACTTCCCTTAAAATTTCTGCTTCGTGTATGTGACCAAGACCCTTCCTGTTCAGAGATGGGGCCTCATTTCAAACTCCCTGCCCATCCACTGTTTGATCCTAAAGTGGGGAGGCGTTCACACAGAGCCAGAGCTCTGTGCCTGCACACCTACTAAGCTCAAAACACCCAGAGAAGCCTGGCACCATGGTCCCTTCAGATCTGCTTTACAGCCCCTACAGAAATGTAGGAGCATTATCTCTCTCCTTCTTGCAGGCAAGGCAAGTACTTTGCTTTATTCAGTGTTGCAATGTAGGATTCATGCTGGGAGCGATCAGGCTCTCAGAGAGACCCGTAATGGCAACTGTATGCTGAATTTAACAACAGACAAAAATATCTGGAACTCTCCAGACTTCTCTCTGCAGGAAGCCAAAGCAATGCTTAGGGAAGCTATTACCAGCTTCTTTCCAGAAAGCTGAGTTTCTTTCCTGCAGCTCCACTAGAGGACATCCCAACCCTGGCCAGCTGCTGGCCCTGGTCACAGAAGCTATGGCTGACACCAAGGTCCTCATGTCCCTCAGCCCAGTGTTAAAGTTGATGGGGTCAGTCGAGGATTTCTTTTTTCTGTCTGACAGAATGAATAGAGGGATACAGGAGGAAAAGCAGTCTTTTTCCTACCCTTAATCTGTCATGTCTGCTTAAACTGAAAACTCATTAGGCGGTGGCTAAGTCAGTTGTGAGGTTTGACTATATTACCCATCTGTCTGATTTGAGATTTTCTCTTGGTTGAGGTGCTGAAGCAGGGTCCGTCATGCACTGTCTTAAGCAGAGCCAAGAGTCATAACACAGAACCCTTAAATCACCACTGGAGATGTTTGCTTGCAGTGCAAGGAGAAGCCACGTCATGCTCCTGGGCTGAACAGGGACAGTGTTCATTTTGCTGATACAGACCTGATTACCAGGGCCTCGCAGGGAAAGTTGCATCTTCCACCTGTGGTCATGAAAGCTGAGATTCCAAGATGAGGGACAAAAGGAATTAGTCTGTCTGAAACCCCTGAAATGTTCAAATTTTCCTTTTATAAAAACTAGAGTACAGACAAGAAGGTGACTGCTGCCTTCTCTCAGCAGGCAAAGAGGAGGACAGTCCATAAGAATATGAGATTACCTTGTGGAATGTGTATTAAAATTCACTTTGGCCAGTGCAAGGAGGCTCAACAGGGACTCTGAGGAGCTCTCAGAACTTCTCTCCATTGGCTGCCGTGGGACACTCCTCTTCCTAAACCAAGGCTAAGGCTTTGTCACTCTACTGCAGACAGAACAGTTTAGTGCACTTTTTGTGCCTACACAGAACTGCCAGGACCTAAAACTTCCTTTGTGATCAGCATCTGTAAATCCCCCATCACCTCCTGCTCACCGGCATTCAGCAGTTCCCCACCAGGGCGCTGTGGTTTGCAGCAGGTCCATTTTGCTGCCAACCCACCCTTTGTCTCATCCATCAGACAAGCTGAGTCAGCATTATGTAAGTTCTTTACAACAGAAGGCTTTTCTCCTTGTGAACACTTTTATAATATCACCCTCTTTAAGACTGCTCCCATTAAGGAGCTTAAAATCTTGAAGTCTCCAGGCTGATAGAGTCTCACGACTGACAGTGTTTTCCAGCCACCTCTGACACTGTCGTGTCCTCGTGTTGCCAAATTCCCCCTCTCCCTGCTGTTCTTACAGCCACTACCAGAACTTTCTGATGAAAATGAAAGAATACCTGACAGATTCTGCTGAAGCTGAATATCCTCACAGGGAAATGGAGAAGTCAGAAATGAAATGGAGAGTGTGCAGCTGTGTGCTGCTGTCATGAGGCAGTTGGGTTTAATTTTCATTCAGCTACTCCTAGCTGGTCACTTCCATGCCTGGCTTCAAAACGATAATCCAGAGCCTTTGATTAATTAATGAGCTTTGCCCAGTGGGAATCTGCTTACTGGGGGATATCTGTGCCTGTGGTGAGCAGCTTCTCTGGAAGTCTAATATCCCAAGATGAAGATGCTCGGTAATCTCAAATGTGTGCACTAATTAATGTGGAATAAATACACCTCGTAATGCCAATGCTAAATGACTGGCTCACAAATGCTGACTGGACTCAAGGAGCTGTAACAATTCATAATGAACAATTATGAGCGATGGCTTTCTTTTTCCTTGGTGCTTTGGAAGGTATCTATCTAGTGACAATGCAAACAAAGACTTGAGGGAGCAACTGGAGCAGCTCAAAATGTGTCTCCTCTGCACCAGCTACCCTAGAGATGGAAGGATTTTTGTTGTATCCAGAAACAATCGTGCTTTTTGTGGCTTGTCATGCCCTGGTCCCGTTGACACCAGTGTGACAATACTTCATAGGACAGTGAGTCACCACTAGGTAGCAACATCTTTCCTTCTTTTGCAGAATGGGAGGAATTTCAGCTGTGTTATGTTAAGGTTCAGATCATACTCTCAGTGCTCTAAGAGGTAATCCAAGCTCTTTCACTCTATTGCTGTAGAAACTGTTGTCACACTCTCTGATCTTTATAAGGACAGGAGGCTCCTGAGATGCTACTTTCTATGCATTTCAGAAGAACCCGTTCTCACTGATTCTTTGAGCAGAACCCTTGAGGTGTTCAGTGACATCAAACTGGGGAACTTTGCAACCTCTACTCAGAAGAGGGAATGGACCTGTGTCCAAGGGCAGGGAGGTGAATTGAAGAACCTCTTGACATCCTTTAAAAACTGAATCTACAGGCTATGACCAGAGCAGATCTGAGTAATAGGAAGTATGAATTTAGAGGGTGTTTGAGGTCAAGAGCACAGATTACATTTATTGTAACACACTGTTTTGGAGATTATCTGTCAGGTTTAAGACTGGGACATGCAGATTTCAAAGTACACCTCTTGTTGTGGAAAAACAGATGTCTGGAACTTCTCTTTCTCTTTGAAGGCAGAAGGTAACCAGCCTCACTTTCTTAACACAAGTGATGCAGTGAACTGGAGACAGCTCAAATCTGGTTTCAGAACCACCATTATGTTTTTGATTTAGTTATGGGATAAGCCTGTAAGGTTTTCTGATTATTGATTGTCATGCTTAAAATACAGTGAAAGATGCTCAGTGCTGAGACCTATCCCTACTAGTGAGATTGAAAAGAAATATTTGTGTATTAGAAGGATGATATCATCAGCATCAAGAAGTAGTTTGTGATCCTCTGTGTACACCATGGCCAAAGAACCTGAACTCTCTGATGAGCCCAGAAATCAGCCCAGCCACAGGGATATTTAGTTTTTGGGTAATGATGCAAAAGGATTTTTTCTCCTAGGAAGATGTTTTCCCAGCTCTTTATACTAGTCAGGAGTTACTGGCTGAGTCAGTTCTTTGCAGTCTGGCAACAAATCCTCATAGACTGGGACTTTTCATAAGGTTCCATCTCAGAAGCATGACATAGGCTTATTTTGTAGTTAGAGAGACTCAGGTATGTACCAGTGGGGTGATAGTGGTCTGTTCCTAACCAGCTCTTAAAGGAGAAAGAAAAATGAACAGGTTGGAAGCCACTCCTCATCTCCAGCCACCTGAGACTCCAACAGTGGCAGCCAGGCTTAGATCCAGCTGCAAATCGATTCTCTATTACCATATCCAGTGAGAGCTTTGCTATTCAGGTTATTGATGGTGATAAAGTAGGTCGTTAACAATGAGCCAGCACAAAGCAAGTCATTTTAATAGTTGAAATGTTATCCTCTCTAAAGGAGCCATAATAATAATGCAATATTATTGAGCCTTTCTAGTCTGCAGGCATCTGTCATCTGTCTGCCTTAAACTGATAGGGGAGAGTGCATTTGAATTTATTCTGCAGGAAAGGAATGATAAAGCTTTATGGCTGCTCTCTTTTCTTCCCTTACTTTGCTGCCTGTACCTGCCAATAGCTGTGTTTTGTCACTTGTCTTTTGCTGTTATTTTTTAAAAATCTTGCAACACATGGGAACTCACTGCTGCCCAGGACAATACAGACCTGTTACTATGGATATACTGGTGAAGGTGACACATTCTGACTATAATTACATAGAGATATTCTCATACTGGAAGCAATGAAAGAAGTTTTCCTGCTTATTGCTTCCTCTGCATGCATTTGCCCGTGAGCAGTCTGCAGCAGAAAGTCCCATTCGCGGTGTGTGTGAAGGTGGGGAAGCGTTCCTCCCACCATCACTGACAGGTGACTGGTCAGTGATGGAAGTGCCAGAAGCACCTCCTTTCCTCTACAAGGGGGCAGAAGACATGCAGCTTCCACAGATTTCAGCAGGATCCCGGAATGTCCAGTTTGTCAGAAGCAGCACAGGAAATCCTGGCAAGTGCTGCAAATAGTACTTCTGTATGTGGTTACCTACCAGCAGCTGAACTGGCACCACGGGTTTTCATAATGCTGGAACTTGAAATGACACTGCAAGGTTTGATAACCCCTGCTCTGAAATGCAACAGCAGTGACATTAATACATCACACAGATAACAGAGGCTCTGGATGACTCGGGACACTGAACACATCTAATCTCCAGGTCACTGGGGATTTAGATCTCAATGACTCCTGAATCTAAAGCAACACAAAATGTGTCTGTAACTGTTTCATGCATGTTGATTTAGAAGGGACAACTTTCCTATCAATCTTTACACCTACCTAACATGTATTTATTCATGATTTTTTAATGAGGTATCATCTCTTACTTTATAGATATAGACCTGCAATATTAGAAACATAAGTGAACTAATCATGAGAGAATATGATTAAAATCCTGATGCTTCACCCAGAAAGATATTGCCTGGATCTTTATAAAAGAAAGGGCTAGTTAATGTTAATGTATGCAAATACTTATCCAGCCATCTAATTTGATCTGCTTTGGAACTTAACACAACCTCCATCATCAGACCCTCTGAGTGACTTTTGTTTAATCAGCTTCCACTGCTTAATGAGTGGGGTGATTAACACACAAGCAGAGGATTTGATGTGCAGTATGTCCGGTGTTAGTGGAGGACAAGACTTAATAGGATTTCTCCTCTCTGCTTTTCTCCCTTCCCAAAGTGTGAGGTTTGTCATATGCTAAGCACAGTCCCCAACTCACTATCAATTAGCTTACTATCAGAAAGGCATTATGGGGTTGCTGTACCTATTAACCTACAGGAGCACACCAGTGCAGGAATATGATCACAAATGATTATAAAATACATGTGTACTCCCCCTGCCATGATAACAACTGAAGAACCTTCATGAGCTCTTATTAACAAACTTGTGTCTATCCCAGACAGGTGCTTCTGAGTATCAAGATCTGAACCAATTCACCTCATCTCTTCTGCAGGTATCTGCTTTTATCTGAACAATTACAGCACAAAAGTGCTGGATAGTAAAATACCAGCATGTTTGCAGGAGCTCCTGCATGTAGCCCACTGCACACAAGTGCTCAGAAACCACCTGCATAATTACGATTTTGTGCAGCACCCAACACAGAGTGACTCTTCCAACCCATCAGGATAGGGATAGCTGGGCAGGTAGAGGATTCTGAATTAAAATGAACTGATGTGCCAGATGTTGAAGACATCTGTAAGTCAGGTCTGCTGTTCTTATGGAGACTAAATATTATGCTGCAGGTGAATGAATTCCAGCAACTACAGAGTGAGCACGAGTAGTGTCTGGCAAACAAACTCCCAGTTCAGGGACCAAATCATCTTCAAAATGACTCATGGTAACCTTCTGAAACAGTCTTGGTTTTGGAAGATCCAATCCAGAGAGGCACAAAATCCTGCAAACTGCCCCTCATATCAACTGAAGTTGCAAGTGATCTGCTTGTGTTCAGCACATCTCAGCCTTGTGTCTAATCTTACAATAAATACGATTAATAGCTCTGTTTGCCAAAGAAATGCCTATACGACCTCTTACTCATGTCCTCTAAATATAAATTAGAGTTGTTCTTGTGTCAGCTAACGAGTGAGGTGCCTCTTTGCAAGAACTCATGCTTGCTGAGCCAAACCTAACCTTTACGAACTCTCTGTGGCTTCTAATAGGAAAAAAATATTAAAAGTGCCCAGTCATCCTGTAAGAATTGAGTTTTTTTGTTGAGTTACTCATATGTCCTGCTATAAAGCAGAACACTTACGCCATTAATTCAATGCCTGTCAAGAGCAGGTACCTGGCAGAGAGGAGATCAAGTGGCATGAAGAACTGAGACTTGCTATTTCTCCTCCTCTCATGCAGATTCAAGACCTTCCATGTCTCCTAATGGTGATCCTGAAATTCTGTAACCCAGAATTCCTGAAACTCTGGCACTTATCTTGAATTGTATGTTTTTGTCAGGGTTATCCTCTGTTATTTTTCAGTTTTCTTTGTACCAGTAGTGCCTTTATTGTTCTTAAACTGAGTGGGGTTCCTGTGACCTTTGTGTGTGATCCCAGCATGTCCTTGGACAGCTCTGACTATAATTACAGGGCCTGGTTAAAGCAAATACTTTTAAACAAAGGGTCTCAAACCCCTTTTCCCATGAGGTAATATCTAAACAACATGCTGTTTCCAAAGCCTGGAGGCAGCTGATTGCATCTTAAGAAATGCTCTCCAAATGGGTTTGTCATCTGCATTTCTCGGGGAAGAATTCACTCATCCAAAGTTAACCCTGCTCACAGATGTTTATCTTCCAAGACCTGGGCACAACTGACTTTGGACTGTGATCACCTTTCCTGCCAGGCTTGTGTCAATGCCTCTCCCACTCGAGAGCCTTTTTGGAACTGCTCTTACTTTCACTGAAGAGCATATTTTGAAGCTGTGTTATTGTTACTCCTCATTTCCCCCTCCTACGCGGCACGAAATCCTAACACGCAATCAAGCGACTAACCCCAGGACCACTATGTTTAATGTTCTCCTAATGCCTATCATTAAGAAGTATAAATGCCAGTGAGTTGTCTGGGTGCTTTATAAAATAAATATATCCATCTGTGGGGACAAATTATACCAGCTCTCCAAAAGTAGGAGAGGCTGCACAGCAGGGACATGCACAAGGAAACTTTGGCCAAAATCAGCACGATGCTCTGAAATGCCCATGCAGGAAAGTGCTTTTATTCTACAGCAGGACTGAAATACCTCCCATGCAGTGAACTGCTCAATAATTCATTTATCTATCACATCTTACAAAGGTACAGGACTGAGTTAAGTCTGCCAAGATTTTCAATACAGGAGGTTAATATAAACCCAACACATTTCTTCCAAGCCCTATTGTACTCAACAACAAGAAATAACAGCTTGTCTGCTTCCTGTACAGTAGAAGCAAAGAAATAGCAGGGCCTTTAGAAGGAGAACGTGAATGCAAGCCAATCATCCTCCTTCTGGCTCCTGCTGGCTCTTGTCTCCAATTACAAAGGAATAATTCACTATCCGTGCTATTTCTACATTTCAAACTGGGCACTGAAGTATTAAAAGTTATTGTTAGCCTGCCGTGCTCTTGAGAAGGGATAAGCAGGAGATAATAGAAAGACATAAATGACCCAAATCAGTGAGATATTCTTTATGGTTTATCACAAAGGAGTTTCCCAAGAGACCTTCATGTCATGGCCTGTGCCCACGCATACACACAACCCAGAAAGATAATTGAGGGAGGGAAAACTGCATCAGTATGGACACTGGTTTCTTTTGGGACATTTAATCCCATAAAAAATATATTCCCTTTATATCTCAGTGTGCATGGCCATGCTTTCTCCTCTAGATGACACTGTGTCTGCTTGGAATCCAGAGCTGGAATACCAGGAGCCCTTCAGCACCGGCAAAGTCATGTGGAAGAAAACTGCACCAGCACCTGCTCACAGTAGTCTTGTCACCAATGGTTTCTGCACAGTTCAGAGTTGTTGCTTAAGGACTTGAAGCCTCTGAATCTCAGTATCTCAGCAGCAGCCAATATTAAACCTGTGTAATTCAAGGTGTGAGCAAAGTTGCAGGACAGATTTGCATATGTATATGTCTATATAGATACAGTTACCTCTTGGTTTGTCTCTCTGTTTACAAATATCCCGAGGTTTACAAATATCCAGGCTGCAAAGCAATCTGCAACTCCAGGCAGATCTGTTTACCGTCAGGTAAAATTCCATGCAGGATTGAACTGGTAATATGACAAGCTGGAAAATTAAAACAAACTGGATTGGGGCAATGCAAAGAGTCTAATTCCTAGGCATTAAACTGCCTGCATGCATCCCCTGAATCCTCTGGGGGAGAGAAATTTCACTGGGAAGAAACGTTTTTGGAAATTATGATTTCATCTAAACTCCCCAGCACACCTGTGATTTCCCCAAGGTTACTCATGAATTATTTGTAAGTAACTGGGATCAGATTCAAACCTATGACATTCAAATGTATAAATAGTAAAAACAGACTAAACAACAACAGAGCAGGAAGTAAATGCAATGACTCTAAGAGAATTAACAAAAGTGCCACTACTTTTAATTTGTGCCTCAAAGGCTAATAGTTCCTAAATTTCTTTCCTGTTTCACCAGTAGCAGGAAAGTTTACAAGCTCCTCTTCATAAGATGGCTCCAAAGGGTCAGGTAATGATGACAGGCATCTATGACAATAATAATGAGGTTTGGGGATATTTTCCAGTCAACATCAATGGGCCATTAGTCATTCCCTGATAAGGAATGTCTTGCAGACAAGACAGATCACAGGGCCAGCACAGGCAGGGTGGAGGGGGTTGACACAGAAATGCAGGAAGAGTTACTTATCTTCAGAAATTTGGGAAGAGACTCCCACAGAAGTGGGATGGAGGAGGTGAACTCTGAAGAAGGTTCCTTAATGACTCATCACCCCCAAAAAAAGAAAGACACACCTTAAAATTGATTCCTTCCTTCTTTGTTTGTCTGGAAGATGGAAGAGTGTGATTTCTTAGCTTGCTCTGAACGTGGGCTGCTGGTTTCACACTGCAGTGTCAGAAGGCTGATTCCAGCCCAGGTATCTACAAATTGACTCACCATTTTACTCTGTTTAATGAATAAACAAACTTTCCTCTGTAAGATTGAATTAATTTGGATTTATTTGTCTAGGTACAGACGCTACAGATGTTTTAATTTAGGCAGTTTGCAGTGTCAAAGTGGCTGTGCTGGCTGAGCCTTTGATTTCTGTCCATGCAGGTAGAATTCAGAGTGGATATTATGGGCTTTTTGACCATGGGAAGGACAATTCCAGCTGAATATCACCAAGGGAAAAAAAGTTAAGTGAAGTTTAACTGAAGTGTGCTGAGTGGTTGCCATAGCGAAAGTGATGGAGCCTCTTTGCTTTAGCTGCTGAGAGCAGGACTGACAAATGCGTGTGATACTACTCTGTCAGGAACATTTCCACAGCTGAGATGAACATCTCCTTCAATTTCCACCTTCCTGATCAAAAAATGAATTGGGAGAGAAAGGGAGAATTGAGAAAGAGAACTTTCCCCTGCAGGAAAGGGACACCAGCTCTGCAGGCCCCAGGGGACAGGGGAGAGGTTGTGGATTTTAAGGGGAGAAGTTACCAGATGTCTCCCTCCAACTGACTCCCAAGTGCAATGATTCAGTTAAATGCTCTTTATTTTGCCCCAAGTGTTGCTTGCGAGTGGATGTGCTGATCCAACTTCTCTGAGATTCTATTTTTGGTTTCTTGCCTCGGTGAGGACTTGGATTCCAGGACCAAAGGTTGCTGTTAATTTACAATCCTCAGCTGAACACTGAGTTGGGCCCATGAGGTCTAATTCCATTCTGGTGTGTTTCTTCTGTCTTTAACTGACAACTTCATAGGGGACTCTGAACCATTTGTTTCTGTCCCACGGAGGAAAAAGCACCAAAGAAAAATGGCTTATAACCTTTCATTCCAATGCTCAATTTTGATATTCCGTCACTTCCTCAAGGATTTTGTTTTCTCAGATCACATCCCATCAGACTCTCGTTTGTGGGTGAGTAATAGGTTGTTCTCTGTCCTCTCATCATCCGCCCACACAAACACTCCTGCCTGGATCCCAGTGCCATTGCATCCTCACACCGTGGGTGGATATGCTGCAGCTTCTACAGATCAGTAGTAATTGGAAAAAATCCAAAGTTGTGGTCTTGCCTGCGCGTGAGTGCAAGGAGTTTGGGGAGAGCACAGTGCAGACAATGCAGGGGGACACAGGAGCCACTCCCAAGTCGCAAAGAACCAGCTACAAGTAACTCTGCCACATAATAATCTTGGAAAACATTTAAGCTTTGTCTTACAAATTAATACCCATTTTATGTGTTCCCTTTATTCCTAATCAATATTGCAGAGTGTTGCTGCCCTGGGAGAGCTTTCCAGTAAACAAACAGACTATTTCCTCCTTCTCTTGCTAAAGCTGGTTTTCAAGACTAGCACATTCTGGGCTCCTAGTGCTGTTCCCAATCTGGCATCTCCACTAAATAATATACTTTGGGGGAAGAGAAGTTGCAAGACTGTCTGGAGATAGGTCTCTTGTAAACTCCTCTCCTTACAGGTCACACATCTAGTTTCCACCAGTCCTTGCCTCTTATCAACCTCTCTTTGGCTGTATAAGCAATTTTAGCCTCTTAAATCTGCATCTGATCTCCCATTGTGTTTCAGCCCATCTCCATAGAAAGCCAGAAACCAAGAGGTGGGTTTGAGCTTTACCCTTTCAAAGCCTTTCCTCACCCTCCACCGACTTCTCTCTTGCCACTTGAATTCTGTTACTACAGCAACCTTGTATTTCTTGCTTTGGCAGAGTTGACATGTTAGCATGGGGACACACACAAGGCCTCTCTAATCAGCACTTATGTGGTCTAAAACATTTAGCTCATCTGCTCAGAAGACTTATTAAAATGTTCGACCCATCTGCTGTGGGAGGCTCCAGTGAAACCGAAGCCAACATTTTCCCACTCAGTTTCCTGTCACGCAGCCTGACCAAAGCCTCTCATTTCAGCAGCACGCAGCAATGGTGTCTCTGCCATAAGGCACAGAACTTGCTTGCATGTGCTCTTTGGACAAGCTTGAAAGGGTGTCAGCTCAGTCTTCTGCAGTGGCTGTTGGAGAAATCACTGTGCTGACATTTGCCTTTCAGAGTGTGAAACGCTAGAGAAATCACTTGAGTGCAGCACAGGGAATTCAGAACATCATCTTTCAGAATGCTTCCTTTGCCCTCAGATGCTTGGAGGGAGACATTTATGGCAGCAGGTTTCCAAAGAGCTGGCTCAAGGGATGGGACCAGCCCCGAGGGGGGCCTGCAAAGGAACCATGTAACCCATCTGGCAAGCTGGAATCCCCTCTTCCTGCTTTTTATCATCTAATTCTCTGGAGAGCTGTGCAACTTGCTCTTGTTGCTCCCAGAGGAAACATCACAATTTCCTTTAATTCCCTCTCCATCATCTGGTACCGTTCAGTCTGCACACAGGTGATCTGTGTTATATTCCTAAACCTGCATCTTTCCTGAGGGAGTTGGAGGCAGCAGGGATTTTTAAAGATGTATAGCTGCCATCATCTGACCAGCCATAGCTATATGTATATCTATAATCATTTGTTCGCAAAAGAATTCCTCTCCAGCTTGCTTTGAGTGTTGGACTAACAGCAAAATGTGAAATTTCTTATTATCTTCACTCAGCAGTTCTTCAATCCCTCCTGGTCATGGTCACTACATTTAGAAGTAGAAGGTAGTTTGATGCTTATTTGTCCTACGACTCATCTGCAACACAGATGTCCTTGACGGGAATGGCAGCAAATCAGAAACAGGATACAGGCTGTGGAGAGGAGCTACAGGGTGAGAACTTGGCCAGTTGAAGATGGATGAGCGCTATCTAAAAACGTAACTGCAGCAAGGATGAGCAGCAAACAGAAATACCTTCAGCTCAGTGTCTGGGCAACCACTGTAAATCAACACAGGCATCTCCCAGAGAAGGTTTAATCACAAAAAGCTGCGCTTGCTCCTCTCACCTAATGTGGCTGATGGGTGTTTGCAGTTAAATCCCCATCACAATGATCCTGTTTAGAGCTAAGGTGCATGGAGGGGAAACCTGCTAGCAGTCAATTCATCTCCCATTACCAGTGGAATTCACTTTAAGTAGCTCTAGGGATTACTGAGGTGTTAACTCACACTGAACTGTATTCCCTGGGCAAAAGGGTGGCAGTGCGGCGTTGTCCTCTGTGGAGATCGTGATAAGGAGTCCAAGATGTTTCTGAAAGGCTTTTTTTAAATGTGTGTTTGTGTGTATGATGCTGTTTTCTTTTGTTTTTAATGAGGGAAGAAAAAGATCCAGTGCCACTATGTATATTAGGGATTTAGAAGTGCTTAAAAGCACTAGGAGTGCCTTTAAAATGCAGACCTCATACAAGAGATAAAGCATCTACCCAGAGAAGAGATGCTCTGATCCCTAGATGTATTTGTTTGTTTATTTTAGAGGGGAGAAAAGAATGGTATGTTTTACTGCTAAGCTATTAACCATCAAGATTGCCCAAAGGCATCAGCTGGTTCATTTAAAATGCAAATGAGCTTCTCAGTCAGGCACTCAGTTGTTCAGGCTCTACAGGCTGCTATTATGTGAAATTGGATGGGGTCTTCACATGGCACAGCTGAACACTTGGGCTGGGCTCCCTCTCCACTCCACACCCCGTTATGACCAACGTGAATGGACACTGCAGTGGCCCCCAGAGCTGCTCTCCAGATTAGGAGAGTGGCTTTATTGTAGAAGACAGGGGTAATTAACTGAGTCCCTGTGCTGCTGCAGAACGATCTCCTTGGGAAATACCACTTAGCCCTGCAAACAGCAAATGGGCATTTATTCATGGCCTTCCCACCCCCTTTTGGGAAGAACCATTCTCTTGAATTAATGTTTGGAGCCTACTGGCTAAAAGTGAGCATAAACAATGAAAAGCAATTGGACTGAGGAAGATTTTCTCTTTTTAATACTTAATTACTGTGTGTCCTGGGTTTACATGGAGGTGCACTTACCAGTGAGATCCCTGCCCAAATAGCACACTGGCAGGTCACTGGGAGTGACACCTGAAGGGATGCTTTTGCCTTGGGGTAATACTGCATGAGGGACATGTCAAAGACTTGCATTGTCACTTTTTAAAGTTCTGCCAGTGTTTCAATCCATAAAAGAAGGCTTGGGAGGAATGTCACCCACTTAACAGGAAAAGTTGTGCTGTGGTTGATGATCCTGATCCCACAGAGAGGGCTGGTTAAAATCCAAGAATTCCATTGTGCAGCGGATGTCAGGCTTCTGCCACTCGGATTTGTTTCGATGTGGAACTGAAGACAATGCCATCACTGCTGCTCCGGAGCATGGTGCTGGCAGAACTGCTGACACGTGAGCAAGGGTTCAGCTGCAGCAGCAGAAGACTCAGTGGTAGAGCTGGTTTGTGGCACAGACACAAAAGAGACCAGAGAGATGGCTGCTAATATAAGTGTAATTAAATGCTTATGTAAATGACCCTTGCCATGAGCTTCTGCCTGATTGGATTGCCCTTGAAAATCCCACTTGCTCACCAAACCAAAGTGGAAGAACACGTTTTTGTGGGTTAGGAACAATGATTTCCCTGTGATGATGATGAAGATAATGATGATGATCGTCATGAAAATGCTGTATTGTAAATGTCCCCAGACTGGACAATATTTGTCAGAGTTCCGTGGAGCTTAACTGCACATGACTGTCCTTGTACACACACACCTGTGACCCACAGACTAAAGTCACAGATGTTTTTAGAAGAGAAACAGTAGCTGCACATTGAATTACTTTTTAAAAAGTGTTAAATACCATTGTACTTTTCCATTTCCTTTTTTGTGTATGTGTGAAAATGGCTGCATTTATCAAAATGTGTTGGAGCCAGTTTAGATGAATTGTCCTGCTGAAGAGGAAAAGGGTTTCTTATCTAGAAACAAGCTTCCCAACTGCACTGCATTTTGTATAAGTAGGGTTAAATAAATCAAAGAAAGCAGAAACACTAAAGAAGATCTTAATTTCTGCTTCTATATCAGTCTTTCCATTCCTTCTGCATATTATGGCTTGCATTCCAGCCTCCGGATAGGACTTGCATAGCCCCTATTAAACATAATCAAGCACTTGTAGAACTTATTTCCAAGTACCTAAAATGGAACCATGATTTGCATGTCATTAAAATAAAAAAGAACCAACATGAATCTTTTCCATCGTTTTTCAACATGCTGTATCCAAAAGCAGCTTACCATGCACTTTTGAAGAACACTGCCAGTCATCTTAAATGATAAATTGTTTTTCATTTAAAATTTATAATTAAATTAAGAAGGAAAGCCATTTTTGGGACATATTCAAAACTCGAAAAAAGCACAAAACCAGAAGTTATATTGTCATTTGCTAGCTCAGCTTCTTAAGAATATAGGAAGGTGCCTGGGATGAAGTTATTTTGGTGGTTGATGCTGTGCTGTGAAAGGTTACTGAAGCTCCACCATCACCCATGCAATGATATAAAGATTTATTGGTGACAAAGCCTTCTACAAATGATAGAAGAATCTAAGCTTCAGCATTCAACACAAACACATTGTATTCTTTTAAAAAATAAATAAGTACTTGTGATGCCAGGACTGCCTGAAACAGCTGATCTTATCTTAAAATACCAGCTTTGGTATTTTGAAACCATCCTGGCTGTGCTTTATGTCTCTTCTTTGGTGGATAGTGGAATAAAAAAGAAAATTTGCAGGAGTGAAGCTCATGGCAAAAGAACAGAGGAGATGCCAGTTACGCACTCGCGAGAAAAGGTGTCTGCCACAGCAGGGCAAAATATGCTGAATTACACTTGAAATCCATGCAGAAGTCTGCTACTCCACATTTCCATTATGAGCCAAGTTCTCCTTGAATTCCTTATCCTGAATTTTGTACTGATCCTAGGTAGGTGTCTAGACATTGCATCTCTTTATGCTGATGGGCTTGTTGAAAATTGCCTCCCTCTAACTTGCTTTTCTGTGATGAAATTACAGAAGAAGATCCACAGGACATCCTGGAGTACGTAATGTGCCCAGGACATCCCAGCTCCCGGAGTCCTGCCCATGGGGTGGTTATCCTTGTCCTAGTGTGGAAATGCCATAAAGCCAGTCCAGCAGGAATTTCCCCCAGCAGGAAACCCAAAGCAAAACCTACATCAATGTCTGCACACCATTCTGTTGGTCCAAGTAAGGAGGATTTTATTTATTTCAAGAGACAATCAAGTCATCATTTGTTGGGGCATCTTTTCTTCCTTTTGGACAAACACTTCTTTTACACTGTTATAAGGGAGGCCAAACTCTTCCCGTGCTGTAAGGATAGAACATCTAGCACCAAGTTCCATGCATCCTTGCCTTTTCCATGCCCTTCCTGATTTCTGTGAGCCTGCAGGGGATGTAAAGGAGCCTCCTCTATCCTGTCACTGCTCTTTCTGCCTCTCTTCCTTACCTGAACATCCACTTCTCTGGATGTTTAGGTAAAAGGAAGAGAGGTTGTAAACTTTCCTGTTAATTTCTTCGCAAACTTCATTGGGAAGTGAGGGAGCAGGGGAACTTCCTGCCTGGAGAAGAGCAGAGGGAGCCTAAAGAGGTACAGCTGTCCCAGTACCTCCATGAAATAAAAGCCACAACACTTCTGGCTGCTTTAAAAGCAGGATATCTCTGAGTCCATCCTCCTTACAGCAAGGCTGGCATTTGATTTTATTACCAAAACAGAAAAACTGGTGCAGAATTAATGGTGGGAGAGATTAGATTATTACAGCAAATATGCTCTGGTGGTAGGAGCATGGGTCTGGAAAACCAGGAGCTGGGCTCTGCTTTGCTGGATGGACTGGAATGGATTAATCCTCCCCAATGCTGTTTTCCAGCTCATATATGCCAAGAATGTTAACAGCCCCTCAGGAAGGGATGTGCTGATCTTTATACATCAGATTTAGGAAGAGGCACTGAGATAAGTAGGGGAGAGAGAGGACTAATGGCACGGAACCGAATTCCACTTATATTTCTCCGCAGTAAGTGAGTAGTTATAAAGCTGGAATTATCTCCCTGTATTTCAGACTGGCAGAAACTTCTGGGGGAGCACGTACAGGAACACTTTGAGGAGGAACTGCTGGTTGTGGCATTTGGCTGCGGAGCCTGAGCCCTTGCCGGGAAATCACCAGATGGCGCCAGTAGAAATAATGTTCAAATGTTCCTTTTTTTTCTTTTTTTTTTTTTTTTTTTCCTTTTTTTTTTTTTTTTCTTCCTTTTAAGCAATTAAAGCTGGAAAAAGGTTTGTTTGTGAAATTGTGACTCAGTTCCTTCAGTGAGAAGTATTTGCATCAGCCAGAATTTGTTGAGTGGCTGCACGGAATAATTCCTTTAATTCAGGGCTGGTGTTGGGAGCCTGTGTGCACACCAGCCAAAGGAAAAACATAGTGTGTGTAATAAATCACTGCATTAGGCAGTCAGCTTTGGCTGTTCCTGCTACCTTCACTCCAGTTTTAATCAATATTTGTGAGGATTTGTTAGGCTATATGGACAAATCCTGAGGCCTGTGCTCAGTTCCCATCAAAGCACGATGATTATTAAGGAGAATGAGAAGTTTGCCTGAGTGACAACATTATAATAAACCAAAAATGTTGAGATCTGAATTTATCACACTTCATCACTGCTCTACAAACAGATTGGCTTCCCCTTGCAACCCTTCTTGCAGAGAAGTTTGCTCATTTCAGAAGCTGGAGAAGTTCATTTTCAAGTAGGTTAAGCCAAAAGGTGCCAAAACTGCATTTTTCTCCTAGTCTATTATTGTATCTTACACTGTAAGTGAGAAGTAGCTTCACCAAGGAATTGATTTCCTGCAAAAGAGACTGAAGCCATGGCTGGAAGATGATTTTCATAACAGATGCAGCCCTTCAGCAGGGATTCGCAGCTTCTTTCACTGCTGGATAGAAGCATGTCTTGAGTTCAATCCTTCTACTTAAATATTTCATTAAGGGCAGGTATGTTTTCTACTTCCCTCTTAGGCCTCCAACCTTCAATTTCTAACTTACGAAAAAATCCACCCTCTTTTATTTTTTAACTGAGCTCCTCTATTATTTTCCATTTCACCTACCACTCCCAGAGACACACACCACTGAAAACCCCAGTATCTGATCTGAAGGTCCTTTCACATCCTAGCACTCAAGCCACAGTTACAGCTAGGGGGGAAAAGCAAAAATTAAAACCAAATCCCTCTCCTGAATAGAAATTTAGTTACAGCAGTGATCCTTTTATTGCATTTCTCTAAGACTTGGAGACATGCATACAGGGTACTTTTCAGGGTGTAATGCTGAGACACCTCGTTTCCATTCAACTACTGCATTTATATATATATATATATATATACATATATGTACCTCATGCAGAGCTCAAGAGATCTTTTTAAACTTACCTTTCAGGCTGGATAAACTGCATGTTTACTCTCCCAATTACATTTGGTTGGATGGCCTATCTGAAAATTCAGGAGAAAAATACCTCCATTCAAGACAAGGGTTTTGTAGTTTGGGGTTTTTTTTCCAACAAAGTGGAAAGATTTTCACCTTTTCAAGCCATTCCAAATTGAAATGGAAGCCAAAACAAAATAGGAGCCAAAGAAAACACCCCAGGAATCTGCTATGTTGTGCTCCCCTTATTTTGTTTTTCACAGACTCTTTTACAGGTCTTCATTTCATTCTGGAAAGGAGACAAATACTGGAATCTGCTCTTTTCCCCCCCAAAAAAGACTTTTCACCTGTCTCTATTTCTCACACATTTGAGATTATTTTTCTGGGAAAGAGGAAAAGAAATAATTGCCCGCAACACTTCACACAGTCAGCATTTTGCTCTGGGTGTGACTGAAGCTTCAGGTAAGGATCAGGGGACATTTGTTACTCCTGCCTTGACCTCCCTCCTGTTAATTCACATTTTAAGAGAGCAGAAAACTGCCTTTCATGCTCTGGTCATTAGAATTCTCTTTACTGGGGAAACAGCACTGGGCCATCCTTTTCCCCAAGAGGGCAGCTCCTGTGGTGCCTGTCATGCCTCATTACTCTGAGCAGCACAACTTATGCTAGAAAAATAGCAAGCAGGAGAAACTGCAACAAAACCAGCAGTGTCACTGCAAGGCTCCTAACCCACCAAAATAGCACGAACATGATGTGAATAATGACTTTCTTTCAGTTTTAAGCAGTCCTGCTCGTTGCGTTGATAGTTGTTTGGGTACTTTGGTTGCATTGTCAATTACCTGCCCATTTAAAAAGCGCTAATGATGAGAGAAATCCAGGCAAGGAGCAGGGTCAGCCTCAGCTGTGTGTAGCCTACAACAGACTTTGTTAGGCAGTCAACAGCACAACTCACAGGGAGTGTGCAGCTACAGGGTCGGGACTTCTGCAGCAATAAAATGAATCCATTTTGCCTCACGGATTTTTGTGGAAACACTTGAGTTTAGAAAAACAGAACTATCCACACAGAAGTTTAAATAAAACCCTACATTTCATTTACTGGCTTCAGCCCTAGGCTACTCATTTATAGGACAAGCAATCCTAGCCCTCATATAAGCTAACTTGAGTGCAAATATGTGCAAAGCCATGAAAAATAACTTGTTCTAAGACTTCTGCACAGATCAAAACACCTCCCAACAACACAGGAACAGGGGCATCATGAGCTGGGCAGGTGTGAACAGCACTTTAGCACCTGAGAGTGACCAAACCCCCGTGTGCCATCGAGCAGCTTTCCTCGGTGCCAGAGGGTGGAGTTTCACGGAGCTGCAACGTTGCAAACCAGGCACAGGGACTGCATCCAGCATCCCACACCTCCTGCAGGGAGAAGCCAGAGCTCTTCCCACAGACCTGCACAGAGAAAGGCATTACACAAGCCAGCTTCATAGAATCCCAGAGGAAGGACAGTGGGGTGTTCACTGTGGAGATTTTTGGTTGGTCCTACTTAAAAAGTGAGTTAGAAACATTGAAATGCAGGCAGCATGGGAAAAAGAAAGTTTCTATTTCTTTTTACCATTTGGTTTTGATCCAAATTGGCATGAAGCTGGTGGAATGAACATCTCTGTCAGCAGCGCTTAGCCAGGAAGGTTGGAACTGGCTGAGCATCGGCAAGGTCCTGGAAGCTTCTGTTCACCCAGTTGTTGTACCACCAGCTTTTCCAGAGCAGCAGGCTCAGTACCCCCAAGTACTGGGGTCAGCTCTCTGCAGCCACCAAACCAGGTGCAGGAACCCAGGAGGGACTCAGCAAAAGTTCATCAGTTAAAACACACCAAACCAGTCTTTTCGTTGTTACTTTTTTGGATTAAACTGTTTTACCAGAAAAAGTATGAGCAGGTTTACCTTATCTCACACTGTACCTGACAGTTCCATGCCTCCTCCCTCTGCCTTGATGCCGTTTCCTCAGGTTCTCTGCCTTTCTCCCTTAAAATCCTCTTGCCTGGGAATTTTCAAGTATCAGAAATCTGACCTGTCTTGTGTTTGTGCCCCCCTCCAGTCAATAATCACATTAGCACATCTGTGTGACAGAAATAATAGCTTTTGTCTCCCAAAGATGCAGAGTCTTGTTGCCAGGCAACTCCATCCTGAGGCACCAACCCAGCGAGGAGCGGGTGTGTGGGAGGACCAAGCCCGGCTGCAGGAGCTGCTGCTGGTGCTGTGGGTAGCTATAATTGGGGGAAACTTGGAATATACTGTTTTCACCAGAGAGCCGGGATAACACAGCCCTGACAGGCTCAGAAACTTTCAATTAGGTGGCTACAGACTGCGGCTGGCTCGCCTCCTTTGTTCTAATGTTACAGAAAAGCTTTGGGAGTGCTGCAGGTTGGGCTGGCTTCTATCAGAGAGCTCAGTCCACTGCAGTGGAAAGGTAAATAAGGTCACCCTTTCCAAATCCATGCCAGAGCACAGACTAAACACGCTTTGGGGGTTGATCCTCCTCAGGGACCAGGCTCTTTCCATGCTCCACCATCAGGGATTGCAGGGGCTCAGCTGCTCCGGCATTATTTGTGTGCCATTCCAGTCACAGCCTGGCAGCCTCAGCATCATGTGGTTAGAAACGAGCATTTCACTTGATAACCAAGCCTTGATTTATGAAATATTACCCTGTTCACGCCAGAGAGAAAGAGGAGTCCCTAAAATAATACGGTTGGCTGTTGACATAGATGGGATGGGAATTCTTGACAGAGTTTAATTTTGTTCATCTCTGGTTTACACTGGCTGCTCCTTTGTCAGAGCTTGATGCAGACA
This sequence comes from Corvus kubaryi, assembly GCF_017639235.1. Taxonomy (NCBI): domain Eukaryota; kingdom Metazoa; phylum Chordata; class Aves; order Passeriformes; family Corvidae; genus Corvus; species Corvus kubaryi. Next base: position 2,079,128 of record NW_024582082.1, on the reverse strand, counting down.
AACACTAAGGCACATATAGCTGCTGCCAGCACGCAGCCTCCTGCCAGGGTAGGACTGTGCTGCCCAAATGTATTTTGGATTCAGTGCATGAAATACAGCCCCTGCCTGCTGAGAGCTTCCCTTACTTGTACAGTGCTTTTGGACAAAGGTTTTGCCCATAAAACAGATGCACATACAGCATTCCTGAACACTGTTTTCTGAAGGAAACCTGGTATTTTTTACAGCTGGAATATGGCCCAGAACAGCAGCTTAATCCCCACCACCACTTCTGATTATACTGATATTGGTAAGTCCAGTTTAAGCCCTGAGATGCTCACAATTATCTCTGTGTTCTGCATATGGGGTGCATATGGTATCTTGAAATGCATCTCTTTGGTCTCAGTTTCACTGGGGAGGAAGTGGAACATTTCCAGTGACCTAAATGACCTGGAATCAATAGCAATCAAGCTCTGAAACGTCATCGTTGGATTCTCAGTGCATGACAACAGCCAGGCACAACAATCCCTGTGTGCACAGACATTCATCAAATCAGGGCTGCAGGAAAAAACTTAAGAGATTCCTTGAATAAATTATTTAGTGTTTGTTATTCACCCTCCTACATTTACACACAAGCCACTATATCCAACTGGGTAAAGAACCATCTTCATAACCTGTCTGGTACTATAAGGCATCTTTGATACTTCCCACAGAGACATTTGTAGAGTATTTAGGATGGCAAAAGTACACAACCCCACGTCAGGACGCTTTTGCTTCCACATGAATACTTGTTTAGCTGGTGCTCAGTGGTTGAATTGCTGAATATACCACATTTTTTACAAGCTGTCTCATCCTTTACAGCAGCATTTAAGTTTATTTCTTGTTCTAGGCCCCGCATGTCAACAGAGGGGTAACTCTGCTGGGTTCAGCCAGAGCTGGAAAACCAAGCCCTGAATATTAGGCAAGCGTGAAAAGTGCTGTGTTACATTCACATCTTGGAAAGCACAGTTGTGGCTGGCCATAAATTGGACTTTTTTTTCCTTTTGGCTTTCCTGGGAACTTTGGTTTATGATCTGAAATACAGGCAAGAAAGGAGGTAATATTCCTTTAAAGACACCATATTTTAAAGGATAAAGAAAATTTATTTCCCGTTTTGTAAGGAGAAAAAAAGCAGGGATTGTGTCCAAGTCTCAAAGGAGGTGACACACAGATTTTACCTTAAAAAGACAGGTGGAACAGGTTATCTAGGCTTTGTTGCCTGCTGGGAAAACACAAATAAAGACATGAAAAAGCCATGAAGATATGAAAACTGGGGAGCATATCAGGAAGCACAGGGAGAGAGCACTTTTTGGGCACAAAAGTTGAGAGGCCCTGAGACATATCAACTTCTCAGTGCTTCAAAAGAAGTAGATGGGAAGGAAACCACAGGTATGGGTCAGGGAAACCACTCTGTAGACAGTCTTTGAAATACTACAAAATCTTTTAAAACTGTTTAAGGGTACAACTCTGTCCATGTCAACCACTTTCATCAGCCTGGGAAAAAAAAAATTACAGGCACCCAGAGAGCAAAGATGTGCAGTGAGTTGAAATCACATGCCTCTAGGTCTTGTTATAATAGTGCTGTAGTCATTTGTTAGCGTGAAATGCCTCTCCACTGCAATGGGGGGGCTTTACTGCAGTACCTAATTTAATCTTTCAATGAATGCACTCCCCTGAATACAGTGTATTTTGTTTGACAGTTCTTAAATGCTTGGATGAGTCTAAACATTGAGGAACTGGAGTACACACATTATTTTTCTGCAGATTCATTTAGCAATCCAAGCTAACAGCCAGATTATTAATAATGAGCTAAATAACACACTTTTCAAAGGCTTGATGGGCATTTGAAATCTGGAAAACAAAATACAACATTTACTACTCAGCTTCCCTCTGGAAAAGCATTGAAAAGTACCCAGATATCCCTTCAGGAAAGGCTGATTTTTCTCAGGGTTTCACTTACACTGAGGAAACTAATTGCAAGGGGGAAATATGAAAGTGATGTTAGTAACTTTCCTAACATATGTTTTGCAAGGCACAGAGCTATTGTTACACTGCAATTTTTGGCCAATAAAATGGCAGAAGCTTCCCAACCTCTTGGCTGAATTCCTTCAAAACCAGCAGCAGTTCTGCAGTATTTTGCAGATGCAAGAACTGATGACCAACCCATCCAGATGCGCCTAAATTACCTTTACAGATTAACTTTACAGCCTAGATACTACTGACAGCTGGGCTGTAGAAGCAAATCCCTGGAGAAGTAAATTTTTAAGAATGCATCATTGTCTCATGGCTCAACTTTTCATGTTGGCAGAAGCTGTTTTTGGTCTATCCTTTCTATTCCAGTAGCTCTTTGGAGCTCTGTGGAGAATCAAAGCCTTTAGCACTACACCACAATCCAGAAAAAGATGTTTCCTGTCCCTGACCACTTCTGTGATTGCATTGGTTAAAATAGATTGAAAATAGTGGACAAGACACTGAATTCACAAGCCTTTCTGCAAGACCAAAGAACACTTCAAGATAAAGGCAGGAGCAATTGTTCTGAGTAATTAATTTGTGTTTGAGGCTTGCAGGGACTGAGCAGGAAGGGTCATTCCCACGTGTGCAGCATTGGGGTCTCAGGGGTTCAGACTGACAGGTAGCACCCCTCAAATATTGAAAGGGGACAACAGAATTTGGAGAGAGGAAAAAAATAATACCTTATGCAATGAACTGAGAATCCAGCTGAGAATCTACAGTTATTAATATGCAGAGAGCTGCCAAGCCAAAGGTGAGCCAGTGAACACAGCTCAGCAGATCTGCTGCTGGTCCAAAAAGTCAGGTACAGCTGCTCTGCCAGGCAGAGCACCCAGACATGCTCTGACTTAGCCCATTCTGTACAGCCATGCCAGAGCATCTGGGTTCCTTGGACATCTTCCTTTCCACCTGGAAATTCCCTCTGGCCAGAATTAGAAGACTTTTTACATTTGTGCAATAGCTTGGACACAGAAGAGGCACATCAGAGATTCCTGGCTAGGCCCATGGCATGTGCTGTGGGAAAAGGGCAGCAAGCCTGAAACCCCCTGGAGTTGTGTTTATGGCACGTGGAGACATCAGCTCTCCACCTGCCTGTTGTAGGTGAGAGCTTTCCATGGGATCCATGAACAGGAGCAGCCCCACACACAAGGATATGAATCAAGGGAATGCCTTTCTGTTCCTGCTAATACCTTTACATTCTTGGAAATTTAAGGCCCAGTTAATCTTCTAATTCCAGAACTGGGAAATTCCCCCTTTTCCCCATGGATTCGAGTACACACAGAGATGCCTTTACCTCTGTCTCTCCCATGCTGCTATCTTTTACATCCACTCTCATGCCAACGTGGTTCACAGGCACAATCTTCTCCAAACAGTATCCTTTGCAAAGCAGCAAATCTTTTCCTCCCCCTCTCCCTGCCTTTTATTCTGTAGCTTTGTCAGGAATGTTTGTACCTGTCCTCTCACACTGAGCCACTCTCTATTTTTGATGAAGATTTCTCCTTTTCAGTACAGGACACAAAAAGCAGCGGGTTTCATTCAGCAGTGACTGAGAGAAAAATATTCCTGTCTAAACCAAAGCTACCAGCAAAGCAGAGAGACGAGGAGAGCGAGGGAAAGAGAGAGTGCGCCTGCAGGGAAAGTAGCTTAAGGAGAAGTGTAGGAGGAATACTGATTCTAGACTTGCAGCAGGTCTATTTTTCATAAAGATAACAATAATATGGTGTAATTAGGGCGCAAAATCACACTAATTGCTGAGTGCTTGTCTGCAGGGTTCACTAGGAGGGAAAGAAACAAAGGGGCCTGAATGGATCCTCCTGGGGTTGGCACTGAGATGAGTTTTCCCAAACTCATCCAAAGGATCTCACTGTTGAAAGTTAGAAGTCTATGTTGGAATTTCAATCTTTTATTTCCCCCCCATTATAAATTCCCCATGGCCAGATGTGGCAGGGCTGGTGAGGGTGTACTGACCAGAACAACACCACAAAGACAGACCCATCTGGGTCCTGAAAAACAAGAATACACAATCCATGCTGCTTCCAAAGCAAGACCGAACACTGAAATCTGGCATCTCTGCACCACGCCCTCATGATAATAGAATTTCTTGTCTTCTGCACTCAGTCCTGGGGAGACCCTTTGCCTTTCCACTGCTATGGGCTATGCTCCTTGCATTCTCCCAAAAACACATGAGCAATGCCATAAATATCTTCTGCAGCCAGCATGACACAAGAGCCAGTGCCTGTGTTTAAAGGGAGAAGGATCCAGTTCATACAACTTTCTTGTGCTGAGACGGGATCTCCTCCTGATTCAGAGTGGTTGGTACTGGGCTGAGTAACTTTCCAGAGGGCCATAAAGCACAGACCTGCTGTGATCTCACTCAGCTACTGAGCAACCAATTGTCACCAAATTTGATTTATTCCTCATTGTTTCTTATCCTCTGTTGAAAATTACTTTTGCTTTAATTTTCTACAGAGATTTCTTAAACAAGCACATCAGTCTCCCTGAAAGAAAAGTTTACAGTGTCAGTTTCTAGCAAGTGTATACCTAAATTTCTGCTCAGAAGATTTTCAGAGTTCTCTAACATAAACTGCATCAAAAATACCCATATTCAAAGAACCTGTCTAGCTGAAGACCCTACTGGGTAATCCCCTCCCTAGGGTTGTGGCTGTAAGCTTCATTCAACTTTAGGTGGTGATTTTCCAGAGATTTTAATAATTTTAAGGGTTTGTGCTACAAAATCACTGCAAAGTGCTTATGTGTCACAGCTGAAAAGGGAATTTGAGTTAGAGTCAGAGCAGTGGAAGCTGGAAAATCTGAAGGCAAGGAATGCAGGCAAAACGCAGGAGCACAAACTCCTAGACTAGGTGTGACATGTTGGAAGGAAAGAGTGTACCCTGGCCATCAGTCCTGGAGCAAAGAGCCTTTGTTTTAAACAGGAGAGGTTTCACTGTGAGGTCTCCCCCTCCAGGCTCTCCTCACTGTCCAGCCACGCCAGTATCTGAAGGATTTATTCCCCAGATAAAAGCTTTCCCCCAGCCTTGGACTGAAGGGTGCTGGTGATGGTAGAGATGTGCGTTATCACTCACAGATGTGTTCCTCCTCCTCCGGGGGGCCAGGATCTCTGTATTGCTTAGATGTAGCTACCAACTCCCTGGGATGCTCTGGCATTCCCACATGTTGCCCTGCAGTATGCAGAAAGGCCAGTAATAAATCAGGTTTTAGTATCCAAACACCTAATTACTTGTCACTTGTCCTGAAGTCACCTTACTGTAGACAATGCAAGTTTCGAGGCTCAGAGATAAAAGAAGAGGTGAAATCAGAAGATGAACTTAAAGGATTTTCGTCGCTGTGTGTCATCCATCGGACCTGCCAAGATGTTGCCTTGCAGCTGGGATCCGGGCCACAAGAAAAATCGTCACCTTGAATACAGCTCTTGCTGGGGAGGAGGATGCTTTGTGCCTACCCTATTGTTATGCACCCAGACTCTCTGTGGTGATTTTATCACCCTCAAGATTTCTCCCCAAGCGTTTCTTGTGAGTCACCCTTTAATCAAGGGTCTCTTTTTAACACTCCCCACACAGCAGGGATGACTGCATCTGCCTCTTGATAACAGTGATGCTCTTTCAACATGACTGGGCAGAATTATATGCTAGCCAGAACAGCCTAATGAATGTTTCAGTATTTAATTTTATGCAGACCTTAACCCACTGCAAATTAAATGTACTTTTCCAGCTGGGGGAGCAATATTTAAACCTCAGTGCACTGTTTTTTAATATCGAACTGTAATTTATGTAAAATAGCAATGATTCCTTGAGCAAGTTCAGAAAGAAGAATAAGGTATGCTATTCATTACTAGTTTTGATTGTGAACAGATAGAACAATTTGGGGCTAGGTGTGTTTGGGACAGAAAATTCTCTAACCATGCCTATGAGAGATACTGTGATGGAAGTTCACATTTTTGATAAATTAAAAAAGCTAAAAGGTGTTTAAAACTTCAAATGTTGGTTACTAGAAGATAGTACAAAAATAAGCAAATAAATACTATGTAATGATACAGAGAAACAAGTGAAATGTAATGGAATACTTGTTCTCGATGATGTTCCATCTTGGTTTGCTTTCATGCTTCCAGGAATGCACACCAAAGCACCAGACAAAAAAAAAAGACAGCAAAAAGAGGTATGAAAGTTTTCTGATTTAAACAAATTGTTTGGTAATGACATCTTTCTTGCCAGCCAGTTGCTGCTGAAATTAAATTGGTGTCTATGTTTTGAGGTAGCTTCAGACTTGATCATACTCCCTGGTCTTGAAACTGTAAATCAATACTGATACAAAAGATCTCTAGGTCTTCACATCTTTGCAACAGCTGCATTATTACTGGCTGCGGAATTTGAAAGTTTCAGAAGGTTCTTCTCAGCCTAAAATCTGTCTTGTGTATGGATTCTGTGCTGCAAGAAGCTCTGCCCAGGCAGATTTGTAGAAAGCAACCTTTCGCCGTCACTTTACAGATGATGAATGAAAGGAGGGAGAGATTAAGTGCCTTCCACTTAATCTTTTGCAGATTAAGCAAAAGCAAAAGCAAAACCTTTTGCAGAGCCAGCACTGAACTCCTGTTGTTCGATTCCCTGTGCAGCACCTGGGGCCTGAGCTCATCCTGCTCCTGTCTTGACTTTAATGAAATAACTCTAAATGGGACCACGACAGAACTGCAAATTCTCCTGCTCTGAAGGTCACCTGCAGGTGAATGCAATGGCCTTGCTTTGGTGTCCCCTCCTTGTTGTCCATTTCAGCGAGTGTCTAAGTATTAATCAATTTATAATTTCTGAAGTGTAATCAAGGACTGAAGTTGCAATCAAATGGCAACCCAATAGAACACAGAGATGTTTGTCTGCCTGACTGCCTGGCTGTCCCTCGGAGCCACATTAACAATTATCTCTGCTGAGTGACCCCTTGATCCTGCACAGTTTAGCTGAAAGAGATGCATTCAAGTAGCAATTTCACCTTTTGCCTTCATTGTGTGGTATTATTCTAACTGTTTATTAAATTCCCAGCCTCTCCAGAGTTTGCACAATGGGAGAATCGTTAGTTAAACCTGCAATTACTGTAATGAGAAGATATAATGAAGTTATCATTAAGGAGGATTAAATATTTTCTCATTTTCCCCTCCCCCTTTATTTATAATCATCTTTTTTTCTCCTTCTCCTCAAACTGAAAAGAACTGGCATTTCTAGTAGAACCCACCAAGAAGAATTTGTGGAAAAATCAGTAGCAGAAACAACCACAAGGAAGGAATGTCATGTCAGTTCATTAGGAGGTTTTCTGAAGCAACCCAATTCCTCACAGTTTTGTAAAGGCAGATCTCAAATTCTGTATCTTACTGCCATGATATCAGATGATGATATTCCCAGTGAAAGGCAGGAGACATAGCTGTAAAATGCATTGTTCTGGTATATTTATTGTACCTTTATTTCATTAAAAATCCTTTTTTCCTCACTTCTCTCTGAAGTACCTCTATAGGCAGAAAACACGCTGTCAAAGTTGGAAGTGAATCACTGGAAAATCAACCTTCATTTGAGATGAACAATTTAGAAACAGCGAGAAAACATCGGACATTTTATAAAATGTGGAGAACACATTTTAACACTGGATAAGGACTCTTATACTTGTGTAAGTTGTTGCAAAGGCTATATAAACATAGCAAAAAGAACTAAAATAAACCCATTGTTCCCAAACATTGGTAGACTGTTGAAGAGCATGTTTTACAGCAGATGCTGAGCACTCTTCCCAGACACTGACATCAGTTAAAGAGATTTAGCAACCTCTGCACTTAGATCTTCACAAACTTCATCTACCTCTACAGCTAAAAAAATCCATTACATACCCAGGTACCTGAATAACTGTTGAGCTAAACCCAAATGTCCTGCCAAAGGCACTCTGCTGAAACTCTGAGCAAGATATGAGATTGTCTGGGATCTAGATTGCTCCATGGTAGCCAGACTAGTGCTGTGGAAAATATGTACAGGGTAGCAAAGATGTCATCCAAAGCATCTCATCTTGGTTTCTAAATGTTGGTTGTGAAGATATTCTCCCCAGGGTCATGGATTTGACCTTCTCCTCCCTCTCTATTCTACAGAGTGGAAATAGAGACCAAGCATTCCAATGCACGAAAGGGCAACACGAGGACACAGCGCCATCGGAGGGGGGTGATGATAAATAGCAGTAATACTGCAGCTGTATGAAACTGTCATAAGCAATATTCCCATTGGACAAGCCATTAAAATACTGACTTTACACTGAGCAATATCCTGGGAGAAGGCACCTGAATTATTCCTTGGGGTACCTTGCTGTTACAGAGGTGTGATGGATGTCCAGGCAGGCATTAGTGGTGCCTTCTCAAGCCATCAGAAGTGTTGACACAGATGGAGCAGTTTGATTAAGTGTTCCTGTTCAGCTTTCTATATAAAACACTCTATTGGATAGAGAAGCAGATCTCTCATCTTTGCTTTTCTTAATTTGTATTCTCATAATGTAACAAAAAATAGAATAAAACCACTGGAAAGAGATGACTGATCTCAGCACCCTCATGCTTGCTGGAGGCAGGACCTTCTTTTGCTGGCTGTGGATCCATCCAGTCTTAGGGGTCTTTAAGTAACTATTGAGGTCCTCTTGATGTTTTAATTGCTTCCCCTGCAACAGATCCTGTGTCTGTGCACCCCCCAGCACAACGGGGGCTCATTCACATGTAGGTGTCCTAAATGAATAGATTCTTCTTTGAGGCTCCGACTGAACTGGTGAGGATGTTCCCTCTTTTCTTTCTTTCCTCTACCCTTTCTGTGAGATATCCCAGGAGAAAAGTCTGCTAATTAGGAGTGGCTGATGTTGATTCTTCATTTGCTTCAGAAATTACTGAGGGCCTAATGAAGAGGTTCTGAGCGACAGCTGATTTGCATGGTTTAGGGAACTGAAGCACAGAACATCACACAGGTCAGAGCATTGCCAGTATCTGTTGTCTCTGACAGGATTGTTGTGCCAGGTTTGTGGAGGGCATTTGCTGCTAATAATGTTTTAACATTCAACACGAGAAAGTAAAATCTCCCAACACAGAACAAATTAATAGTCAGGACAACAGCTGTAATGAGGCTGTAAAATGAAACTCAACACCCCCAAACAGGGCTGGATTTTCTGGCTTCCCATTTTCATTATACTTTGTTTTGATATCACCTGAATTAGGGAAAATGATGGGAAATTGGAGCTACAGGAATTCTGCAAGCGGATGTTCTGTGTTTTCTTCACCTGGGGAAGAACAAAGGTGATATAAATGCTGGAAAGCACTATAGAATAATCACACCCTTCTAAAATAGAAATAATAACATATTTTACCTGCACATAAGTAGAAAGACTAAAGACTTATTTGGTAAAATAAATTAGTCATTGGCTCTGTTCCCTTGATCATAAATTACATGGTAAAGAAAAATCTCAATTCCAGTGAGTGTCTGAAAGTGCACTGAACATATTTCAGTAAAAGTGCCAAAGAATTTGTTCTTTCACTACCCAACAGACTGGAATGAAATTCAGCACCTGAGTGCAACTGACACAAGGACTGCTTCATTTAATAAATCAGGAAAGCCAAGCCTGACTCCAGATCCCAATCCAACCCATATGGACATCGTGAGCAGTAGAGACTGACTGAAATGCAGTGCATTTGTAGTGGACCAAGGAGAGGATTTTAATGACTTGTGGATGTGTTTGAGCTCATTGATCAAGAAATGTGAGGTGGGGTATGAAGGAGGATGGAAAGTTAAAATCAAATAGAAGACTGAGGTCTCTCTCAGCTATTTTGAGGGCTTGTGAAGCTCAGTGCTGTGCTGTGTGACAGCTGCTGACCCATTGTGGTCCCTCCAGTGCTGCTGTTTCTCTTTTCTAACCCCACCACACAGCCACACCTCATGTTTGGGAGATTCAAGCACTCACACATTTCAAACTGCACTGACATTACTCTGCAAAGCTGCTCAGTCTCCTGCATTCGTGTCTGCATTACCTGGCACAAGCCCCACCGCACACAGGGTTGTCACATGTGAGAGCAGGTGTCACTTCTTCTCTTTGAGTTCTGCCTTTACAACGGTTATCACAAAACCAAAGCACTAATGAAAAGAGTGAAAACTTCTCCACCTTCTGTATTTCCAATGCAATGGTTTGTGTGTCCCTAGAGGGGGGAAAAGATATTTAGATCATTCTCTCAATTATTTTTCCAGTCTATTAAACTGTCTAAACTCCAGGTTCTCAAAAATATACAAATATATAAATAAAATAAATCCTAGAGAGAATAAATGAAAATGGAGGCCTCTGTTCATCTCACCCAGCATCGTGCTTGATCATCCCCAGGAGACATCTTCAGAAGCATGGCTTTATGACCACGAGAGAAAATAATGATGTGCTGAGAATACTTGCAACTGCACAACCCTGTTGCACAGAAAATGGATCCCTTAAGTGATTCACCATTACCATTTGGAAAATAAATAGTGGTGGGAGAAAGGGAAGGGATGTCTGTTTAATTTGATGCCTTTACACAGCAAGAAGCTGCCACTGAGGGTGGAGAAGGGAAGGGATAAAGGCAGGAGTGACAGAGAGGAAAAACTTCATGTCCTCACAAACCCAAGTAATTGAAAGGAAGTGTTCTCCCAAGCTATAATGATGCAAACATATATCACATGGAAATTTAGCTACCCCAGCCTAAATTCTCTTTAGCTTCCTGCCAGTGCTCTGAAAAAAATGTCCTTATGTGTGTCTGAGACTCTGAGAGGAGACAGGATGGCACCCTGCCATGCACAGCCCATCTAAAATACTGCAGATCCTATACCTTAGTTACACACCTGTCCTCTAAAGCACACAAGTGCTTGCTCATTATTAGTGAGATCTGATTTCTCAGCTCTGGTTCTCAGTGACTTTTTAAGGAAAAGAAGGTCAGGGGACCAGGTACAGCTCATCACAGCTGGGCTAAATACCAAGATTATATTTGCTGCATTTATTGCATCATTCAAATACCCAGCTCATGCACTTACACATCTTATAAGGCCCCAAAGTCAGTGAATGTCCTCCACCCCATGTAGATCTGTCACCTTTTTGAAATTCCCATTTGTTTCTACTGTCACTCTGTAGCACGGCTGAGGTAATATTCCAGCTGATCCCTTCCACCTCTCCTTTCTAGAGTGTGCCTGGCTGGGAAGCTGACTCGTTAAGTGAGGAGCAACAAAGAGCAATTTGGTGTTTTGAGCTTGTCCCTGCATTCTTGACAAACACCTGTGCCAGTCACACCCTGCACCTTCTCCCACAGATGCCTGGCAGGGCAGCTCCCTCATCTGCACAGTTTGACATCTCCATCACATGCTGAAATGAGGTGACTGGAAAACCTCATCTTCAGCTACTCTTTCCCATGGGTTGGAAAATCAGATTATATTTTCATAGCTTTGAAATAAAATAACAGGGGCAGTTTGCAAAGCAAATAATGCTGAAATAATCAGGCATTTTTAGTCAATCATTTCACTGAGAAAGGCTATGGTTTAGCTTAAAAATGTTGAAGAGGGACAAGGCGTGAGCAAATGCATAGAAACAGTTCATTTGCTATGGTTTTCTGTTCTCCTCACCATGTTGTTGCTGTTTATACTTCACACAAATCAATTTAAGAGTATCTGGGGAAATCAGAAAGGCTCACATACCCATCTGTCTTCTGTAGGATTCATTGGATGGGTTGGACTTTGGATAAAGCTCTGCCCTTTGGGGAGGGATGGGGAAGCTTCTTCCACTCTGATAGACAAGAGGAGCTCAGAGCTTTCCCCTGCAGAAAACCTGCTGCTCAGCTCTGTCCCCAAACCAGGTAAATGAGGTAAACAGGCTAATTTTAACCTATGCCTGATAATGGCCAGTGGTGAATGCTTAGGGGAAAGGGAACAACGAAGATCACTCTCTTGGTAAATGCTCCCAGCTCCTCACAATCTGTGATCCTAGAGCTTGGGAGTGTGTTCCTAGAGGTACCAATAAAGTGACTGAAATAAGGTTTTCTTCTTCTCTTATTAATGAAAGCGATGTAGTTTAGAAAACTGAAACCCATGTAAGTTTAATCAGCTGTACTGAGAAACTGAATATTGTAAGAAACCGACACTTTGGGGTGCCTTCCCATACCACTGTTCAGCAAATACATCTTCAGCTCTTCCTTTTCCTACAGCATTAATATTGAAAACGCAGCTGGGAGGAGGTTCCTTGTTAGGATATAATAAGTAAATCCTCAGTCTTAGGTCGTGAGGGTTGAAGTGGCTGTTTTGTTGTCTAGGGAGATGATCCAAATGCAGAGACGAGAAATATTGTAAAGAAATTGTTGGAAAGGTGTCAGTCATCCTGCTAATCTGTCTCTGCAGAGTCACACAGTCTCCTTACAGCCAGAACCCCTTGGCACCTCCAGAGAGAAGTGAAAATCACTTGCAAAAACTTCTCTAACAAACCCAGGCATTATCTCAGGACAGAAAAAGCAGCACCCAGTCCTTTACATGTTATAGGCTTAAAATCCTATGCCTTCCTCTTTGTCTGAACCATGAGTGAGCACTTCAGATAACACTGCTCTTTTGGGACAGCTTCCTCCAGAATCCAAGAGCTGCTTCAAGCTGGATACGCAGTTTGGAAGGCAGAAGATGTGAAAAGAGCTTCATTCTGGAACACTGTCATGAGAAGTCAGGCAGAGATGTTCCCATGGGCTGTTCCAGCAGACCTGCAGCAGAGTATCACTGTGCAGGGAACATGTGAGACAGCAGACTGAGAGCAGTGAGGGTGTTAAACCTTGGAACAGTGGCCCAGAGAGCCTGGGCTATTTCTGCCCATGGAAATACTCCAGAGTTGGCTATAAAGGGCCCTGAGCTGTCCTTTTCCCTGGCTGGAAAAAGTCTATTAACTCTGAAAGTAGATCTAACCTTGGACTTGGCCCTGCTTCAAGTGAGGGCTTGATGAGATGACCTGTGGGTGTCCTTTTCAACATAAACTATTCTATGATCCTATGAATCCACGCAAGGTCATCAGCAAAGCCACTTTCTACTTCCATGCTTCTATTTTCCTCCCTGGCTTAGCCTGGCTGTTCCATTTTGCTTGGTACAGGAGGTCTGTCACTGTACAGCTCTCTCTTGTCCACCATGAGGAAGACCTTGACCAGCCCAAGGTGTTATAACTGCAATTGTATCCTTATGAAAAACAAAGAAATTCCTCAGCTCGTGCACAGCTGATGTTATAAATCTGAACTGATCTAAACAAAGCAACAAAAGCCAGTATCACAAGCGTATGCTCAGCTTTTTTCCTTTCTTAAGTTGCAGAAAAATATCCCCTAATCTGCTCACGCAGACGGATGAAAAATGCATCAGCTCTGAGAAGAGCATGCTGGTACCTGCAGGAGCACATTAGGTATGAAAAGCCTGCACAGCATGAAGAGAAAACTCAGTTTGAGAGACTGCAGCATGGGTAGCTCTGTTGAGGTTTCTCGTAACAGGTTTGGCACATTTTGCAAAATAGATCATGGCTCCAGCACTCCCTGAAAAGTGCATCTGTCACAGTCCTCCCGTGCCAGTCAGGTTTTTCACTGGGTGTTGGTTGCATCTGCATGTTTTCCTGCAGCAAGAAAAACCTGTGTGTTTTAAGTAGCTTTTCACGTTCTTGGCATTTCAAAGAACAACTGGAACAAAATAATGATGAAGATAATAACAACAAAAAAAAGGAGATCCAGACCTAGGTTGGCAAACATAATCACAAGGTATATTAAGAAGTTAAACATAGCTCAGTGCTTTGAAAGTCAAGCACCACGGGAAGCCGAGGATGTGTTGTCCCCTTGGCTTGATGTCACTTTTTTAGAAGGAAGGCTGTAATTGAGTAATCAGCTTGCTGGTTGTCATGGAAATGGCTGCTGGCTGCTGCAGGGAACCAGCCTCCAGGCTTTGTGTTTGTGGTGCTGAGGGCAGCACCCACCCAGGGCAGCGCCCACCGCTGCCCTCAGCACGCCTGCATCCAGCAGCAAAGGGGAATAAATATGACTTGAGCACACCATGGCCTGCAGGAGGATTCAATTCACAAACCCAATCCCACCTTTTGCTGTCACTGATGCCTCGGGTTGCACTGTTGACCTTTTAGCAGATGGCAGCGCCACTGCGGTCAGGATCTCACATTAGTGGGGGGTTTGTGGGGCTAATTCCACATTTAAATACAGTGTGGAAAGGGAAAAGCATGTACAGGATCCGTACTGGGAAAGCTGTTTGTCAGTGGCCTTTATGTGGTGATTACAGCCAACTCCTGCTGATCAGCATTTAAACTTTTAACCGAGGGGCGGATCCGAGATCGGCGGGACGCGTGAGTGTGCGTGAAAGGAGGAAAACAGGTTAAGCTGAGGTTTCTAAAATGCACAAAGGAAACGACTTCTATTATCCACTGTCGGAACTTCACCTGCTGTTTCTCCCGAGGAATCCTCTCATTGGGAGCTAGAGAAGGTTTTTGAAGAATGAAATAATGTGTTTTACTGAAAGAAAGGTACAAGAGACTAAACCACACAGTAAATAAGAGCTCTGCACAATTGAGAATAACTCAAAATATTCCATTTTGCTGGCTGTCCTCATTCCTAGCAGCTACGTTAGCATTCTCTCGCCACACCAAGTCAGAACCATCACAAGTGCAGTCCCAGACCTGGGCACAGGGTGGAAACCTCTGAACTTCCCCTATACTGAACAGGAGAAAACGTGTAATACACCTTGCTGGCTGCAGTCACAAATGAGAAGCTGCACGAGGCACCCAGAAATGGAGCACAGCATCAGTGGGCATCACCACTTCAGCATCTTGTGCTTCCTGTCCACTCCCTGGCATGAGTGCTGAGCCACTGGGAGCACAGTGATGTGAATTCCCAGGGAGGCACTTCCTCCCATCACTTCCAGAGCCACATCACCAGGACAATATCCCAGCTTCATTTCTCCATGCAAGCATCTGTTGAGGTTTTTGGCCTTAGGTCCCCAGTTGCTAACTGAACATCTTGATAAAAAACAGATCATTTATCTTGATAGGAAAACAGGTAATGCATTCAGACTTATGCTTCTTTAGGCAGTGGTATATTATGGCTATGACACTGAGAGAGAACCAAGGCAAAACCCAAAGTCCTTTAAACACAGATGAGCCCAATTGTGATTTTAATTACAAAGCTATCACACCACAAAAGCTGAAGTTTGTATTAAAAAGAACAAAGCGCGTATTACCTGATCAAGTAAACAAGCAAGTAGACATCAGCCTGTTCTTCCTCAAATTCAGGATCCTTTCAATATTCTTTCCAGTCATGCCACATCTTAGATTTTCAGAAAAAAGGTCTAAAGTAAGTGAGCAATGAAAGACATTTGTCCCTCCAACAAACCAAAAGAATTCTCCTTAATATGTCTGATAGCATAAAAAAATTAATATTGTTCATTTGTTTGCTGCCTTCCGCATATTTGAAGCATGTTAACATAATTCTGGAAATTACTTCTCATTACTTGGCTGCTTCTAGAAGAACCAGAGGAGACTGCATGGTGCACTGTTGCTCTGCAGAATGCATGTAAATAACATTTTTGTTCCTCCTCTTCTTTAAAGGGTAAAATTGTGTGTGGTTAAAAGCTCTCTGATCCCAGAGACATCTGCCAGCACACACCATAAGGGAGTGAACATTAAGGCTTTAATTTAAGTACATCATAACTCTTGAAAGTGTCCTTTAAAAATCAGTCTCTGCATACTGGAAAAATTGTTCCCCCATTTGTAATAATCACATTTCCCTTTGCTTCTCTAAGTTTAGCACACGTTGTTTTGCACTCTCTAGCAGAATATGCCATGCTCAAATCTATCTACCAAGCTGAAACAGTGAGAGCAATTTTAATTAATCACTGTAAGGTTCTATTTTGTATGAAGGCAGCTCAGCCTCTTTGACCCATTAATTAAATAGTGGAATTTACAGTTCCTTGAAAATGTTGAAGAAGCAAAAGATTAGTCAGATCTGAGCTGTATTTGAAATGGAAATTGAGACACTCTGGACTGTGGATAGGGAAGAGCAAAGTGACATGTTAAGAAATACTTTTGATTCAACAGACATCCACTAAGCCAAAGCCAACTGGAAAGTGAATTCTTCCTGACAAAAATCATACAGTAGCAAGAGGCAATAGGTTAGATCTTTAGGGGTGAATCGGCCAAGATCCTTTAATCCCAACAGAAAGTCCAACCTCCACAGCAAGAGTTTGGTTTCCACACTTCTGTGAGCGAAACAATCTCTTTGTTAAGAAATTAAATCCAGACATGTCTGGGCAATGCCCTGGAGAAGAGAAGGCAAGTAATTAAGAAGAAAAAGCAAAGGTTGTGGGTCCCTGTGGCCCCAGCTGAGCTCCAACACACAGAGTGTCTGCAGGGGAGTCTGCACTTCTCATGCTGCAAATGAACCTGCACAGGTGGCCTGACGCACCAGGCTCTTATTCTAATTCAAAGTATCTCTCCATGCAGATGTAGGAAAAGTAAATACTTTTTTGAAAAAGTACCTGCTTATAATGTTAAATTCATTGATAAGGAGGCTCAGATTCCTTTACATCCTTTCTGTTGGTTACTAGCATAAGAATCACTTTAGTAAAGCCAGTAGTTATTTCTCCTGGGAAATTCTTGTGGGGTGCAGTAGAGAAATGTAGATATTCCTCTTGTTCTTGTTCTGTCTTGTAATACTGAATTAATTAACATGGACCTGCTGTGGATCCCCCTCAGACAAACAACTGGAACGCTCTGACTTGAGAAAGCACATTAACAGCAGACATGCATCTCTCAAATCACCAGAGCTTCTTTGCATTTCCAAAGCATTAAACATCTCTGTAACAAGTGCATCATGCACATGCAGTAAGATGCTGCTTCTCTCAAAGCCTCGAGGCACTGACACCACTTTAATCCAGGAAAACATCTGAGGTCTTAGCTAAGTTCAAGTGTTGGGGTTCAGCTGGGTTTGGGTGCTTGTGCCTGGCTGCAAGGTGGGCTGGAAAGGAGGATCAAGCAGATGTGGAACATCAGGAAGAGATGTGCACAGAGAGACTGCAAAGCACACAATCCTGAGGGTGTGATTTTGACTTTCAGTTGATTTCCTGAATCTTCAGGGCTTATATCAGTAAAAATATTCTTCATGAGGAAGTACAGTGGTAAGTTAAGGACATTTTTTAATTTACCAAGATTTTGCACTTCTCTTTTTCCCCAAAAGAAGCCAGGCAAGATCTGTACTCAAACTGTAGTTGAGAAAGTTCATATCAGCAAAAGTAATTTCTTCACAAAATTTAAATCGTTGCCAGCAATTAATATCAATCTACTTGCTTTCCATTTCCACAGACTGTCCATGCTTATTGAATTTACATCTGTCCTAGCCCCAGGTATGTACCCTCCTACTCCTACTCCTGGTATTCCCTCTTGCCATCCTGTATGCAGAACAGCAGCTCCAGGGCATGCACAAAGCTAATTTGGGCCAGTGTCCAGGCAGATCAGACGTGCAAATATTCTGCTTTGTAATACTTGGAGGCTCAAACTGCAGATGCATTGGGAAAATTCACTCAAGAAACTTGATTTTGTATTTGGATTAAAATGATTAGAGTGAAATTCTATTCTGCTAGATATTGTGACTAGATATTGTTTTCTAAAATCTTTCTTAAATATAACTCTCCTAGACAGGGATGTTTCCAGGATTGCTTCAGCCAGTCATTATGCCTAGGACAAGCCTTTGACCTCCTAAATCTTGGCATGACAGTATTAAGAATCCTTATAAAAACATTTATCCACATCTTAAGCCTCCTTGGCAGCATTAAATCATCTCCCATCCCACATATACAAGCTGGCTGATGAATGTATGCAAATGCCTGGCAGTAGGGAAAGACATTTTAATATCCAGCCCCTGTGAATTACTGAGATTGTTACAAGGGAAAAGGCATGACAAGTTGTTCTGTTGTTGACTGTGCATTCCCAGGGTACATTGGTGATAGACAGGCAGACAGGGATGTTTGGGATACCTATCCAGCTGGGAATCTCAGACATAAATAAAGTCTGTGTCACCCAATTATCTGCTTTGTAGCTTCCCAAGGTCTGTCAGCACTGTCCTCTTCCCAAGTCTCCCAGATTCTAATTTAAGTGGATAAAGAAGTAAACCTTTCCATTTCTACTTGCTTCCTACAAACAGCTCCCAGCACGGACTGTGGTGTGGAGCAGTGGGTATTTCATACCTGCGATGGCCCTTGGCTGCTTGGGCTCTGCTTGCAACCCTCTGTGTTGTGCCTGGGAATAACATCAGGGTCCAGGTGTCACTGCAGTGCTGACAAATCCAAGTCTCAGGGCTGTGAAGTCGGACCCTGCTGCTTTCTTGCCAGGAATCACTTCCTTTGCACTAATTGAAAATAGAAGTAATAATTAAAAAACACCACCCCAATAAATTAATTAAAATGATTCCCGGCTTTAACTTTGACAGCGGCAGCAGGTGGCGCTGAGGAATCCGCAGAGCAATCCCGGGATGCGAGGCGGGAGCGCCTGGACCAATCCCAGCACCTTCACCTGCCTCCCGGCACTGCTGAAAGAAACGGGACAGAGCAGGACAAATCTCAAATCCCATCTTGAAGAGCAGCTTCAGCTTAAGCCCCGGCTTGTTAAGACATTGGAGAAAAAAATCCCACCAACATTCCTACAAAAAGGACATAATTTTGTAGTAGATTCTAGCAGCTTATAGAAAACTATTTAATTCTCCACTTGAAACCTTCTGGACGTCTCCATAGAGGAAATACTTGCGTGATGGAGCTGCAAAATAAATTCCCAGGTTTGGAGCAGAGAGAATCAGGAGATTTAATTATCAATACCTTTATTTTTGGCCTGTTTATTTTTCTTATTATTATTATTGATCATTCAGTGGAGAATGCTTTTTTTTCCAAATCACTCAGGTTACTTTTCTGCCGTTATTTTTATTTCCTTGCCTGCTTTCTGAACCAATATCCAAGCACTTCTGGGAAGAGTTATGGATCTGGAAGCAGGATTCTTGTCAGTTGGACTTGCCTTGTAAATAGAGACCTGTGCCTGAGCAGCTCAGCAGAATGGATTGCAAAAAAACAAAGAAAAAGATACTACTTCTGAAAATAAAAAGGGAGATAGAAGGAGATTACATGGATATATTATTTCCATAACTGACAGCTGACTCTGCTCTGCGTTTTAAGCAGATTAATGTCTTCCTCTTGCTTCTAATAAATAAATAAACAAATCAATCAATCAATCAATCCATTTAGAGGCAGTGTTAGATATTGTACTAGGACTTTGGGGTTTTATTACACTTTTTGTCACCAAGTGTGCTTTATAAAGTAGAATAAAATCTCTTAAGTAGGAGATTGCTCTCTCTCAGAACTGGGCCTCCGAAGCACAATAATAGAAATGTTTTGCATTTCTGCTGCTTTTGACAGGTCAAAGCTTTCTGCAGACCTTAAGCACAGCACCAGAGGAGAACTTTCCATGCTGTGCATGTTCAGAGCAGCAGAGCTGGCAGGCAGGACTTTCCCAGCACTCGTTTTTGGCTGCCAGGCTGCGGGCAGAGGGCAGGGGTGGGTGCTGTGAGAAGGGGCTTCTCAGCAGAGCACGGGCACAGCTGCTGGCCCCGCAGCACCCCAGTGCAGACAGCATCACTGGCTGCTCTCCCAAGCTTTGTCTACACAAACCTGAGCTTCTGGAGCTCTCCAGAATCTCCTAAGCTTGTATTTTTGACTAATTGTATTTACCTCTTCATAATGGGATGTATGGGCAATCTTGAACTGGCCTGTGGGTTTGGCATCAGTCTGGAGATCCTGCCAAGGAGCAAAAATGGATGAGAAATGAAGCTTGTACCTGGAGCCCAGGCCATATGTGAGGTTTTCTTTGCCTGTACCAGCTGCTGGCCCTACCTGTGGTGGCCCCAGCTGCAAGTGGGATGTGCAGGGACAGCGTGTTTGGCTTCAGTGCTGCTACTGAGCCCCAGCACCAGCACAGCCCTGCTGTCAGGGCTCATTGTCAATCTGAGAAATAACTGTGGGGAAAAGGGAGTTAAAGTGTGTAAGATAATCGAAGAAAGGCTTAGATCAGTATGGGAGGAAGCCACCTGTGCCCACACAGCTGGAACTGAGACCAGGCAGTTGGGTGGAAGAGCGAGTGGCAAAGGAGCTTTGTGTACAGTGAGGAGATATTATTGCTAAACACTCCCTGGGTTGGGGGATACCTTTTAGAAATGTTCAAGTAATTCTTCCAAAATAAGAGGTCATAAAAGACCTTGGACTCGGGAAAACTTTTAAGGCCTTTTCTTTGGGTAATCTTCCAAGGTCAAGCTCAAGAGAACAGGTTTCAGTTTCTATATCCATTGATTCAAAGGGGGATTTTGAGCATCAGCTACAATCCCTCTTGCTCACACTAAAAGCCTTAGGAAAGGCTTTCCCAAAGGACCTCCCATGCAGTAGCCTGGACTTGGATTGCTCTGTGGAAACTTTCTAAAATCTTGCTGTTCTCACTAGGGAATGGGGTTGACTTCACATGACATTCACCTCACCTTGTAATAGGAGATCGGTGACATCGATCAGCAGCTTAGCACTCAATACCAAAGGGAAAAAAGCTGGTTTTTTACTTATGACAATGTGTTAAACAATGTTTTAACTAGCAGTTTTATTGCCTCATTGACCTCCCATCCTGTAAGGACAAGGGAGTCCAAGGTTGGAAACTCACGGTTAAGGTTTCTGCTGTCAGAATTAATAAGATCAGGCACAGAGCAGTATCTGCATAAGAGCAGGAAACAATAATAGACATGCAAAGCTGCTAATCCTTAAATTAGGGGGAAAGGGTTTTCCCTTGTCACCAGAAAACTTCGAATTTCTTATTCACTGATAGTGATTTCTGCAGTTATCTGTCTCCTGGAAAGTCTTTTCCACATTCTGTCCTGGTCTCCAGATTTTTCACATCTCTTGGTACTTTCAGTTTGTCTCAGCCTGAGCTTTGGTGAGCAGCACCTTCTCCTTGAGCTGTCTGAGCACTGGTTCTTCCAGAAGAGGCTGAGAGAAAACATTTCAGAAGTATTTCATGTGTTAAAAGCATCACTGGGAAGGTCAGGGTGTGCTGAAGGTCAGCTTCTGCATAGTGCAGAAACAACCACACAAACCCACAATTAAATAAAGGAAGGAGAAGATCTTGAGGAGTGGATCTACTGCAGGAAGTAAGAAGCAGAGAGCTGGTAGGTAAAGGTTTCTGGGGTAAATCTTCCCTTGTGTTTTATGCACAGAGCCCATAGCATGTGCTGGGGAAAATACAGGCTGGCTGTGACTCTGGCTTGTGCCTGTCCCCACACTCTGCAGGCAGCTCTGAGCTGGGGCACAGTCAGGGCTCAGGGCAGCATTTTCAAGAGAAGTTCTGTCTCTGCAGTGGTTGAAGAAATTTCTGCAGGAGCCACCTTTACAGAACACACAGGGATGATGCTAGGTGGTTCTGGGTTCTGCTTCCTTTAGCATTATTTAATTTCCTTTGCTTAGACTTGCCCCATCTTTTTCCATATGTTCCTCATGTGCAATTTCCATTGATTTTTCATTTCCTGTGAGTTTAACCCCAGAGTACCTGTCTTGGAAATTCCTCTGTAGACAGAGATTTTATATTCCCCTCTAGGTGTTTTAGTTTTTAAATGAAAACAATTAATTAATAGTTGAAACTCTTTCTTCCTTGATACTCCAGCCTCACTCTCAATCAAACATCTGCCACATATATAAGAAGTTATAATCTATTCCATTCCTATAACTTTCTGTAGGCACTACAAGAAGAAAAGTTCTTCTACTACTTCATATTCAGAATCCTCTTTTTTTTTTTCTCAGAGGGATCTATCATATGAGTTTCATCATCAGTGTGCAGGAAGATCAATTTACTTTGCCCATCATTTTCCATGTCAATTGTTTGACTTCAAAAAGCAAAACACAGCAGCTGAGCACCAAAAATTTTTAAATTCTGACCTTCTGTGTTTTGCATCTAAACTCTACCACTGGGTTTCATTGCAGGCATTTTTCACTCTTCTATTTTGTGTTTCCATCTCAGTCCTTACCTTTGTTTTTCATTTTTCTTTTTTCCTTTTCTCTTTCCCTTTTCCTCTTTTTGAGTTACATTTTAAGACTCATGCTGCATTTGTTTGCACAAATGCAATAAAACAAGTTAAAAAATATATCTTCATCTACCAACACAATAATTTTATTTCCATCCACATTTCAAAAGAGCAAATTCATTTTCAGACAGAAAATATCTACAACACAATTTTGTTTTAGACTGTGGGTAACATGCTTTAGCCTGTGACAGCACTGTTAAAAAGATAAACCTATTCAGTACCATTAATCTTTACCCTTCATACACGAAATAGGCTGGATTTATAAGTGCCAAGACACTGATGAAAACTGGAGCAAGAAAGTGAAGGAAGAGTGGAAAGAAACACTTGCCAGATTACCCAAAAATCAAAAATTATTAAATTGTTTGAACCATGACTTTCATGGCAAAGAAAATTCTGGGCCTATTAACACTCATCTCCAGCAAGATTCCTCTTCCTAGGTAGCCCTTTCCCATCTCCAACCTCCTGGAGCTGTACCAGAGCCCCCCTGCCCTGGGGCCTCAGTGCCACTGCTCTGCTCCCTGCTCCCACCGTGGGGCTCAGCCCCTTCACAGCAACGTGGGGATAAAAGAGGAATCCCCTGGTTTGTGCTGTTGGTGAAGAGTCACTGGAAGGAACTTGGCCTTCTGCAATTCTCTGTCTTTTGCCTCATCCCAGGAGCTGTTGCTTTTTATCCAAAGAGGGTCCGAAGCACAGAGGTGGCTGAGGTGAGGTGCTGGGACTTGGGTTGGAAAGAAGGAATTCAGTCTGTCTGATGCATTCTGGGTTCCCACGTCTGCCCCTTTTCTTTTGACAACAGAAAATTCCTCTGTGGTGCATCCAGGTCACCTGGACACTCCAAGGAACCCACCACAGCCACTGCACTGCTGATAATGCTGCTGAGGTGGAAAAAGGTTACCATGGTACCAAGGCTGTAGCCTCTACAAAAGCCTCTAAACTTTGCCCTTCCTGAATTTTCAAAAAGCTGTTGCAATGCTAAGAGCACCTCCATAAAATAATGCCATAAAAGTTTAGTCATCTTAAATATAAAAGTTGATTCCTTCGCTTCTGTTATTCTTCCCCTCCCCAAAAAAATAAATTGCTGTATTTCATTTTTATTTGTACTTTCTGAAGAGTAATGCATTTCCAAGAAAAGGATTAAATCTCTCAAAGTGAGGTAATAAAACTGAAGCCATAATGAAACTCACTGGATATACAGGGAGATATTTCATTTAGGCATTGGAATAAAATTCTAGTTACAATCCTGGTCAGAATAATTCATGACCAAAATGCCTCATACTATTTTTAATTGTCCTTGTTTTTCAAATAAAAATTATAGATAGTCTGGTAAATCATTGCCTGTCAAGCTTAGGTTGTGAACGGCTCAGTGAATCCCAAGGGGCACTTTCAATTTTTAGGGCAATTCATTTATTTATTTGTCTATACTAATAAAGCACATATTTAGAGATTTATATTCGTATTCTACTACTAAAAATGTATGAATCTTTTGGAGTGACAGCAAGGAACAACAAGAAGGAGCTTATACAGAAGCTCAGAGCAGTATTGCTACTATTTTTCTTACCAAGGTTTGAAAAAAAAAGAGCTTTTCCATAGAATTCTGGGGAAGAATAGTTATATAATTGAGATCTATTCCTGCTTTTGGAAAAAATATATGAAGTGCTTGATTAAACCAAGAACCAAAGAATCACGGCCCATTTAATCTGATTTGTTAGTAATGGTTGTAAATACACTGTATTTAGTGACCTGACACAATACACTTGTTGGAAAACTGAAACAAGGAAAAGACACATCTTGTTCATTTCAGAGAAACACTAAAATACAATAGCAGAGACATAAACGAGAATGCAGTGGGAAAGCTATTGTGGCTTATAATGTACTTTTCAAACCAGCACTATTACTTTCATTCCAGGAAATATTGTTCCCTCAAACCAGAAAGATTTGCAGTAGAAAGGGAGGTAATTGTCTGGTTATCAAAAACCAAAGAGTGTTTTTTCTCTCCACCTGTGCTGAAAGAAACACCTTTCTACCAGAAACTGTAATGGAAGAACATATAGATTCTTTTTCTCTCCCCAACACCCAGAAAAATACAATGGGTGAAATTCTAGCAGCCTTATGAATTCTTTAAGTAACTTTACTGCATCTACGTTCCTCAACTTTCATAACTCTGTGACTGACAAGTAAACATAAATTTCCCAGATGTGCTTCAAGCATGACTCACTAGCAGAGAACTATGGGGCAGAACAACCCAAGATTTGATCAAATTTGCTTTGCAGCTGCTCCTTCTACAAGAGTGTTCACCTCCCCAAACTTTTACTACAAGAACCATTCATAGCTCTACCTGTGTCCATAATTAGTTCTTCGTCCATTAGGCAATAGTAATTCAAAGTACTCCCCAGCATTCATCCATCATCCCTTGTTTCCCTGGGTCTGTTCCCACCAACAGCCACAGCTCAAGTCCAAATTTACCAGTCAGGTGAATTAGTTCAGTGAGTAATGAGTTCAGATGTTCCTTAGTGAATTAGTTCAAAACATCACCAGACATCCAGCAAGCAGGTCCAAACAAGTCATCAGTTGTTTCATAGACATGTAATCAGTTTCTCAGATGTCAGTTCATGCATTTTCCTGTTGATTATGCTATCCTTTCTCTAGCAAACATTTCTGAATGAATTAATTATCTATGCCAGGTATGCACATAAACACCAATCAGTACTACACTATTTTAGCTGCTATATTCCAGCCTGCATGTTCTCATTTCTATTGCCCTTTATCCAGCCCTTTCATAAACCAAAGAGATGTTTCTCCTTAGTTTACTTTCCAACTTATCCATCACACTTTTGAACATCCCATCAGTTTAGGTGCAGAATTAGAGTAATGAGACTTAGTGTTCTGCCTGGCATTGATTTCACCTGCAGGCCTAACCACTGTGGTCATTCTCCAGCACTAAACACTAATAATGTTATCTTTAAGGAATTACAAATAAATTACAGACCTACTGCAGCATGCAAAGCCAAAGAAAGACGGGAAATCTGCCTCTACAACTCAAGTGTCTATGAACCAGAAACACTGTTCATTCTGCAAACACACTATACCAAAATATGGTGTATTGCTAATATAGAGATCTAAAAAAACCACCCCCCTGTGTTCTTGGTATTTGGTGTGACAGAGGCCGGTGCTCACCTACACAAACATGATGACTCTGGTGTAGCTACTGCAAGGAAAATGTGTACCATTGACCTTGTCGTGGGGAATATATCCATTTATCTGACTAAATGTGAAAAAAGAAAGAAAGAAAAAAGCCATCAAAGAGACACTGCTGATGGATGAAGGCTTCCTATTTCTGCTCTTCCATATGATATTTCTTTTGCAGCTGGACTGTTGCAGAAGATTTGTCATAAAATTTAGAGCATCTTCCATGTAGTTGTGGTGACGAGAGTACATTTGCTCTTCATCACCCAATACATCTTGAATTGCTTCCTGCAGCTCTGATGGACCATTGTTCACTGCCCTATTGTTGGGCAGGAGCTGCAGCTTGAAGATGACAAGCTCACAATGGGACACTGAAGTTTTTCTCTTCATAACACAGCTCAAAAAACCCAAAACCAAACCAACCCCCAAACGCTCAAGTAATATAAAGTAAATAAATGCAAGGATCTGAGCAGACAAATCATTTCAGATGCTAAACATCTCGCCAAACATCTGTTTAGACTGTGAATGAAAGCAGGGGGAGGTTCTACTCACAGCACAGGAGTGGTTCTACTACTGAGTGGGGAAAGGCAGCACATCAGTGCAAAGCAAATGCAAATCGGCTGCTGCTTGTCAAACTGAATCAAGCCCATGTAATCTTATTTCTCAGCTTCTCTGAAGATAAGTTCATCAAATGGACCAATCTCGGTGATGAAATAAAGACACAGGAACAATATCTGGTGTGCATAAGGATGTACCCAAAATTAATAGGGTTAGAACAGGATTTCTCCAGAGGGAAACCAAAGTTATATCCCAATTTAATGCATTCTGTAAGAGAAGAATGCCCTTTTCAAGTAATGCCAAACACAAAAATTTGAAAAGTAGGGAAAATCTCTGCACAGCTAGCTGCTTGCCAGCATTTACTGACTGCAAATGTTCAAGTGTCCTTTTCTTGTAAACAATGCAAAAAAAAAAAAAATCATAGAATCAAATACAGGAAAGTGGTTGATTTTCACTGCAGGTTCAAACAAACGAAACCCAAAAGTATCTGCAGCTTACTGCTTTCCAAAGTCATATGAATGATAAAGTAAAAAAGTGGGTTTAGTTTATTGAGTTATACCTTTTCTTGTTTAGGAATTAGGAGCTGAACTTAGCAAAGGGGAAAAGTAATAGCCCCTTAAAAATAGCAGTGTTCGAAAAGCAGTGAAACAGAAACTAAAGTACAATGTGTTTTCTAAGATAAAGGCAGTGAGAGTATTTAAGACTATAAAAGAAAATAGAAATTCATGATGAAGAGGCTCACTGAGCTATCTCCAGCTCTATTATCAGTGGCGAACGATCAGGCAGATGCACTCCATGGCATCTGTTGTTGCAAATGGATTCCAGTGAGTTTTATAAAAATAAAAGATTCAGCCTGCCTGCAGAACCTGCCAGTACCTTGTCTGACCTCAATCTGAGTGTATTTGGCTATAAAGCCAATTTAAACCCACAAGGTTTAAGTCGAGGCTAACTAGCACACCCATTCCTGATCCTGGAGATGGATGAGATGTTCTGCTGTTTATGTTTAGAAGACGGCCAAAAGCCAAAACACAGCTTTTACAGCTGCTGTAGCCTCACCTCAGTGCCATTCTACACAGGTTTCAGATATTCCTGTGATGCTCAGGCAACTCAGCTTGCAGTGCATGCAGATTGCAGCAGGTCAGAACACCTTCTCATTTGACTTTTCACTTCGGTTACACAAAATCACACATGCAGCTGCCACAGCCTAAAATCTCTTTGGGCTTTGCCTCAACAGAACTTGCTTTCTGGTTAACACAGTAAATCTTCAACTTCCCATGAAAAGCAACATGTTTCTAGGGAAAATATCACTTACCGGTTCTCCAAACCTACAAAGCGGGGCACCATCTCTGGGCAGTGAGAAAAGATGGGGAGAGAGGAAGTCATTGGAAAATTTGAGTGGTCACCTGAAAATGACCAAAACAGGCTCACAAGATCCCACATGCCTTATGTGACTTGTTTTTATAGCTGTCAATGCCTTCCAAATTCCAAGTACTCTAAACACCTCTCCCACAATATTAGGGACTGTGTTTTTACTTATACTCTGGTGACTCTTTGGAGTCCCTGCCCTAATTCTGAAGGCATGAAAGCAGTAAATCAGTAGGATCATACCCATTGTCCCTTGGGCCTCGAGTCACTCTACAGCAGTCCATGCCCCTTTCAGCTGACTTCCAGTTAAACCAGCAAAAGCAGAAGGTCATTGGTTTAAAACATCTGACAAATTTATGAGATACAAGTGCACTGAGCAGAAATGCTCAGGAAAAAAAAAATCTCAAGAAAAGGCAAAATCCATGTTCTTGGTTTAGACAAGTGAGTAAAACACTCACAGCTGGCAGAATCAGATCTTCTCAGCTGGTGGCTCTACCTGGTCATGCCAGCTCCCAGCCCTTTCTGCTCGTTGCATATCCAGCTACCCACTCCTATAACTGACCCTGGGTTTTAAACTCTGTTCAAACAATACAAATAACTGCAATTCCTATTTCTCCAACCGAAAAATGTAAATGACATCAGCTGCCCAGTCAGCAGATTGGAGAAAGGAAAGGAAAGGGGAAAGAAAGAAAACCCCCACTTAACAAATGGTGTTTAATTTTTTACAACACCCATCAAGGTTTCAATATGCAGCTGAACAGATCAATTTTAGTGTCCTGGAAAGATTTACAAATGCTTTAAAATTACTCTAAAACTCTTTCTCCACAGTTAATCAAGCTCAGAGTAAGTAGATTTTATAATAACTCAGAGTTAAGCAAACCTGTCCAAGTAGGTGCTAATTGTAGATACTCAGCTCTATTTCACCATCAACTTTACGTAAACTGATCTGCATTGTGCTAACCCAGGGCAAGGTGCTGGGCAGGCAGGGTTTAGGTTCTGCTCCTCTGCAGTGTTATAGCAAACATGGAGGAAGAGAGATGGAGAGGACAACTTTTCTGTAATATTATTTATCTCACAGAAAGGCAACACTGCAGTTCCTCATCCTCTCTTATTATTGGCTGTGTGCTGCCAGCCCCACCTCCAGAATATTTCCTTGTTCTTAGAATGACTGGAATAGTGAGCAATGGCTAGTGCTTCCCTGAGCTTTCTTTCTGGCCTATTATAGTATTGCCTTTATCCACCAACTGCTGCAACAAAAACTTGGTTGGAAACACCGTAAGCTGAAGGGATAAGCAAAGCCTGAAAGAGGCAGAGAAGAAGAAAGAGGCCCAATTTTCTGTGCTGCTCTTGACAAAAGCCCAACTCCCTGAGAAATCAGCAGCGTGCCAGGACAGCTGGGAGCTAACGATGGAGAACAGAGCGACCTGGGCAGCTCCAGCGGAAATCTCCACGTGTGACTGAGCCACCAGCACAGCTGAGCAACCCCAGCAATACCTGCAAAATGTGGCTCTATTTGTGCTGCCTGCAGCTGGAATCCCAGTGCCAAGGAATTAAAAACCAATCAGCTTTATTGGCCTGCCGATGCCAGGGCAATTAGCATTCATTTCTGACAGCATATGCCCGTGCACTGCTCCGGCTCCACGTGAACAAATCTCCCCAGCCCGGGCTGCTGCTCTGCTCAGTGGCTGCCACTTCTTGGACACCCTCTTTGAGCCCCCATTTCTTCAAAAGCAGAGGAGCAATGAGGTTAGAGGCAACAGCATCCTCCAGCACTGCAAGGGAATATTAAAACATCCTGGCAATTAGTCCCCTTTGGATCCATAAACCCAGCAGCACTAAAAAAGTTGTTTTGTTATGTGGAGAACTAACTTTCAAAGACAGAAAGGGGCATTTGGGGTGAAAAATGCAGAGGATCCTTGTTTGCACTCTACAAGAGGTTTCCCTAATGCTTTAATTAAGTGTGTATATTTGGAAGTGCTTAATAGTTAAATTAAAGCCTAGATATTAGTTCTCTAGGAGGAGATGTGTTTTTATATCAGAGTTCTGCATTTATAATTGAGTAGGTCACATCAAAATAACATGTATTTAAATCAGAATATACTTCTAAATATACTTAACCTCCACACGTAAAAACTCCCAGCAGGTGCCTTGTTAAACAATAAGGAACATAGGAGGTAGATTGCTGTTCTGAAGCCTTCGGTAAAAACTAACTCTAATTGTGTGCTTATATTTTTTCTAATCAGTTGTGAGAATAAATCTCCCTCTGGTACAAAAAGAGACTTTTGCACTTTAAGCCAGCAAGCTAAGCAGTGTGATTTCAAGATATCATCTGCCTTAATATTTAGGACCTAAATCTCAGAGTATTAATATTTGATTCTGTGAGCACCAAAGTGTCTTTGAAAGCATAAGCCTAGTCCAAAAGTCTTTAAATGCCTTTTTTTCCCCTTTCATGCACCAAATTTAAACACATAGGACTCAGGCATTATTCAGAAAGAAATCTCCACCTTCACTCTTCTGGAAAAAAGAAGATATAGTGGACATAATCTAAACATTACTGGGACTGAAAAACAAACAAGCTCCTTTGCATAGCTTATGGAAAAGGCAATACTGTGATGTTAATTAAGAGCTTTTCTATTTAGCTTCACTTTTCTTCCTCCTTTTATTAGAGCACTTAATGAATCTGCAAGGGTTTTTCAAATGCTAACTCTATTTACAAGTAGACTCCAACAAATACGAGCCTCTGAATCCTCAGCTAACCCAGACCATAATTTGATCAGCAGCCTGAGGCAAGAGAGGCACACGCACTTGTTTGTAAACAACTTGGAGATTTTTCTCCTTGGAATGTGTATCTTGCTGCTTCCCTCCTCCGCACCAAGGCCTAGCTGTGAATTTTGCTACATTTCAAACCTCTTCTACTGAACAATTGAAAATTTTGGTCATGCCAACTGAAAGCTTTAACTTAATATGACCTTCTTGCAAAGGAGAATAAGAAACTGTGAAAATAAACGGCTAAATTATCAACTCAAGAGATAGGTACCTAAAAAACCAAAAAAGCAGCGAATCTTTAGAAGCTGAGATATTTTACTCACCTATGGAATAATAACAACCTACAAAAATGGCATCACCGCCCTCCCAAATCATCTGTAAAAAGCTTTAGTTGGCCACAAAGCCTTTTACAGAAGGAAATTTAGTGTGGAAATTTGATCTGGGACCTGTGGCCTCTTGGGAAATGTAGTTTTGCAACCAGCTACCCATCTGGTTGCAGGCCTTGTTTTTATCACTGGGAAATGAAAAGAGTTATTTTACCAGGAGTTTACTTTTATTTACTTTCTAATCCTGCATGGCAGATCTGCAAGTGGTCTCTTTTTAGATGTGACTTGACTGAGCCTTTTTCTAAGGGAACAAAAATTTGAATTCCTAGGGAGGGGATTATGGGTAATCTGCTACTTTAAAAAGGAAAGAGTGAGCATTTTTCTGGTTTAATTTAATAGGGATTGTATGTGGAGCTCTCAGGAGGAAGAAGTGCTGCTCCTGGCATTTAGGCAGGAAAGAAAGACATTCTTTTTCATCAAACGAGAGTTGATAGATGGGATCTTTTGTAAGGGGTCTTCTTTGAGTTGGACAGCCTGTAGAAACAAGAAATTCAGCTATGAACAGCTTTTAGGCCCAAACAGAGGGAGTAGTAAAAAGGCTAACAAGGAATGAAAGAGGCTAGTGAGTTTTTGTTGGGTTAGGCTGGTTTGGTTGGGTTTTTTTTCTTGGTTGTTTGGTTTTTGTTTTTTGGTTTGTTTTTTTTTCTTTTAAAAGTTATTGATTTATTTTGTTCTTTACCTTTTAAAGCTATTCAGAAATGTTTCCTGTCCCTCTTCTGAACAGATTGTGTTAGACTTGCAAATGCTTTCTCTGGAGCTACACAAATCTCTTACAGAGCAGGTAAGTGATTAGACTGTCGTGGGTTTCCTCCACTATGCTGTTGACCCAGCTCTGACCTTCACCTTTCCATTGCCAAAGCCCACCCAGAAAACCTTTCTGCTGAAGCTTGAGGGGTCCCCAGAACTCTGCCTCACCTGGGAATGCTTTGAGTATTTCTGATGTTAAGAATGTTGCATTAATTTGCCAAGTAACCTCAGGGTTATCTGTAGAAGCAAAAGATTATCACCTTTGGAAATGGTGTGCGGGGGCATTTTCTTTACTGAAATCTGACTGTAGTGACTATGCTGAAGAACAATTAAGGATGAGAAATCTTGCCTCATCAACTTCTCCTCTCTTTTTGGGGATGTCTGAAAGGTTTGAACTCTGATTGTGTTGGCTGACAGGCAGCTCGGCTGGTTCCCCTTCGAGCTTCAATGTGGTGATGATGGATTATGCAGAGCCTTGAGTGGGTGTAATGTAAGAACAACTCTCCTCTCAGCTGCTTCTCTGCTCTGTCAGAGATGTTGGCCCATGACACCACAGCCTTGAGGGTAGAACCCAGCATCCTAAGGCCTGTGTGTCCTTGGGGCAGGGGTTGCAGGGGGGCTCCTTACTGCTCATGGGGCCTCTCTAGTTCAGCCCAGTTTTTGAACAGGAACCTCCTGGAGCTCTGAGCCTCTCAATTATTTTTCCTCAGTCTTTTCTCAGCTTTTTAATTGTTGCTGAACCGTGAAAAAGACAACAGGTATGGGGCATGCTTAAATCAAATAGTTGTCCCAATTCCACCCTCCCCTCCTGCAGCACTTTCTGGGAGGTGGGACGAGCAGCACCACCCAGTCGTCTCATTTATTAGGAGGTACTAATGAGCACATTCAATCTAAAGTGAAGACCCTGTTGTGCATAGGTCAGCTTCATTTGAAATCTAAGGAGACCCAGGGAACTGATTTACTGCAAGATGTTAATTAGTTTTATTGAAAGCAATGGCAGTTTAAAAACACAATGGAAATACTTTTTCTATGAGTGTTTGTCGAGAAGAAAAAATCAGAGCTAGCGACTGGGAGGGAGAGAGGAGAGCAAAAAAGATAACAATTAGACTGAAAAAGACAGAAAAATATTACCATGGGCTTTAACAACCTACTAGAATAACCAATGATATCATCTTGATTTCCCAGTGAAACTCAATTTTATGTGTCAGTAAAGCAATCTCAAACTGCTGAGCAGATGTCAGCTGCAGATCTGCCATGTCAGTGATCAGGAAAGATGTTTTCCATGAGCAGTAGCAGAGTCATTGCTTGCAATGTTATTTTTTCATATACTTTGCACTGGATGTGGAGGGTTGCAAGACTTAAAAAAAGTAATTCCTAATCTCTGCAAGTCATGGATTTTGCTCATTTATGTGGTTTTTATAAATAATGTTTTCTGCAGCAATCGGGAGACAAGTTAGGAGCCTGGAGGAAGCTCTGGATAAGGGGCTTTTGGAGAATGCTTTAGGTAAGGATGGTATTTCAGTTCATTATTTTTGAACTGAATTCCATTGCAAATCTTCACAGTCTTTGTGGAGCCTGGGTAAATTCATGAAACTCTTCCCTGAAATACTTGCTCAACCTTTTTAAAATTAATTTAGTTCTGCACCTGAGCATCCCATTTCAGCTTCCTCTTGGCTGGTGCTCCTGTAACTCTTTACCGATACACAAAGTTCTTGAAAGCACAATTTAAGTTCTTACACATGAGAAATGATACCAGAAAGGAGTTTCCCCCACCTCTCACTGTTACTAGTAGAATATAGTTGCTGGAAGCCAGGTAAGGCTTTGAAACAGGGAGCATGAGATGGGAGAGCGCTGCATTTTGAAAGAGGTAAAACCCTGCTGTTAAGAACCTGGGGGGTAAAGAGGGTGAAGTGACAATTAAAATTGGGATTAGGTGATGTTAAACAGGTGAACTGCCCACTGCCACATGATTGGATCTGAACAGACTGCACACAATGATGATACCACGTGAGATTTCCCGGTTTGCAGTATTTGACCAGACCTATTTTCTCTATGTCTGTTTGCCTTGAAGTAAGAGACTGGCCCAATAACCTCACATGTCACTTTTAGAGGGTTTATTTTGTTTTCTGCTCTGGGATTGACTTTCAATTCCATTTCCTCCACAGGGGTCAAATATTTTGAAGATTTCAAAATCTGTTACCCCTCAAGGGTGCAAAGATGGGACTAATGATTAGTGTGAGCTCAGTTGTGCTATACCCCGGCTCAACTCTTGACACTGCCTAGAAATTTGAAGGCTGCTTGCAATGCTTTTTTTTGGTTTCAAAGCACAGGGTTTTTACCTTTTTCCTTTTTTTTTTTTTTTTTTTGACTTTGGTTTAGCCCAGTGATTGCTTTGCACAGCAGATTGTCCAGCCTCAAGACACAAAAGCAGACAGAACATTCTGAGCTCTTCTTTTGCCCAATGTCTCATCAGGATCAGTAATTTCACTCCCAGCATTGCAAAAGATTTCTCAGTATTTTAAGTACAGGTGAAATTAATCCCATTCTAAGGTTATGACTAGTGATTCTTTCATTTTCTATGTTCAGGCCTTCATCCTAAGAATGGAGACTGAAAGGAGAAATGTTGATCTTTAGATTCAGTGCAATCAATGAAGACCTAGAGCAGCATTAATTCTGACAGGACAGTATGCACAGTGAGAGGAGGAAAGAAGTCTCTGATATCTCATTATCCATAAATAATGCAAATGAATATTTGAATGGGAAGAGATGAAGCTAGGTGATTTATTCCTCTTTTTCCCATTGGGATGGATTTATAGTGATTGCTGTGAAAGGATCTGTGAGTGACTGGGCATGTCGAATGAAGGTCAAGGGGGAGAGTTGAGGAGTGCAGCCACCTGTGGGATTTTCTGGCCATGAACAGCTGAAGAGGTAGAATTGAAACTTCTGAAACTCTTCTTTATGTCTGAATTGTCACTGTACATAGAAGCCAGGTACCCTTCACAGAGGTCATGAGCAGCAGAATCCTCCTGCTCTGCTCTCTTTGGGCAGAAGATTGAAGTTCAGCATACAAACTGTTCAGCACTTTCACTACAGCAGAGTGTGCTTTGAGCAGGGCTTGGCAAAGTGAGAGGAGACTCCTTCCATTCACCACTCTCATCTTTGTTTGCAGAGATGAAAAGGAGCTGTAAGATCAAGCTCAAATCCTGAAATTCATCTTTCCGTTGTTGCTTCCCCGGGCCCAGAGGCAGAGAAAATCAAAGGGCACCAATTCTCCAGCTTTGACTTGCAGCTGCCCCTGTCTAAAAGCATCATGCAACATCTGGGAAACATTCTTCCCATTTCCTAATCTTTTTCCCGTTAGTTATCAAATCCTGCTGGCTACAGAGAACAAAGGGGCTAGCACTGATCTTATTCCAGTTCTCCAGGTTTAGTGGATTTTCAGGTGAGCAGACATGCTGTGTTGAGCTTCTGCATTCTGCTGGCCATTATCATTTCTGGGAGTCCTACAGCTTTCTGTGCTGTTTTGTGACAGAAAGGAGGGCTGGGAGGGAAATGAGGA
This sequence comes from Corvus kubaryi, assembly GCF_017639235.1. NCBI lineage: Eukaryota > Metazoa > Chordata > Aves > Passeriformes > Corvidae > Corvus > Corvus kubaryi. Next base: position 2,044,375 of record NW_024582082.1, on the reverse strand, counting down.
AGGTGGCACAAGCCCACGTTCCTGCCCCAAGGCAGCAACAGCTCCTCCTGAAAAATTGCTGCAGGATGTGGGTCCAATCAGTCCTTGTTAATCTCCACAAAGGTGATTGCTACAAACCCCCAAGCCAGCCTGTGCCAGCAGTTTCCCCTGCAGTCATCAAATAATTAGTACCATACTTTAATTTGAATGAGTCAGGCTTTATCTTTCATCCAGTGGTTGTTATTGTGCTTTTATGATATACTGAATAGTCATTTACCACTTGATGTCTTCTCCCTCTGAATGTATTTGTGCATTGTCGTCGAGTCACTTCTGGGTGGCCTAAATAGATTTTGATAAGGTAAACAAATCTTTCTGCTGACGCTGGTGGCACAGATTGAATTTGAAGTATGATGGTATCACTCTAATCAGGCCACGAGGAAGAAAAAACAACTTCTTCTCAAAGACAGAGTCAAACATAGGATTGCACATCCAGTCCTTGCTCTATCATCAGGTATTCCAGGGAGACTACGTGTGTCTAGACTTTTTATAGCTGCCCTTAAAAAAGCAGAAAACAAAAAATCAACCCAAAACGAAAAAGAAAACTCTGCTTCCTGTGTTTTAACCTGAGATTAGGGAAGAAATTGCTTTTACTTGACCCTGATGACATGTCTCACCCAACTCAGCTGACAGGTTATTTCATGGCAGATGAACTGTCTTAATTTTCAAATGTTCCTGTAAAGGATCACGTGGCTTAATACTCTTTCAGTCAGATTTGTGTGTGTCTATATAGCAAGTGCCGCCGTCTCCTCCATTAGAAAGTTGATCTGTTCACAGCATCATATCTGAATTGCTGCACAGACAGGACAGTCTCTCAAAGTTTTTCCACTTGAAATGCCTGAAATCTGATTTGGCAAGTTTGTAGCCTTGCAGCTCTGGCTGGAAAGGTAATCTCTCGTGAAGCTTGTGTAACCTCTCCTGGAATTTGTGTGCAACTGAACAAATACCTTGTGCTTTTCTTGGAAGAAAAAGATGTGTTTTAGAAAACTTACTTCATTATTCTCTACTGCTGACATTTGTTTGAGTTTTGTGAAAGGAAGGGGACAATTAGAGTGGCTCTTATAACCTTACAGCTTTATTTTCCAATTTGAAGAGCTATCAGATGTGACTGTATTATGAGAAGCAGAATTCATTTGTGATGTTTGCAACACAAAGACCCACCCTGGGTGATTTACAAATAAATGATGTCCTAAAAGAGAAAAGAAATTGCTTCCATGGGGTGTTGCTTTTCAATAGTTTTAAATAATTGCAGTTAGTGAGGGCACTGTGCTGATTGCTGCAATGGATCAGCACTCACGTTGCACTGAGAAACCAAGCTTCAATTATAACTCCAATCTGCAACCCACTTCAAATAATTGAAATATTTCCCTTGACTCGAGTGGACTTTGCTGTGCAAACAAGCTCCATCCCGCTCACTCAGGAGCCTCTGGAGGGGAGGAGGAGCAGCTGGGCTTTCTCGCACTGCTTTTTGCCTTGGCAGGTCACAGAGCGGGGTCCAGACCCAAGGGGCAGGTGACAACAGGGTCTGTGGGCCTGGAGATGTGGGGGCCTGCTGCAGGCAGTGTGCTCATTTCTCCCAGTCCTAGAGCATCCTGAACTTTCCTCACTTGGCCACTCGTGTAGTGGCACCTCATTCTGCTGGCAGTGATAACGTAACATGGAGAGAGAGAAGAGTTAGGAGAAACAGCTCTAGAGCCCGTTAAGATTTCCATGCTGGAATAACGAATGAAGATGTATATTTGGCAATGTTAGAATTGTTCAATATTTTGTGGGAATTGCGTAGACTGAGTAAAAAGAAATATTCCAGGGTGAATTCCCAAGCAGATAATTGTGTAAACTCTATGGCTGGAAGCGTAAGATCTGCAGGAAACTGCCCCATTATTGTTTTCTCCTTGGTCTTTCTGATACATGGACTTATTGTAGCTTCAAACATTATGTAGCATTCCTTAGACTTCCAGTTAATGGAAAAATCTATTGCATACCTTTGATGGGATGTGTGTTACTCCAGGACAAGGCTGGGAAAGTGCAAGAAATCAATAGGGTTCTGTTTTGCATAAAATTAACAGTGTGGAATTTAGGTGACTGCCTTTTGTACACAATTTAATTATTGGAAGCACAACCCCCTTTGAAACAGAGCCCAGGACAGGCATTTGTCTGCAAATGAACGAGGGCTCCATTACAGTGTAATGCACTGGAAAAGACTCCAATAAAATCAGCTTGCTCACCATAAATTCTTCTCTCTTAGAGGAGTTCCTGTAAATGAAGAGCACTGGAAATCCTCTTCCAGTAAACTTTGAATTGAGAATTGAGTACTGAGTAGAAACTACCATCAGGATATTCTTCTTCTCCCAATTGCATCCCCTCTTCCCTATTGCTCAAAGGAATTTTCAGTTTTGATTTACTTTGCAGAAAACTGGTGTTCTTTGTAGGATTGAAAAAGCCCACAGAAAATAAGGAAATGTACCTGTACAGTCAGGAGAAAACGTCATTAACTGTAATATTGTTTCTGTTTCTTTGCATTATTTCATTAGAGAAATTAATGTTCTATTTCAAGTAAATGTTCAGAGTCAAACAGGGAATCATGTTTCAGTTAATATAATCCAAAGAATGAGACTATGCTTTGTCTGTACCTTTTATTTTTATTTTTTTCAAGAACTCCACCAGGGCTTGGAGGTTTCCATAGGATTTTTTTTGCTTTACTTGCTTTTAGGATTTAATAACCAAATCCCTGCTTTTCCCATTCTCTTAGTTTTTGCACACTGAACCTATCAGTATTTACTATCTATTTGTATATCCTTGAGTTATCCATGAAAGTAGAAATTCAATGAAGAAATTACTCAGGCATTTTAGTAATTATAAAAAAATAAAAAGAGGAAAATTCCAGCATAGAAGACTGTTAATCTTGATAATCTTTAGCATACTGGAGACATTTACTACATGGGTTGCTTTTAAAAATTCCATTAATTCCAATGGGTTTTGCCTCCCCCCAGCCTGTAATTCTGTTTATTCAGTCCCAGATGTTGTTAACACCTTTCATTCTACTTTTCTGACATAATGTGGGAAATAAAACATGTGGCTATTAAGGGATACTCTAGCCTGGAATTACGGTGCTGCTCCCCACTCACCTAAGAGCACACATGTATTTTAGGTGTCGATCCTGATTAGAGATTTCCAACATAAAAAGCTGTTGTCCAAGTGTGGATGATACCTTTGTGACCCAGTGAATCACAATGCAGAGTATGTTTCCTTTTAGTGTTATGATTAAAGCTCAAAATATTCCAGAGACTTGCAAATGAAGAACACCAAAAACAAATGCTACCCATTTTTAGCTGAAGTGTTGAATTCCCTTGGGTCTGCAGAAGCAGAATACAGTTTTCTGAAATACTCAGCTCCTCTTCCATTAGCTTTTTTGCTTTTTCCATTTTCTCCAAATAGAGGAGGCGGAGGCATATGACAACTTTTAGAATATATGTTTAGAATATGTCTCTTGGAGCAATTTAGCTGAAGCCTGGACAGAAATGCATTTTCTCTGAAGGACTGAAATTATGAGTTAAGTGAAGGAATTTGGATCAATATGAGATGAATGCTTGGTTTGTGCCTTCTTTTGCTGTGTTTTGTTTTTCTAATAAGAATAAATCAGAGCTCACAAAATGACTGACTGGTGCTGGAGCAAGAATGAGCTTAGGGTTTGGGGGAATGCCTCCAGTTCCCTGCTGTGATTTTATCCTTTTGACAAAATCTAACCCTCAGCGTTTGCAGGTTTGGGTTTCTCATTTGCCAAGCATCAATAGCAATTTCCAGGTGTGGTGAGGAAATGCACAGTGTGGATTCTTGCAGGCTGAGCTGGATGGAAGCTGGAAGGTGGCAGATATTCCATCATTCCAGCGCAGTGCTTGTGCATTCTTTCTCCGGAGGACATCCTTCATTGACTGTCCTGCACTCTCCAGTGGCTGAGTGTCCCTGTGTTTTATTTCCTCTCTGCCCACGGAAATCATGGCTGTTTTCCACATGAGGCTTATGCTAATGCAGGCACTCCAAAAGCCTTCTCTGCCCTGCAAAGGCAGCACTGCTTTCCAGTGCTTTCGAACAGCATCCTAAACTCTTTGTTTCTCACCACAAGACCCCTTCTAACTTTTGAAAGCTTCACTAATGCATTTTATGTGCTTGCATTTCCAGATTCCTGACTTGTTGGAAAAGGAGGGAGGCAAAGCATTGCTGCAGCAAGCTGTTTAAAGTGAACTTTTCAATTTCCCTGCAAATGCATGCATTGGGTACCTCAAAGGAAGCGCAAAAAAAAAAAAATCTTTTTTCTTCATCCTCTTTCTTCCTTCTCCAGTGAAGAGGAGGAAAAGGAAAAAGGAAGTATAAAATTCTAATTTTCTTTCTCAGATTTACTGGGCCTGCCAAAATTGCTAAAAATGTCTTTATATTTCTGAGCCTTTTTGATACTCGAAAGTCCTCATCACAAATCTCAGAACCAAGACAGAACTCAAGAACTTCTGACATGAACAGTGAATAGATCCAAATAAAAATATTCAAGATATAATCATAACAAAAGCTGTGTGTAGGCAGGATTCTGAATTACTGGGCTCCAGGCAGACCCCTCCACAGCTCTGAGGGCTCAGTGGAAACCTCTGAAGGAAAAGCTCAGAAGAGCTTGTCCCTGAGTTATTGCATCTGGATTAGAGCCTAGCACTGTGCTGGGATGGTAATTCCTTTACACTTGTGGTTCAGAAGTTAAAATGAAATAATCAAAGGTAATGTACTGAGAAAATAGGGGTTAAAGATTTTATTGCTTAGTATAATATCGCTCTGTGCCAGAAAGTATCTCATCCTTGTGAACAAGCCTCTATCATTCCTCTGCATTTCATGGTATGTTCAGCAATGGTTTTTAATGGCATAGAACAAGAAAAAGTGTTCTGGGACCAGGTCTTAGAAAACAAAAACATTTTCTTTCTCAAGGCATCTTTGCTGCAAACTCTGTTTTTGAGGGTTTTTTAACAGAGGTCCCAATCCTGCAGTCCAGATTGGATCTGCCAGAGCAGCTTCACCAGTTCTGCTGCCAGCTCCTCATGCTCTTCTTAGTCTGGAGTCTGGGAGACTGCTCTGGGTACCCTCCTATCTCTTCATTTTTGGGATTGGGAGAGGGTGGGGTGGAGTGTCCTGTGACATGGGAGGAAACCAGGAACCTGTTCACCTGCATTTCAGCTCTTTCCTGTGGCTCGATGAGAGAAGTTATTTATTATTAACCAGCTCCACACTGTGATGTATCAGAATTTTGAGCACTGTTGGCTCGACCTTTTTCAATTGCACTGTGTGTGCATTTTGGAGATTTGCTCCTTATGAGAAGCTGTGATTAGGGAGGGCATTTTAAATACAAGATGCATCAGAAAAATACTGTTGTTCTGGAGGCAGAAGTGCTCTGTTTCCAAACCTGGGGTGATATCGGCTGACAGGGTAATAGGATCCCTCCTTTGCGTGATTTCATTGTGAATTCTAAGAAAACACATTTCTTTCCTCAAACCTCTCAGAAGGTCTGCAAAAGCCTGCAGCTGGAGAACAAGCCAGTTTGTCCTGCTGCTGTGATTGCAGTCTCTGAGGGGCCTGAGCAGGATGAGCCACTCTCCATCTCCTCTCCACTGGATCGCAGCTTTGCCCAGTTAATTATTTCTGGTACTGCTCCCCCAGAAAATGCCTTAACAATGATGTTTCCAGCTGCTGAAGGATAACAAACAAAAAAATAAAAGTCAGAACTAGTGAATCTGAAGGAGCTGACTGGTGAAAAAACCCAACTTTTTAAACTTTGTGTTCACGGTTGGCAGGGTAACATTTTACAATGTTTTCTCAGTTTTATGGTTATGTGTGTCTGGGGACTGGAAAAAGGCTTGATTTGTGTTTTCCCAAGGCCCCTTACAATGGCTGTAGTACCTCATCACCCCTCAGCCCTTGCAATTTTTAGAGAACAGCTTCTGTAAGAAATGCTCTGGGCTTCTAGAAATGGCTCATGCAGTAAAGACTTGCCAGAAATGTGCTGGAAAGAGGCACTTGCTGTATAAAGCCAGTGGATTAGGAACTATAGTCCTCTTCAGCAAATACCTCCTTGTGTGTGAAATCAGCTTCAATTCAGTCTGCCCTGACCCATCTGTGGTTGGCATAGCCCATATGGATGACACATAACCAATAAATTTCCTACTATGGGAAGAGTAATTCCTGATATTTGTACCAAGCTGGAAGCTTGCACTTGTTTTCTTTCTATTCCCTGGGGGAAAAAAAAGAAAAAAAGAAGAAAAGAAAAAAAGAAGAAAAGAAGAAACAAAACAAAACAAAAAAAGAAGTAACCTCTATGGTGAATCACCACAGGGCTGACACTGACTCTTGTTTTTCTTGAAAATACAGATTGTACGTTGATTTTCTGTTCATTACAGGTATTAGTTAATATATTTAACAACCTATGATTAAGCTGTAATCACCATGCCTCTGGTTAACAAAAGAGGTAAGAGGCATGTTTTTACACCAAAACCTTGCTTCTTTATGTAGTGCACAGATGATCCCAGTCAGGGAGAGAGAATCCTGGAAGGGAGCTGCTTCAGCGCTCTGTGTCATAAAGGAGAAGCCAGAAGGAAAGAAGAACTTTATTTTTGTACAAATTTACTGGCCTTTAGGATATAGAACACAAAGTACTTAATTATTCCTTGATGTGGAAGAAAAAATCCCAGAACTAGAAAGTAAAATGGTTTACTTGTTCATTTAGTACTTGGTACTGGTTTGGAATCTGGCCACAACCAGATTAACTTCTCACCTGGAGGTATTTGAACTGCTGGACACTCAGGATGGACCTCAAATCTGTTTAGGTCCCCAAAATAAGAAGGTTCTCCTCACAGAATTGAAAAGGATTTGAATCCTTGACTACATCCTACATCATCCTGGCCTGGATACAGGATTTCTAAAACTGTTTCAGGAGATCAGTGATTGCACAGCAGCAGGGAGACAATGGCCTCATGAGAAGTTAGGAGAAAAGTGGAGAAGGTAGGAGTAAATGCAGAAGGTAGATATAAGGCCACATGGTTAATTTACTCCAGCTAGTTGATTTCCTAAGATGCATTTCAATCTTAAAAGGATTTATGCAAGAGGAGAAACTACAAAAGGTGGTTTATTATATGGCCTCAAAACAGATGGAGACGTGAAGAGACTGGAGAGTGGAATGGAAAGGAGGAGGTGGCACATTGCACCAACTTCAGGTCAGACTCTGTCTCCTCAGGAGAGAGGGTGCAAGCATGGAATCCTGTAACACACGTCTTGGTTGTACATCTCCATGAATAATGCACTAAAAATAGGAATCTGCCATAGCCTTCACTTGGAGACTTTAGTTCTTCGTTTCCATGTAGAAGTCCATGCCTTTCATTCTGGGCACTGATTGTTCAGTCACGTGTGCCAAATGAAATACCAAGTGTTTGTGTTACCAGCATCTGAGAGAAGACAGACTCACAGAGGTTGGAGGAATTAATTCTCCATCTTCCTCCGAGTTGGTTTGGTGGTTTTTTATTATTTTTATAATATGAATGAAAATCTGAGTTAAAATGTTTAATGCTGACTTTGGCTTACTTATATCAAGGCATACTTAAGGCTCTGCTTCAGCTGACTGTGTGTCAAAAGATTCTTCAGTGCTGCTTTTATAACTCTATCAAGGAAATTAAATTTTGCTGGCACACTAATTGCTGCCTGTCTGTGAAGTCTAATGGGTGTGGGTTTCCTTCCCTCCCTGGGAGATCCCTTTCCATGCTGAAAAGTGCCAAGAGCTGTTGTGTGCAGGACACCACATTTGCATTTTCACTTCAAAATGTGCCTTCCCCAGCACCTCTCACTTGGTCTGCAGTTGGAGCTTAGAAGAGGATAAGGTTGGTGGTTTTTACCCTGAAAGAGTTCAAGGCCATCAAGCTCCTCTTGATCAGAGCAGCACTTTCAGTTTTTGTCCCAGATGTGTGATAAATCCCTGTGGACTTAACCCTGATTCCAAATTGCCATACAGAGAGCGAAGAGCCCTTCTCAGACATCCTCTAAATCTATCCCTCTTGATCATTACTGATTCGAGAGTCTGATATTTCACTGTCATCTCTACTTGAGATGATTAAGTCTCTCAATCTTTAGACTAAAGGAACTGATATGAACTACCCTGACAGGACAAAGTCTTCCCTCTTCATCTCTCCTGCATTTCAAAAGATGCCTGAAATGAGCTGATAAATGGGATTTCGGATGATGGAAGAGGCCAGTCAGCAAAGCCTGTCATGCCAGACTCCCTCATTTTCAAGGGTTGCAAAGATGCTGACTTCTGGCAAAGTTTTACAGACCTTGGATGACTAAGCAAGCTTCATTAACTCAGATTTGACTAATTGCTCGTTTAAGGAAAACAAATAGAAACAGAAAAACTCGGAGCCAGCAAGCCAAATGCTGTGAATAGGATATGGAGAAAACTGCTTGAAAGCCAGCTTCAGGGCATGTGTGCAACTCTGGTTTTGTTTGCTGCTGTTCACATCTTTCCTGCTACTGCATCTCTGTCACTACTGAAGGCTGGTGTATCAGCCATAATTTTCCTTATGTTATCAGCAGCTATTCCTTTGTTATCCACTGATTGCACCCTTTTCACTTTCTTCATCCTCTTTTTTAGACCATTTCAGCAAAAAGGAGGCCACAGAAAAATCTTATCCTCCACTCTGAGCAGCACCTTGCTGGAATTTGCAGAAGATCTGGAGGATAAAAATCAGATAGACAGTATAATCTAGCTGTGACTTGATTTTTTCTTCACCAGTGGTCCTCAAACACTAGCAAAAGTCATCCATGCATTCTTTACTCACCTCCCCTTTTTACCATCCCTAATTTGCTCCTGACCTGAGCTATGAGTCTAGGAGTTTCCAGGAGACCTGAATTTAGTTTTGATTTAGTCACTGATTTAACCAAAAGTATTCCTCGTTGTATAGTCTCCTTCCTGATGTGGTTCTTTGTCTTGTAAGTTTAATTGATAGGTTTAGTGGGGCTGGGGATTTGTTACCTTCCACTGCTCATGGTTTTTATCCAGTCCTTTGCTGAGGCCCTTGTTCCACCCACAGCCTCAAGGACTCCAGTAATACATCTAAAAAAAAGGGAGAGTGTGTTCATCTGGTAATTTATTCATGATGAATAATTTTCCATTGTCTCACACACCAACTTGACTGTCAGGAGTGCTCAGATGGTTTTGTAATGAGCTTGTTTGAAAGGTGCTTTATTTAAAGAAAATTCCTCACAGGCAAGCATCGCTTTGCCGTGGGAAAATAAACACAGCGCTTAACATCACCAATGTCTTATCATTCAGGCAGCAGAAGCCTCCCTGGTTTGCTCTTTGCCTTTGTGTCCTGCATGACCAACGATTTCACTCTTCTTTCCATGTGGGGGAACGATTTCAGCCGAAAAACTGCCGATTGTTGGTTTTGTAGTATCCCACTAACCTTAGAGAAAGGCTGTGGGCTGGTGCTCACCTGCATGGGCTGAAAGGAAGACCTTTTTTGTCAAATTATGTGCCCAGCCCAGTTAGTGGTACATGATGTTAAGGGGTCTGGTGGAGACAGTTCCAAGTGTGTTTGTCAGCTGCCCAACACCGCAGCACCCTGATTCCTGCTGATCCTGAAATATCCAGGTGTGACTTCAGTATCCATGTCTGTGACTGGGGAGATTTTTTTCCAATGGCAATTTCTGGGCTGTGGAGGTCTCAGTGGGTGTTTTTGGCTTGACCTGCTGTGGATGATTTGGAGGAAGGCTCTCCCACCCTGCCTCATAATTGCCCCATGTGCAACCACAGTGTGATTCCCTGCCATGGAGAATTGCCAGGGTTCTCCAGACCCCTTTGGCACCTTCTCCTCCAGAATCTGGGGTACAGGCATCAAGGCAATACTTGCCTTAATCTTTATCACACATCCTAAATAATTCCAGGCCCTCTCTTGCTGAGCTGTTTAAGCCCTCGATCAGCATCACTTATAAGAACTAGCCTATTTTTTGTCTAGGCAATTTGTGGGTGTTGTAAGTGTCTATCCCTACATTTCCAAAAGTGTAAGTTAAGAAGACACTCTGAGATGAACTTTGGCAGTTTGATTTCAGTGGGAATTAAGCCTCTGAATACATATTTAGCATCAGGAAATCAGTCCTTAAGCATTAAATATCAATAGCCAAATTCTTAATTTTTGTTTTAAGCTGAGAAACAGAGCTGTTACTTTGCCAACTCAAGACACAATTTCTTTTTAAACATTCTCACAGTCTTGTGGGAGACAACAGGCACGAATCATTTTATGTATTTTGGCAATTCCCTTATTTTTGGAGGCAGGCTTATACTGCATGAATTGCTAGTATTTTAATTTATTATTAGTATTAGTATTGGGGTTTTTTTTTGGTATTCTGTTTGGTTTTTTTTAAACTAATGCTCACCCCAAATCACAGCTCTGCATGGATGTTCTTTTTCTGTCTCTGTTCTGTTACCAGCAAAGTGAAGCTGTTGCTCTGCCTTGTTTTGGAGCCCTTCATCTGCCGTGCACCTGTCTGCACACTTCTGTGTTTTGCTCCTCATAATGAAGTCCAACAGCTGCCAAGCCAGTTGAAGGAGGGAATATGCTTCCTTTTGACACCAACATGTTGAACCATTTGTTCAAAACTGCAGCTCCTTTAATCACGTATGCTGCATCTTAACAGAGAGCCTTGCTGAAATTATTTCTGCTGGCATACCCCAGCACTCAAGATGTTCCAGAGTGAATCATGATGGAACCTCTCCTAGGCTCAAGATAATTTATTAAAAGCTGCATTCGTTTGGAGGTGAAACATTGGCAACAAGCTTTAATTTAAATCCTGTGATGATTTTGTCAGTTTTAAACGCTGCGTAGCGAAGGATAAAGGAAATAACTTGTAATTGTCATAGGAGGCACATCAGTAGGAATAGAGGGAAGTGGCTCTTATGGACTGGAATGAGAATCCAGTGCTGTTTCTTTTGTCCATATCAACTGCCTTAATAAGCTGGACAACTCAAAATTACATGCAATCATCCCAAATTCATGCTAGAAACCTATAAACTCATTTATGGTAGAAAATTCTAGCAAAACCAGATTTCTGAGTCACACAGTAGCAAGTGAAAATGGAGTTAGGTGAATGCAGGGCAATTTATATTAGACAGGACAATTTACTGAGTAACAGTGGAAACAGCGTGCAATTGTATAAAGCAGTGGTGGATTTAAGATGTATATTTGTATTGTATCCTGTTATTCACATAAAGCTGCAAAATGGCCCTCAGGAGGAAAGAAAAGAAAAAATATTCAATTAAATGGTTCTATAGGGTTTTTTACCTTGACTGCAACAGTGTATTTTACCTGTTTTTAATATCTGGAAATGGTAAACAACCTGACATGAAACTTTACCATAAAGCTGAACTGCAGAAGAGAATTCATGTCCCAACTGTTGTTTGACAATTGAAAATAAAATTTTGTTAGGAAAAATGCCAGTCAACCTTCTCTTTATGGGATGCTGCTAAATTCCCCTGTGCTCCTACAATAAAGGCAATTGCAGTTGTGTTTAATTGCAAAATACAGAAGTGCTAAAGGTTGCCCAAGGAAGTAAGTCTGCTGCACATAAAGAGAAGGCCAAGGAAATACTGATTTAGACAGCTCAAAATTTAAATATTTGCCACTGCTCACTTAGCTGGTTCCCAGCTGGCTTGAAGTGAGTCCCATTCCTTCTGATCAAACCCTCCAAGGTAACGGTGTTACTGGGGATGTCATCTTCCCCTCCTCCAAATAAAAACAATCAATTACTGAAAAGAGTGAAAAGTTATATGAAAAGAAACAGCAAAATGGCAAAGTGCCAGATGGGGAAAAGGCTTGGTTTCATTTTGCTTTTTGTTCCCATAAGTCACATCAAATGAAACTCCCACCATAACATACACCCCTAATAATGGCAATAGTAGCAGCAGTACATCTTACTGCACACAGTACCTGCAAGCAGATGACATTCTTGGAGCTCCTCAGTGATTTAAAAGCTCCTGCAAGATTAAAACAAGGGACAATTAAGTGAAATTCAATACAGAAATAAAATCAGCCTGCCATAAAGGAAATAATTTTGAAATTAAAAAGAAATCCAACACATGTATAATACTAGTGATACATGATTCTATCAGCTTTTGTAGCTGTTTGCAGATTTACCACCCAAATCAGTGCTTCTCATGCAACAAGGTGCATGTCAGCTCTATCCTGCTTTCCACTTGAACATATAAACAAATGGAAAGTTCTTCCAGGTGTGGGGATGTGCATATCAGGGAGATGAATGTTAATTTTAGGAAGCCTCATGCAATTACAACTGAAGGTCTCCCTTAATTTCCATAGCCCTGGTTCTGCAGCCAGTGCTGGGAGGAGAGGGGAAGGGTTGCAGCAGATTTCCACCTGATTTTCTAGAGAAAATGAAGATGAGGAGTTTTAGACAACTCCCAGGCTGGGAAGAGGGACTGTCCAAGTCAACAACATCCAAAGGCCACTGAGAGGCAAAGCAGCACCAAAACCCAGGTGAGTCTCCACTTGTTTCTTTCTAAGAGATGTCACCCTTGGTTACTTCATGAAATTTAGATATGCTGCTCTGGAGGCAGGGACTCTGGAGAATTGTTTTAAACCTAAGGTAAAGTAGGGTGGTCACTCTTACAGCATTGAAAGGCTCAACAGTTAGTCTTACAGCATTAATTAGAAATATAAAGCTCTTGGCTTTTTAGCTTACAGGCAAATAATTCTATTCCTTGTGCTGGAAGTTGATGATAATTGCAGGCATGGTTTAGAATTTTTTTTTTTTTTTTAATGGAAGAGACTATTTTATTAAAGGGCTTTTTCACATAGGTCATAGAAATTCACTTTCTCTTAAGCAGACAGGTTAACTGGTCTAAGGAAACTTGCTTGCAATTAGTGCGAATACTCATCCATGCTTAATTGCACTTTTAGAGCCTCACATTAGTAATTGACTATGACATCTCTTCTAGGTCTTCCGTCTAATTCTCAGGTTTTCATTGAAAAATAAAACACTCATGCTTGTCTTTCAACTTGGAAAGTGCTTGTAAATGAGCACTACAGGAATATCAGCTGGAGAAATCAGTATTCATTTGTAGAAATCTGGGCTCTTTTAAAACTAAACAACAAAAAAATAAAAACCCAACCAAAGAGAACCTCTCTGGGAGCTGGCTTGGTCCCTGTGGGTTTGAAATATGTGTGTTTCCCTGGGTTCTATCTGCTTATTTTGGCACAGGCTCCCACGGGGAGGAACAGGAGAAGTGCTTTGGGTGCACACCACGATGCTCCCAGGCTGGGTTCCGGTGGGTCCGTGGGCTGAGGAGCAGCAGCATTCCTCACAGCTGTGCAGAGCTGCACTCCAGCCCATTTGATCAGCTGGAAGATTAAACCCCACAATTACATTCAGGAAAACCTCCCATACAGCTCAGCAGGTTTTCTCTTATTCAAGAGAGAGGAGTAAAGGCCCAGCTCCCTGGCAGTGCTGAAAGGGAAACTTGCTTACATTTCTTTTTCTTTTCCTCTCCTTTCCCTGAAAGACAATTCATTTGAATTTTTCTTGACTCCAGCCACCAGAAATCAACTCCAGGAGAGAGAACCAATGCTAAACACAGTCTTAGAGTAAAGAAGTACTGGCAGATAGAAGTTTGAAAAAAAACATTTTAAAGCATCTGATGTTTTCTCATATTTTTTATCTCCTTCTTATTAACTGCTAGGAAGAGTTTCAGTTGTCATCACATTGTGTTCCCCAAATTCCCTCACCCAATCATGCTGGTCCATCAAAAGCCAGTGAATCACAGAGTGGACATAAGTCTGATTTCCTCCTCATCAGGTAATGTCACCAAACCTTTTTGTCCTTATCATACTGGTGATGAATGCATTTCACCAGGTGAGGAAAGCACATCTGAATTTGGGATGTATCAATGCATCTTCCCTTGTTCCTTTTCTTCATGGATAATTTATTTCCCACGGAAATCACAAGGTCTTAACTATTGCATGGCAGAAGCAGCATCCAGACCAACAGCCAGTTTAGCAGGTCTCCAAAAACAGATTGTTCCATGTTCTGACATAGGCACAATCTGTCAGTGAGTGTGTTGTTCTCCCCAGAACTGATGTTCTTGGGACACTCTGAGCTTTGGTGGGTTGGGGATGCACTGAATTAGATACAAACCCAGCTGAGTTCGTTGTCAGTGGCAATGTGATAATGGCAGAACAGAGCACAGGGCAGGTGAAATACCTGGGTTAACCCAGGCTTTGGGAAATGTTTTGACGCCTGTCCAATGTCTGTTTGCTCTTTGCTGGAGTTTTGGGTCCACTGTAGCTCTGGGAGCTGCAGGTGCTGCTCCCATCACACTTCTCTGCTCTCTCTGCCACGGTCCACTTTAAGTGCCTCAGCGATTCCATTTTACCATAATGAGATGGGCACCGTGCATCTGTCTGATGTCAATTGATTGCAGAAAGAGCATTCAGTGGAAGTTTAATTAGCATGTAACTGATAAGTCCAATTACTCTATAATGATTTGGAGATTACATGAGCTATGTATTCCGTGATTGTGGCCGCATATAAAACATGAAACTCATGAGGAAATTTTAGCTACTTAATGAACACTTAAAAAAACTTATTCTGCATTTAATCAGATATCAATTAGTTGGAAAAGGGAAATCTTAAATTAACATGTATTAGCAGTGTTAATTGGCAGCAGCCTTTGCATTGAGCCAAGTGCAGCATGGCAGCCCATTTCCACCATGGTGTGTAACTCAGCACAGAATGTGCAGCCCATACACTGCCTCTTATTGAGCCATAATTTTGTAAGAAACTCAATTATTCCCTTATACTGGGGGTGGATCTGACACATAATTAATTCTGGCTTGTTTTAAAAAATGGCTACATAATTATCAATGCACGAAGTACATTATCCCTGGCATATTTTTAAAACCTTAGTAGTTCCTCTTTGAAACCGGCCCTTGCTCTTTAATTAATAGACAACTTATTGCAATATGAAATTTGAGATGTTGCCATTTTGGGAGCATTTAAAGTGATGTTGTTCATTATGGTTGCCATGGAGCACACTTCATTTCATTTATGATCATGTGTCCTTATTGATGGGAGAATATCTTGGGGACAGCACCCACAGTGTTACTTCAGAACTGCTGGTTTATATTTAAATATGTGCTCTGGAAATCAGAGTAATGTATGCAGCAGGAGTATTTTTATTGCATGTCTCTGGTGTTGCATGGTTATTTCCCAATGGATGTGCAAGAACTTATCTAATCATTCTGGTGTCAGAGGCTGAAATTTTGGGAAGGTGTGGGAGCCTAGTCTTCATAAAGAGTTAGCCGAGAAAAAAACATTCTCTGACAGAGTTCAGGATACAAAGGCTAGGTGCTTTCAGTAAATTGGCATCTGATGGAATATGACTCTCTTCCCATTAAACCCTGCAGAGATCTTAGCTGCATTGGTCATTCAAGTTAGATGCTAAATTGCCTAAAACTAGAGGTTGTTAATAATCACCAACATGCTCAGAATTGCCCAAATACAAGTATAATTTGGATGTAAGACAGCTCAACATGCCTTACCTTAAATAAGTTAGTAAAACCCACAAAAAAACACCGAAAAAAAATCATGCCTGTTGAACATTCTCATAAAAGTAATTTAAAAATTATTTCTTTTTGTTCTGCTTGATCTCTCTTAGCCTCTTAAAGTGACATGTGGCTCCTACTGCTTCTAGTCCACCAAAACACTATGAAAGTATAAAACTCCAAAATATAATGCATGTATTCATGGCAGGAGGAGGGAAGGGAAGGGTTACAGACCCATTGTTTCTCCATTTGCTCTTAGCCAAAGGGGTTTTTATTCTCTAGATATATTTGAGTACCAGATGGCAGATTGATTTCCAACTTGTCAGGCAGATTAACTGAAGTTAAGATCCTAAATCAGTTTGGGGGGCTGATGATCCTGCTTAGCAAAGATGACAGTGATCTCATCCAGAGTTAGGCATTTGGTACTCGCGAAGATGAAATGGGCTTTTAAGTCCAAATGTGAACTCAAATTTAAACCTTTTTTCTGAGAAAGGGATGTTTGACTCTTCTGAAACAAAGGAGGCAAAACAACAACCTCCACTGAAATATTTCAGTTGGTTTTCTGTGGCAAAGACTTTTGTTCTGGATTTCAGGAATACCACGTCTCTCCCTCCTTGCCATCCCTCTCTGTGCTTCCTAGAGAAGCATATTTGTCTTATTGCCACTGCTAATCTTGCCCCAAATTAATTTTTGACTGAGTAATCACACCTGTTGAATAGTGCTGGACACTTGCAAGGTGTTGGGCTGATATTGGGTGATATCAGTAAAGATATTGGAGGTGTCTAGAAAGCCAGGAAATTCTAGTTGGCTTTTTGGCTGCCTTTGGTACAGCAGAATCACTCCATGAAGTCAGCTGGGGGTGCTGACAGTGCTCAGATGCATTTCTGTCCTGCTGGGTGGCACTGGCCTTAATGGAGCAAGGTTGTGGTCAGAAAATGATGCCTAAAGGTAGCTGTGATAACCACTTTTGCTGAAAATAATGTAAAGCTATGCTCAGAACTGGCATAAAAGAGGCCATTGAGAACATTAGGATTACACAGTGAGGGATCCTCTCATTGGTTTGTGTGTTGTGATAAGACCATTTTGTGGGATTGCTTATTTTCAATTATTTTTTTCTATTTCTCCAGTAGAATTTCCCAGGATGTTCAAATGAAATAGAAAAAAAATGGAAAAAAATTCGGGTCTGAGTCAGTTTTTTCCAAAGTGGAAATAAGTATAGATATGTTGTAAGTAATCCTTAGTTCAGCACAGAGCATTTGATAAAAAAAAGCCTCCAACCAACCAAAAAGTATTGAAACGGATTTTTGCTGTAGGAACATTTTATGGAGTGCAGATTTGTGTGTTCATGGGTGTTTGTGCTCCAGCTTCAGACTCCTTGGGTCTGGTT
Organism: Corvus kubaryi; assembly: GCF_017639235.1. NCBI lineage: Eukaryota > Metazoa > Chordata > Aves > Passeriformes > Corvidae > Corvus > Corvus kubaryi. Next base: position 2,027,326 of record NW_024582082.1, on the reverse strand, counting down.
GGACTACAAGGAGCAGGACAGGGACTGAACAGCCTAAGGAGGCTTTAAAGCCTCTGTGCCCATGCCCAAGCCTGACCCCGGTGTGGCAATTTGAGGCTGAGTAAGGGACCCTGCTTCACTTGCAGGGTGAGCTGTGAGCTGTCAGCCCAGCCTGCAGGGCTGGCTTTTCCTGACAAAGCCCTGTCCCCTCAAGGCAAGTCACAAGGTACTGCAGGAGCCTGGAGAAAGGATCATTTCTCCCCCTTGTCGTCGCAGAAACCGAGGCAAAGTGGTGAGGGATCTGTGAGTGTGGCTTTAATGAGTTGCAAACATGGCACAATGATTAACATGAGCCAGAAATTAGTCAGGCTGAGTAGCAAAATGACACTTTCTTTCAAAAACACCACAAAAGCATACTGTAATTTTGTATAATTACTGATCAACTTCCATTGATTTATGCCTCTCATTTACCATCAAAGGACCAAGTAGAATTTAGCCTGAGCACCAAAGAGCAACTGGATGCCTTTCTAACATAGTGTACCAAATAATTATGCCAGATGCACCTGGGCTACAGGATCACAGAGACTTCTGCCATGAGAAATTCTAACCTAAGAGCACGAATTTCTCCTGAAAAGGAGAAATTTTTTCTCCAGGGGAGCGCAGCTTGTCCTTTGCTAGCACACTGACTCATATTTGCCCTGTTACAAGGACAAGGAGCCAGATTAGTCCCACCTCGATGTGGCACTTTTCTGAAGAGTCTCAGCTGGACCCCAGGTGTTGTGGGCTCCTTCTTTCACTAAAAATAGGTGAGATGCCTTCACAGGTTGCCTAATGCCTTATGAACATAAATCTGTTCATTCCTGGCTGCCGTCACAGGCATGGACATTTTTAGCCAAACTTCTTGCTGCTTTTATGACTTGATGAATTAATTATGGTGGTTGAATCAGCATTGCCTGGCTGTGTTTTGGGTAATGGGGACACGCTGCAAGGACCAGGGTGGGGCTCCTGTCCAGCTGCTGATCAGTGCTGGGGCCATGGGCTGCACTGCTGAGCTGCTGCTGCATCCTCCAGCTGGAGCAGGACTGTGGGTCTGTACAGGAATATCCATCCCCTGACCAAAATAAGACTTCTACCTGGCAGTGCTGTAGCCAAACGTGTCTCTCAATGAGGATTTGAGTAATAGGTTCAGAGCCGGACTTTCTGGTGGTTTTGTGGGGTAATTTAAGTCAATTTTGCTGTGTGAAAAATTGTAATTTCTGTCATCTGACACAACATTCTATTGGGAAAATTCCCTGCTCTGAGGAGCATAAAATGTGAAATGGGAACAGCAAAATCTTAGTTGTCCTTTCTGCTTGCTCCCTTGACACTGAAAGGAGACCAAAACCTCAAAAGAGATGACAGTGTGATTTTTGACACACCACCTGTGTTTTCAAGTGCCACTGGGCTGTGTGTGTCTGGGTGTGTACAGGCACTGGAGCTCTGGGTGGGCCACTGTATGTGAAGAAGGTGCTTGCATGCACTTTTCCTCTCTTCTGGCTGAGATAGTGGAGTTTTGAATTGATTCTTATGAGGGCAGAATTTAAATAAAGTGGAAAAGGCAGCAATTCCACAGTGCAGGCTATTGATTTATAGTTTCCCTTTTGAGCAGAAAGTGGTAGGTTACAAGGCAGAGAAGTGCTAGGAGAGAAGGCAAAAGGATAAAAAAGGGTTAGAGAGAAAGGAGGACAAAGGAGGTTGAAAAGAGCAGCTACAGAAAAGGGAGAGACTCTACAGACAATGGGGATTGCAGGAAAAGGGCACCTCCAAGAATGCTTGGGAAATTGTGTGGGTAGGGTAACAAAAACAAGGGAATCATCAGTCTAAGTAGGCAAGGCAAACAAGAGAAGGGGTAAAGAAATAGAGGTGCATAACAGGAGCTGAACCACTTTTTCTCAGTGGGGAAATCTAATCCTTCTCTGCTTTCCTAGGCTGTCCATACGGGGCTGGGTTTCTCCAGCACCACTGCTGGAGGCTGCTCTTGCTTGGCACTGCTTGGGTGCACTGGACTGCTCAGCTGGACCAGCCATGGGTTCTACCAGTTTTCCTGGTGAGTATTCCTGGTAAGTGTTCTCCAGGGCCAAGAAAGTTAAAACTGTAATGGCAATTAAAGAAACAAGCTTGTTACATATAGGCAAAACTGACTCAGTAAGAAAAAGGACTGAAAGGTCAAAGCAACAGCTCAGGATATGGATTTTGACCTCTATTCCTCTATTCATCTTTGGGAACACAGCACTTGTGGGAATTTTTTTGTCTAAAAGACAATGGAGGGCCAGAGTTAAGCCAAATGAACTTTCTCTCAAGGCACAGGAAAAGTTAGGGAGGCGGGGAATGATTCATCATTCTGAATTCTCAGAATAGATTTGCTAAATTTACAAATTCCATGTTAATTCTGATTCTCTTCTCCAGCCTTGACTGGCAACAGCTGTTCCCTTTGTTCTACTTTACTCCTTGGCTGCATAATTTTCCCACCAAAATGTACCTGTTTGTGTGCTGTGAGATCCTGGATTGGTTTGGGAGCTGATGACAGGAAGGGGATCAGTCTTTGTATAGTGAAGGGAAGGAAGAGAAATTTTTTTTTGGCTTGTTCATTTTCCACTGCCCGTTTTCTGTAATTATTCTAGCAAAGATTGTTTGTAGGCATAGTTCTGGAAAGAACAAAGTTTTGATGATTGCAGGATATTTGGACAAAGCAAACTTGCATCTCTTTGAGAAGCTTCTTTGAGACTTCTTTGCCCTCTTTCAAACACAAAGCCACAGAGTTCTGTGACCTTGTTGGTCAATCAAGCAAAGCAAATTGAATTTGAAGTAATTAATACTGGCCATGATGTGCTTGAGAATATGCTAACAACCAAGAACTATTTGAAACAGATTAGTTCAAATAATTAAACAGACAAAGATGAAACTATTCAGATAAATTATTCCTTTTGTCCAGGTCCAAGTCTTTTGACTCTTACAGTTGCTGATACCTTTATTGATAAGTCTTGACTCTTCAAGTCAGCAAAAAAAGACTAAAATGTAACATTCTCACAGGATTTTTATTCTGGTTTGATTTTGAATTTTGAGAACCATCTCCTATCTTCAACTTCTATATTTTAGAAAGAATGAGAATTTACTAGTGTTCAGTAATTGGAGATCTAGCAACCAGAAAGATGAGGAGAACTGGGGCTGCCCAACTTCCAGAGAAAGAGGATGCAGATAGATGACACAAAAATAAAAGCATGGAGGAGGATAAACTCTTCTGTATATTTGATTGGGCTGGGACAAATCACCATGGAATAAAATAACATTGAGGAGTTCTAAAAAACTGTTATAACTGTAGGGGATCATCTATAGTCCTCAGCCTTGGAATATTTTAAGAACAGTTGAGGCATAATTTTAAGTCTAATGTGCTCTACCTTGAGACCGTGCACCGTGACCTTCATCCATGTTACTGCCATGTCTGTGAGTCTTGTACAAGTTGTGTGAAAAAATAGGAATTTAACCAGGGAAAATATTTGTTTTCACTCATAAAATCTAAGGATTAAATGTCATCTGAGCATCACCTACTTAAAATTGGTATAAACAAAACAAGGGGAGTTTGGGAAGGAGGAAGAAGTAGCTGCACTGCTTTGTACACATGTTTTGAGTAAAGTTTTCCCTGTTTTAGGGGGTTACATGTTTTGTATCTGTAGGCCAGGTTTAGGATCTCAAAATCCCCTTGTATTAATGCAGCTCATCTGTAATGAGATAAGTGGAGACTGAGATGAAGAATGCTCATGCCTTCACCAGGAGCTGCACTCTTATGAGAGCTGGAGAACAGAACCATGAGGGTTTGGTGGTGAGATCTGCCGTGTTTTCCTCACTGTGGATTTCAGGCTACTCCATCAGTGTCTCTGAAAGGTCACTATCAATCGTGCCATGGTTCACCTCCATGCACTGAGTGCTTCTGATGCACCACAGGCTGGAAGTTCCTTCCCCTCTGTATCATCCTTCTCCTCTGACAGTGAGAGGAACCTTGAACCACCTTGACCCTTTCAGTTATTTTGAGAAGCCTCTCCCTTAATCAGGAGCCTCTTTTGTTACTTGTAATTTCTCAGGGACTGCTGCAGAGGAGTTTGGGGGTGTTTGAGGAGCCATTCTTAGGCTGCAGCACGGTGACACAGAGCTGAACATACCAGAATGTGCCCGAGACAAGTTTTGACACACCATGTTATCACAGCCAGAACTAACTCAGAGACCATTATATGCATTTATCATACAGTACTAAAGTATGAAAGACTCAATTAAAGTTTATTTGATATAAAATTAACACTCCTTTCTTCCTCCTTACTGTGCTGATTATGTTAAAACAGAACAATGAGGCAGCTGCAGTGGAACAGTATCAGAGAAATTTCTGTCAGCATTTACTATAGGCAAAATTACAAGGCTGGGTTTTCTCAGCCAGTTCCTCCAGCCAACTGGCTGCACATGCTGCAAAGGCTTTTTCATACTATCACGGACTGCAAAAAGAATACATTGAAATTTTCCTCCTTTTTAAAAAGTGGGAGAATGGTGCAAACACAGGAAAAATTACCATATTCAGCTCTTGCATTGTGCATCTCCTCCACAGCTTCCCAGGGCTTGGATTCAGTGCAGCCTCTCAGTGCTGGTACGACTTTAGGCACCTACGCAGGGCCTTTGAAGTCACCGTGGGTCTCTTTTGAAAAGTGCAGTTAAACACATGTCTCACTTGAACTTTAGTTGGATTTGAATGTTGGAATTTTCCAACAAAGGAGAATACTGTGTTTTACAATTAATTCTAGTCATGTAATTTTAGCATAGAGGGAAAACTGGATGGTAATGATCACCTTTGAAAACCAGTCAATGAAAATCAATCACACAGACTGTGTTGCTTTTATTTTTTTTTTCTTTTATAGTGGAACAAAACTTCCCTAAACAGGGTTACTTTTATGGGGTCTTCAGCGGAATTTCTCTAGAAGCTTTTTGGATCTACTCCTATTAAATTTTATACACTTCCATGAGAGTGAAAACTAATATTTCAAAGGATAAATCTACTGAAACACTCATTTTTTTTATCATAAGGATTTTTTTTTTAAAACACATCCTTCAATTTATTTTTTCATCTATGATGGAGTTGGAATAAGAATAGTAATTTGACAATGTAAATTTGCATGGAAATATGCTGCCTAAAAACCATTTATTACACCAGTTATAACTCAAGCAGATATGAAATGGCCCAAAGGTAAAGCAGAGCTGATGGCAGAATAAAAATGTACATGCAACTTTTTATGAGCTGAAGTTTGTTGACTTTGTGGTTATTTTCATTTAATACGTCTCCAGATGAATATTAACTTTGTTTTGCTGGATGTCTCCTTTGGTTCCCTAGAAATGAAATAAGAATAATGGGTGAGCTGATTAATATTTGGTTTAATTTCAGCCTTTGTATTCCTTGCTGGAATAGAACTTTATGGCTTTTTTTTTTTTTTCTTAAAGGTGATTTGATTTTTCTGTTTCCCAGTGACTCAGAAGGGATATTCCTATGCCAAAAGCAGTCACAACTTGTAATTAGCTACTATAATTTTTCTCCTTTTGCAATAGTGGACATGTACTGCTTTCCTTATGTTCAGATTCATTGAACATGATGTCAAAAGAACAGAGTTCTATTCCAGGTCTGGTTTGGGGTTTTTTTGCTGTTTTCCATTCACATTGTTTCCTGACTTACAGCTGAGAAAATTAATTCCCTATGAATTTTATGAAAAAGATGAAGTGATTTAGGGTTTAATAACAGAGAGCAGGAAAAGTGCCTCTTTCAAAGATATCCAAGCCCGCTCCCACCCTGCTAAAATGAAAAGTGTGTGGGTTCTCAGCTGGCTTGTGAGCTTGTGCTTTCTGGGCAAGGATGAGACTTCCTGAAGTGGAGACAGGAGGAATCTTAAGGGAAAAAAAAATAGGATGAGATTTAATTTTTTTTTTTTCCACTTATGATGTAGCATCTTTTCTCTCTGATGACGTAGCCAGACTCTGAGCCGTGGCTCTCAGTTTAATGTTGATTCTGTACATCTTGCAGCTGCCAGTCAAGGCAGATATTGTACATTTCAGCAAAGTCTTGGTATCCTTCTGAAGAGTCACCAGGCTATAAAATCCAACTTTGAAGCTGAAAATGAAGCTGAAATGTCATATAATATTACAAGAGTTAATTGGGCAATAATTACTTTTCTGGTCTCTTACTCTCTGCTAATGACAAATGAAAAAAGATCAAAAAGAAGGCAAAATTTCTGTATTTTCTATATTGCAGACAGTAATGACCATCACATGGGTTGTTATAATCATCACAGGCTCATGGTATTTTTCAGCTGAAATAGTTTACTGGTTTTTATCACTGACTAGTGATGTTTGCTGCTTTAGAAATTAGCTCCGTAATTTTAAGTATCTTTTTCTCCCATGTATTATGGACATGTAAATAGGGTAATATTTTTCTCTCGTTGCTTTTGTTTGGTTTTCTGACTCCTTCCATATTGATTTGTCTCAGTGCTCTGTGAAATGGATTACATTTGCTTGTTTAGAAATGAGGCTTCTGGAATTCTGCATTATATTTACCACTCAAGAAAAAAATGACAACAAAGAAACGAGTTTCTTTTAGAAATGAAACAAAAGCCTCATTCAGAGGAGAGTTAATTTAATGAAAGTATTTAATCTTCCCCTCCTCCATATCCTGAAGCAAGAGGTTATGGCACTTTTTTATTTTAAGATCTCCTTTCCATGTTTATTCTGAGCCATTCTCAGTGCACTGGTAGAAATGAATTTTTATTCTGTTAGGCCTGCTGAGATTATCCTGCTCTGTATCAGGGAGCTTTAGTCCTTCTTCTGGTTTGAGTATCATCAACAGACAGAACTAAAGGTCTTGTTGCAGCATATTCACTTAAATTTAGTATTACTTTTCATGTGAATTTCAATTCCTTTTGCATGACCAGAAAAAAAAACCCATCGAATGATTTTGGGTGTAAAAGACCTCTAAGGTCCTTGAGTCCATCTGAAATGAAGTGGAAGATGGCAATTCCTTCTGTAGCAAGTTCTGCCAGATTTCATAGAATCCTAGAAAGGTTTGTCTTGAAAGGGATCTCAAAGATCATCTGTTTCCAAGTCCCTGCCATGGGCAGGGACACCTTCCATTATCCCAGGTTGCTTCAAGCCCCATCCAACCCACAGATGTCTTGGATATTTCCAGGGATGGGGCAGCCACAGCTTCTATGGGCACCCTGTGCCATGGCCTCCCCACCCTCACAGGGAAGAATTTCTTCCTAATATCTAATATTAATGTACCCTTCTTCATCTTAAACCCTTTCCATTTTGTCTTACCACTGCATGCCCTTGTAAAACATCCCTCTCCAGCCTTGTTTTAGGCCCCCTTTAGGTACTCTAAGGTTTAAGATCCTGTTTGTTCCAGAGGATTTCACCCACCCCATCCCCAGCCCAGAGAAAGTTTAAGTGCAGCATCACTCTTAGCAAACAAACCTCTTCCTACCAGATTGGCAACATGGTTTGACAGGTCATGCTCAGCAAACTCCATCTGGGGAGCTCTGTCTGTGCTTATGGCAGTCAGCCCACTGGAAAACTGGACTCCAAGGAAAGTTATGGCTGTCAGACTGGCACCCTGCCCGCAGCTGGAGAGCTCTGTGTGCTTGGGCATGGCTGAGTGCTCTGCGCTGGTGGTGGGAGACCCTCTGAGGAGGAACAACCTCTCCTGCTCACAGTGGAGACAGATAAAGTTTGGTATTGCTGGTTGCCTAATGGCAGCCTAGTGCCTTTTTGGAGACAAACAGACCCATCTTCAATTCTCTTGGGGGCTGTAGCATTTTGCAGACAAGCTGATGCCTAATTTTAAAGACAAGAGGCAAGGCAGCTGCAGCCCAGCTGTGTGGAAATCTTTTAGCAGTGTCGGGACTGGGATGTGGATTTTTTTTTTATCCTGCAGCCTAGAATACTTGCTGGAAAGGTCCCCTTACGGCTTTTCTGGTTTTATTTTGTTTCTGGGGCAGCTGCAACCGCAGAGGACAATAGAGGAAGGCTATGCTTTGTGGATGTGTCAATCTTAGATCCAGAAAAGCTGCTTCCCCTCCAGGTGTAACCATGTAAGTGGGCACAGCAGCCCTGACTTTGAGCTTCTCTTGTTGTAAATCTTCATCTTTACATACCTGTGACAGTGAACATTAAACTCAACCTCAGGTTCTGGAGATCCAGGAGAGCTGGGCACGTTTATTTCCCAACAGTTGATCTCTCACCTGGATCCCTGCCAGCAGGTTGGCTTCCTCCTCTGGCACTCCAGGACCTGTATCCAACCAGAGTGCTGACAGATGTAGAGCGTGATAAGGATCTTTAAAAAGAGAAATAGCTTTGTAGCTATGCATTGCAGTTCTATTTAGCTTTCAAATTGCTGCTGTGTAAAAAAAAATCAGATAAAATATATTTCATGGAAAGGTTCTGTTATGATTTTTCCCCCCAGTATAACCATATTATGTCCTTCAGACACTGTGAGAGGGACTGGGGAGAGGTCAGAGGGAGAGAGAAGAAAGAAACACTGACTCCCAGTGTTAGATATGTGTTTAGGGACCCAAAGTTTGAAGCGGAAAATAAATAATCCCTCAATGTAAAATGTATCTTATAGTGGAATTAAGAAATTCCACAGAAGAGAAATGACCTCAAGTCAGTCTATTCTTTCTCTTTCTCCCACTCCCTGCCATGTTTTTATAGCTATTATTGAACAAAATCTGTGTCACAACAGATTAATCTCCTGAATTATTCTCCTTTGAGTAGGAAAATGTCTTGGGCCCTGCGTGAGTGTGTGAACAAGGTGTTACAATAACCTGCTTGTATGAGGCTGCTGGGAGAGGAGCAGAAACAGGGGCTGCTTTGAAAGTGCTTTGTCCCTTTCCAGGGGATCACTGAAAGGAGCAGGAGATGAGAGATCACTTCTGTGTGGTGTGGTCAGTCTGAGGGCTCAGACACCCCTTTGCTATGGGACAGAGGTCAGGGAGCTGAGGGAGAGAAGATGCAACATCATCATCCTGGCAAAAGGGGGATGGTTGGCACATCTTGATACCTCATCTTGGAGAGCTGGAATGCAATGTCTGCTACAGAGACACGGAACTGCAAGGGCAGGAGCTGAATGGAGACAGATGGAAATGTCTTGCAAAGTGATTTGCTTGTGTCAGAGATGGATAATACATGGTCGGTTGGGCAGAGGTCATCGGTCAATTCTTGTTGAATTTCCACCAGCTGGACTGTGTTTCAACCAGGGATGGGATCCAGAAGTAGTTTTTAACACCCTGGAATATCTTAACCCTTTCTCTCTGCTCTATTGCTTAGATTCAGCTGCAGGGGCTTGGGGGAAACACCAAAGACCTTGTCCCTCCTCACAGCTGCTGGAGGCTGCGAGTTATTAATGACTGGAATACTCTCTTTGCAGTACTTGTGACTCCCACCATGGGCTGTTTCAGATAATAAATAAAAGCCTGAAAGAACCTGGTTAAAAAAAATATTAATTTGTCTGTAGGGAGATTTTTTGTAATCCTCAGTCCTTAGGAACAAATCATTACAGTTGGAGCATTAAAGAAGTGGAGGCAATCTCTTCATGTCAAGCAATGAAATTACTTTGTCTAGTGCTTCAGTATCTTTTAAAATCTGTATTAACAAATATAAAAAATCACCAGGGGTTTTTTTCCAGTGTAATATTAGTGACAAGAGAGTCCAGAAATTGTATGCTCTCAATCCATTACTATCTAAGATGTAAATCCTTAATGATACCATATATGTCAAGCCTGTATATTACTTAGACAGCTATAATAGTTCTGATATTCCAATGAAAACACGCTCTGAAGAGAAGTCACTGAACTCTTCACCACATTCTTAATCAGATTTTCAGTGACTTCATTGTGAGCAAGATTTTAAAACTCCTGAAACTACAGTTTAGAGCAAATTACAATGTTTGACAGAGTGAAAACACACTCCTCTGCAAGTCACTGTCTTCAGCTGAACTACACCTTCAGAATATCTTTATGAAGCAGGGAAAATTCATAAATGCTGTTTTGGAGATGAGGCAAAGTGGCTGCAGAGAGTGTAAATTATGTTCCCAAGGTGGTGGCAGATTTCCTCCTGTTTGCTCCCCTCCCTGGCTGTAGGTCATGGTAGCGTAATCAGACTGCACCATCTTTTCCCTCCTGCAGCTTGGTGGTAGTGGGAGTGTTGTTTTCAGAGAGGACCAGAGCTAGGCTGGGCCTCAGCCTCGCATTTTGTGCCTCCTGCAAGAGGAAGAACATTGTTGGAATAACCTTAGAGTAAATCAGCCCAGTGTAGCATTCACAAAAGGAGAGTCCAGTTAAAAGAGACAAGCAGAGCATTTTAACAGAGACAAAAAAGAGCATTAAAGGTGGTTGCTTCTTGACTTTCTCTTTGTATTTCCTTGCCTGCCTCTCTTCTTTGGTCTCATGGTAGCTGTATGTTTTGTATCCCTACATGAAGTCAATATCCCAGAAAATCTTCCTCCAACGTTTTGTGTCTCTTGGATGTTCATAAAAGAGGTCCCTCAGCTCCATCATGTGAAGGATTTCAATAGTTTCATGGGGGAAGAAGAAATTAAAAACACTGCAAACTGAATTTTATATTCCCAAACCTTAAGCAGTGTTACTGAGCTGTGCATCCTCCTCATTTCCCTTCCCTCTCCAAAATAACTCTCTCTTCATTTATATTGGGTCCTTCTGGTTAATCTTCCCTCTCATCTCACATGTGCTGAAATATCTCTCTTCTAGAAACACTGCCTCCTGCATCCCTCCGTCTGATTTCCTCTTGGAAATCAGCCAGTCCCGAATTAATCTTCTGGATAGAAAACTGGCCCTTCCTGCCTGGCTTGACGGGTGACTCATGTCTGTGCTTCTGCCTGCACCATAATATGGCAGCCTGAGTCACTGTCCTTCATCACATCCCTCTCTCATCTTGCTTCCCTGCCCCAGTCAGAAATTCCCAGCCGATGTGTGCATGAGCTGCCGGAGCTGTCAGACAGTCCCAGGGCTCTGCCATGACCCTCGGGTGCTGCCCGTCACCTCTGTGGCTCCCCTGGTGAGTTCAGGGACAGCACTGCCTCACTCCACATCATCTGGGAAAGGCTTGGTTTGCTGCTGGAAGTTAAAGACCAAGTCCTGTCTCAGAGTTTGGTTCTTCAGGCACTTCTGGACATTATCGCTGGAGCTAATCATGTAGTTAATTAAAGTGTCTCAAATATATGCCAATATTGGGCCTCGGCCCAGACCTTTTGTTTATATTTTTGACCAACCCTGATTCTTCATTTGGCAACATATCAAAACCTACAGATGGATCAAAATAGATCATCATTTCCCAATAAAATATGATTCTTTGCAAATAGTTACCCAGCCTGTCACAGCTGGTACTCACAGGGCTTGAATTATACGTGTGCAAGCTGGAAGTGCTGTGAAGGCTCAGCCATCCAGAACAGACACAGTGTTCACAAAGATTGCTCCCCAACCCCATCCTACCTGCCTGTCCCCTGTGGATGTGGTGGGAAGACTCTTGTCCTTCAGCCAAGCTGCGTTGAAGAGCTCAGCCAGTGAAAGGTGCTTCTGCCAGAGAGCTGCTCCCCACCAGCTCATGGGCACCCCACACTCAGAAGTGTCTCACATTCAAATAGTGAAATACATATATATTAGAGGGATTGTTAGTCTTCATCAAGCAGAAAACATCTCATTTAGTCAGATAAATTATTCATTGTAAATAATTTGTTCAGCTCTAGTATCCACCAACAAAAGGGTTTACTTTCCTTCTTGCCACTTATATAGGGAGGATTCTTCTGTCAACATCAGTGGGGGATATCCAGAACAATCACAGTAAATCCTTAATTGGGTTTTTTTGCTTACCTACATGTTCTTTAGAAATGGATACAGTGCAGAACTATACATCTATTTGTATTGGATTCCAGCACAGGGAGCTGTGCCAAGAAATCTCTCCTGGGCATATGCAGTGGTGCACATTCCCGTGAGAATGTATTTTACAGTTCAGTGGGTATTAGAAATTACATTTCTTTATTGTAGTATTTTCATGTAAGTGACACATTTAGCTGTGTTATGAAGTCCCTTCTCTATTCCCCTAATTAAAAACAACATAGTGTAAGAAGTGGGTGAGACTGAAGCTCCAAGTGGTCAAGTCCAACTGTCCAGCAGTGAGGAAGCCTGGTCGGAAAAGAATGGAAGAGCAAGGCAAGCACTGAACAGTGCTTTCCCCTCTTTCCAGAAATTGATAGCTTGGGGTTGTTAATGAGTTTATGTTTAAAAATCTCTGGATGTTTCTTGTAGGAGTTGGTCAAATGTGTGTGTGTGAATTCATCTGTGGCGTTGGTCAATTCCTCTCTTCCTCATTCTTTAGATTTACAGTTGTCCCCTACTCTTGCCAAAAGCCAAAGTTAGATTTTTTATTCATCTGCTTTAACATGTCACTACTCTGAATTTCCATTGCAGCCTCTCCCAATGTGCTTGCAGAGTTTCCAGAAAATGTAATATGTAGCTCCATGCTGTCCTGACTCTTTCAGATATTTGAAAAAGAACCTGTGATTTACAAGAGAATATGTAACAAATTCTGAGGCCCAATACCTTACCTTTATTGGTTTTATTTGTGTTGGTGTCTGCTTATCTCAGTGGCCATTCTGTCTCTCCAGATAGACAAGTACTTTGTCTTGTAAATCAATTATTAAACCTTTGATGAATAGTTTTGCATTCTATATTCCTCTGCTGCCATTACCTCCTCTCTTTCCTTGTTCTTCCTCTTTTCCTTGTAATCTCAGCATTACTATTCTTCTCGTAGTCCCATCCCTAAGGTAGGCACGACTTCAGAAGCTTCCTGGATGACTTCAGAGGAGATGTTGATAAATAATACTGTACTTAGGCTGTGTAAACCGAGCTGACCTTTGGTCTGTTCATTCTTTGCAGCCTCCCAACTAAACAGGCAGAGAAGAAAAGATTGTATGCTCAGCCACCTCAGGCTGTCCCTTACTGGAAGCTTTGCTCCAAAGGTTACTCAGAAGGGGAGAGAAGCAAATCTATATCTGTAAATAAACAGCAGGCAAATCAAAAAGATAAACACCAGAGGATGTTCATCAAGGGTGCACAGCAGAGCAGTTAGCAAGAGAGACAGATACCTTACTTCTTACACACTAAAAAAATCCCCATAGTACCCATGTATATTTTGTCTGTGGCAAAAAGAATAATCAGCGCATGCTGGGGATTCAAGTGCAAAAGGCCCCAGTGCTCAGTTCAACCCATGGGTGAGTTTCACTAAAGAGCTGGCAGCAATGCTTTCCAGGATTCAGTGTGTCCAGATATTCAACCTTTGAGTGTCCCACTTGGTTTGGGAGTCTCAGCAAACTGGAAATAATACATTTACCATCCCAATTCACCTGAGTGTTGACACTGAAGAAACAAATAGGGATGGAATATCTCCTTTTGGTGATGTGGATAAGGAGCATACACATAATTCTGGACTGTTGGGACAACATACTAAAAATAGTGGGTCAAGAGGTGTAGTTAGTGGTCTATAGTTGAACCAGGTAGATTTGTGGGCAAAGAAATTTCCAATAACTGCTCATGTGGTTGGTATTTTGTTGTGCTGTGATTGTACTGGACTCTTCAAGGCCAAATGTTTTACCAGTTCAGCTGGGATATGAATCCTCAGAGATGGTTTTAACCTGGTTCTCTGGTTCTTAGCTGCTACTGAAAAGGAAAAAAAATTATCTACTTGCTATTAATTTATCCCTGCCTATCCCTGCCACTGACTTTGAGCTAGGCTAAAAGTTTCCCCAAGACTTTACTCTACACAGAATCCTAATACTTACTGAAATCAGCATTTCTGCAAAGATTTTTGCATTTCCTGTGTGCTCAGTGATGTCACCCCTGTGACAGCTTTGCTTTATTTTCTATAGAGCAGTTGAGATTTATGGTGCATGTCACTCCTTTTTATGAGCTTATTTTATGGTGTGGCTGATCTTATGGCAAACAAAGCTTTTGCTCATATTTCCAGGGTTTTTTTTTTAACTCATTCTGTATTCAAGAAAAACACAGGAAAATGGGCTGTTTGGAGACTGTGGATTTTTAAAAGTTAATAATATTTTTTAAAGCCTTAAACTATAGAATTCCCCCAAAGTGATCTTGTGGCAGCCAACTTTTCATTATGTTACGATTCATGTATGAGCTGACACCCATTCAGCTGTGGTGAAGTGCCTTCACCGAAGTGATGTCCAGGCATTTGCTTTCTAAAAGGAGTAGAAATCATAAAAACAAGCAAACAAAAAAACCCCAAACCAACAAAATTTGCTCTCTGAACTGTTTTAGCCAGTTCTGTGGGAAGAAGTGTCATCTAAGAAACAAGGTCACAAACTGTTTCCCCATGAGAATGGCAGACACAAAATCCTTTTGAAAGGAGGGAAGAATAGTGGGTTACGACTTGGATTGCAAAACTGTGTTCCCAGCCTGGTCTGGTAAATGCAATGGTAGTGGCTGGTATTTCAAGACCTCAAAAATGTATATTTATTACTCAAAACTTTTTATTGAAACATTGCAAAATAGCAAAATCTTTACTGCGCCACTTTCCAAAAGAGAGGCTGTTTTCTTCCTCTAAGCCACATTTTTTACCATGAGTAGCTGTTAGTTTATGTTTTAATGCATTTAATGAAATGAGGAAATCTTTGCCCTAAAGTATTGAATAGAAAATGGATATGAGAAAGGAACTCAGAAGGGCAAGCAGTGCTAGCTCTACTTCACAGACAAGAAATGGAGAGCAAGGGATGAGTGGTTTCATTAAGTCTTTCCAGAGAAAAATGGTGATGCCAACTGTGTGTCAGTGTAACGGGGTCTCTATCACCAGAGACAGTGAGGGGAACATGGGGATATTGGATTCTGCAGGAGTGTAACCAAAGCTACTTTGAAATAAAGAGGGACCTTTGGATCGACTCAGAAGAATTTGGTTTTATTTGTAGTGATTTAGTCAGTGACTGGGGCTGAGGATTTTACCTTTCACAGACTTCTGTCTCATTTTGATATACTCATATCCATCTTGCCTTTCAGCTTCCTTAAACGTGGTGCAGCAAAGAGCGTTGCTTCTTTATGAATCTGTGTGCACAGAGTGTCTCAGGACTAGTGCAATAATGGCAATAACAAATCACATGTTCAAAATCATATATTTGATCTCAAGCGCATCTGGAAGCTCAATCCTTTCCACCCCAATTTTCCCCAGCTGACTATCCCAGTGCTCTGCTGGGCAAACAGCTTTGTTGGAGCTGTCATTGCCTTTTGTCTTGCAAGTCATTCTCTGTATGTGGCAGTGGCAGGGGTGCATCATATTTGAATTTCACTTTCTCATGTGGCTTTTACGACTCTGAGTTCAGACCTTGCCCAGATGGTCCCTCTATGTCAGAATCCATCAAGAGTTTTCTTTTCCATCACTCATGAACAGGATCTGGGGACTTGGGCACATGGTACTGTCAGAATAAAAGCAAATGCCAAACACAGAAATATGTTTCTTTTCCCTTCCTTTTCCTCTTTCCCTTTCCCCTTCCCTTTCCCCTTTCCCCTTTCCCTTTCCCCTTTCCCCTTTGCCCTTTCTTTCCCCTTCCTTTCCCCTTTCTCTCCCCTTCCTTTCCCCTTTCCCCTTTCTTTCCCACTTCCCCTTTCCCCCTTTTTTCCCCTCCTCCCCCCTGTCCTCATGGCTGCAGGCATTGTTCTCACAGTGTGGTCATGTGGGTGGTTCTGTAGCCACTTCTTCTTCTGGAACTAACCATATATTCAAAACTTTTCTTTAAAATAGCTGGAATCCACTAAGAGCCCCTATCTGTATTCAGGGCATTTCATCACTGAGCAGCATGAAGGGAAGAGATCAATAATCACATTGCATGACCCAACTTCTTGCTGTGCCAGGCTAACTTAAACTAACTCACTGAAAGATTGAATCCAGCCTTCCCTGATCTGCCCTTCAAGTAGAGCATCCCACCTCCTTCTCTCTCACTTAGCTGTTCTCTAGGGATATTTCCCACCTCAGCTGTTTTACTTCTTTGCAGTTTATTCCATATCTATCTTCTCCTCCCTGATGTATCATTCAGGGAATTACTACTGGAGGGCCTCATGTTCACAGTTATCTTTGTTTAGCCTTTGTTTCAATGCCACTCTTACTCATCCTGGCCCTACAAACTTGCTCCAGTCCTTCAGTAAGGAGCAAGTGTGTGTGTTTCAGTGTGCGGCAGCTGGAAGGAAAACCCTGACTAAACAGTAAATGTGTATCAGGAGGGAAAAGATCATAGGAGATCTGTGGTGATCTGACAATATGGCCAAACTAGGCATTGTTTCCCAAAGGAAAACTAAAAAAGGGCAGCAAGGAGTGGCTTTTGATTTCCTTTGGTCTTTAATGTTTTCACAACTATAGTAATTCTTTACCCAATATTTGTCATCATTAGCTCAGGCCCCACTCCTATTCTGCTCTGCCTGTTACCTACCCCCAGGCTTTAACAGCACTAACAAATCTCCAAAGTTGTCTGAAAGGATTTTTAAGGTACTTCTATTGTTTTTTAAAAAAAATTAAATTTTCCCCCAAAATCACTTTAACTGATACCTCTTCCAGCAATAGCCATTGGTATCTCCTATTCAATAATGCTCCAATATGGGAGAAGTAGAGGAGGCAGGCATGTATCCAAAACTCAGAGCTGCACAAAGGGGATATACTGGGGGAGGATGGAGGGAGAGAGAAAAACTGAGAGTGGGATTGATGCCAAAATCTGAAGAATGCAGCAAAAGCACCAAATGGCCAAAGCCCTTCTGTGTGACCATGAGCCAAGCCAGGGGGAGAAGGATGTGTTGATGTTTGATTCACGGCTGGTTTTGTGTCATGAGGAATCTGGCAGTCACACAGTTTTTGCTGTGCATCACAAAACTCCTGTGGTAAGAGACCACATTAAAAAAAATTATGGAGGGCAAAAACATTGGCACAAGTATTTCAGCTTGTCAGTCCCTGTAATGAAATCTTGGTTTAGGTCTCATATCAAATCCCTCTAGTCTACCCTTACTTCAACCTTATTTATGACCAAGTCTTATTTTCCACTGTTTCCAATTGCAGAGACATAAAAAAAAGCTTTGAATAATGCCCATGAATAGAAAAGTTCGGAGTTTGCAGCATATCATGCTTAAATGGCTGTTGCTTTGTGGCCATGTGAGTTCATAAGACAGGCTTAGGCCGAAAGACACCACAGAGTGTTTGTTAAGAGTTGGGGGAAGGTCTTTATACATCCAGACTTATGTCAGGGTCAGAGCCTCGAGGGTTTGAGGTATAGAAAATGTTTGATCCTGTTGTCTGTCTGAGTTTGTAGAATCTGGAACAATTTGGAGGCTTGAGCCACCTTACTCCTATTTGCAGCAACACTGAAGGAGAGCGCCTGTAACTGTTTCCCTGTGTTCTCAAAAATAACCATTAAGTGGTGCAGGGTTTTCAATCTTTTTCCAAAACCAGGCTATCTAGGGAAGTGGGGAATATCTGGGACATGATTTGAAATTTTTAAGACCCCAAGAGAAACCATCACCCCTTTCTGTAGAACAAAGATCCTCCATCATTTTCAGCACAGAGCAAACCCTGCAAGAGTTACCAAGGAAAACTGAATATTTTCTTCCTACACTGTTTGTTTTCCCTCTCACTTGCACAGTTTTGTGCTGGCTTTAAGTGAAGCAACCAAAATGCTGGTGTGGGAGAAGAGCTGTTGCAATGCAGTTTGAAGGTTAAACATCAAGGTATCTTTGAAACGACAGCAGTGGCTGGCAGGATGTTCTCCTGAGATTTCTGAGCTCGTTTTTCTCTTCTAGCACAAAAGAATCCACACCCAGACTTCCCTTTGCCTATTCTCCAACTCAACACTGATCCTTTCAGGTTTTACTCATGTCTTGTTTTTCAGCAATCTTCAAATTTGACATTGAATCTTAATCCACAAAAGGCAAAAAATCCTTGGATGCTTCAGGTGTTTTCAAGATGGATAATAAATAGCCAGAATTCCACACTGTTTTTCTCATCACCCACGTGAACATCCAAGGGCAGAGAACTGAATATTGCAAGTAATTACCAGTGTGTTCTGCAGTGAAATTTCCATCAGTTAAAATAAGGCATTTATCTATTTTTTTGGAGTGAAATGGGAAATTTGCTTGCTCTGAGCAAACTGAACATATGTTTATCCCATGTGAGAATCTGCTATTAGCGCCCACAAGGCTCTAGTTTACACAACAGCTATTTTCTTTTTCAGTGGGTAATGAAAGAAGTGTCAGAGACACCCAGGCTCTTCTTTAGTATCACAGACAGTTATTTCAAGAACCTGGGAACAAAGGCCATGGCATCCGTTCCTCTTGACAGATCAACAATGTTGTGCACAAAAAATAATCAAGCTTTTACATATTTATTTTAAAACTGGTGTTAAATCCCCTTCAACAAGCAAAAAATAATACAGAAGGGGAGAGCTTACTTAATTTTTTGTTTTGTTTTGTTTATTGAATGTCGCATTATAAGAGGAGGAAAGTCTTCTGTTGGATTTTGCAGCAAGGTTTTGGCCGGCATTGTTAATTGTTGTTTTTAATAAAACAAACTGCCTTGGGCTGGAGCTGAATCTCATAAACCACATGAGTGAATATTAAGTTCTTGTCCTTCCTCTTCTATGAAGCTGTCAGAAAAGTGTCACTTCTGCTTTTTACTGTTTTCCCCCTGCTTAAAATGTTGCAGACATCCCTTCCCAGCATCCTTCAGAGATGCTTCCCAACTTAGTTTTCCTGTTCTGGTGCAAGGGGCGAGGGCATCGCCACTGCATTTGAAGCAAATTGCTCTCGAGGTTCACACTCCAAGTACAAAATCCTTTGTCATTTCCAAACCAGAGACAGCAGTGTTTGATGAGCCGATATTAGGAACTGCTAACAGCTCAACAGGCTGATGCCACTGTAGTACAGCCTGTGAAATCTTCACACATGCCAGCATTTGCTTTTGTAAGGTCCTTCCTACACAGTGGCACAGATCCCTTCAGGCTTTTCGCTCAGTGGTCTGTTGTAAGCTAATAGGAACAAAACAACAATGGGAAGTTGTGCAGCAGAGGTGCAGAGAGGCTCACAGACAGGGCAGCTGTCACAGGGGTTACAGACACTGTTGCTCACAGGGAAACTTCCCAGAGTGATCAGATTTGGATCATTGAACAACTGTGACATCCAAGAGAGCGCTGCTAAAACCCCACTGTTCTTGTCATGCCTAATACTGGGGAGGTGATGACCCAGTACTGCTCTTATGCTGAAACTTTTTGCCCAGGGAAAAAGATGCTCTAAGAAATCAGTCTTTTTTGTCTGCATGTTTGCAGTGATGAGTCCCATGATTTAAATCACAATTAATGAAACTTAAGGCATTAATCTGTAGAATTGGAATATTACGTTATTTAATAGAGCAAGAAGACAGCATTTCTAACCCATGAGAATTTTAAAGATTCAAAATCCAGGAACACAATCTAGAAATCCAAACGTTATAGGGCAGGAGGTTCTGAGGGCAAGCTGAGGATGCTTTTTCCAGAACAAGTTAAAACTGAACGAAACTAAACTCTGGGGAAAAAAATAAAAGAAAAATAATATAATTCTTTCATAACTCAGGTAGAATGGTTGGGTTTGAAATTTGGCTGCAATTTCTAGAATGTTGTGCATGTTATTCCATGTGACTCAGCAGTGTTTCAAGCATAAAACATTTCAAATTGAGAGAAAAATTTAACTGAAAGGAGGGGATTTTTTAAAAAATCAAATTATTTGTTTTGATCTTGTAAACGTGTCTATTCTTTTTAGAGAGGCATGTTCAGAAGGGAAGAGCAATCCCTCCCCAGCGAGTATTTAGTATTGTTCCTACCTGCTAATTAAGTGAAGGGACCATCAGGGAGCCTGACAGACACATCCATAATCCCTACTTGAGATCGTTTCAGCAGAGCTTTGTCCCTCATCCCATCACACACTCACATAACAAAATGGCTCTGTGGCATAATGACAGCCGTGTGTCAGCGCTGTCTGCGAGGAAGGAGATGGAGAAGGAAGATATTCCAGGCTTTCATGTTGGCACCCTCCTGATGAGTAATTCAGACAGTTTGGAGCCTCCTCATGGTCCTCCCCATCACCCCCACCCCTCTGTTCCCAGCAACACATTTTGTCTCCTTCAGGAGTCACACCAGCCTCTCAAAGCTAAATGGTACATTATGGTACATGATGTTAGATTAATTGGCTGAAAAAGCATCCCCAGAATGAAGGGAGGTGGGGAGGTTGCTTGTCAGAAGTGTTGTTCTGTCTCACTGAAAATCATAGAAATGGGGAAAGGAAGGATCTGAGTGAAAATGAAAGATCCAGATGAAAAAGGGTTGTAAATGAAAACAAAATTCTTGTTTGGAAGTGGCTGGCAGTGGTGGGGGAAGAAAGGAGGGACCAGGGAAGGGAGGGAAAAGAAAGATACAGAGTCCTGGAGGTGTGTGATGGTTGTCACCAGTGCACACAGGGATCTGAGCAGACGTCCCCAGCAGCTTCTGCCTCACAGCAGCGGAGGAGCCCTCCCCTAGCACAGATGGAGTCAGGCAGGGATCAAATGGGGCCCTGAAAGTGCAGGATCTTGCAGTGGGGAGTGTGCTGAAGAGGAGAAATGAAGTGCTACAGGAGCCTAGGAGCTGATCCTGTGCTCCAGCACCTGGCAGCCATCATGTGGAGAATTTACACTGGATAAACCATCCGGTGGTGCCCCTGGATAAACCATCCATTGGTACCCTTGGATAAACCATCCATTAATGCCCCTGGATAAAGCATCTCTTAGTACCAGCTGATCACTGCAGCTCCTGCTGTAGCAGTGGTTGCATCCCAGGTGTGTCTCCTGCTACTTCTCATGCCTGGCCATAGTAGAACCTATACAAAATTCTCTCCTCTTGGCTGCTTTTCTTCCATGAATATTGTCCCAAAAGCTCTGCTCTCCTTGAAGCTGAGTCGAAAATGTCTAACTACTCCTTGCAATACCTGCTCACAGTCACCAGAATCATTTGAGGGGCTCCTTGCTAACTCAGTCCAAACTCTTCCATAAACTTGGGAGTCCAGTTCTTTCTCACTAAGCTTTGGGGGGCCAACATATTCCTGAGGTCTATTTTTTCTTTCTTATTTTTTCTTTTTTTTCCTGTTAAACCCTTCCTATCACCATATTCTCCATGTGCTGGGGCCTCCCCTGTGTTGCCAATTTGCTTCTTCCTCTGCTTTCCACCCACACGACTTTCTCCTCAATGTCCACAAGGGATCTGTAGAACTGCTGTTTTAATTTCTTTTTTTTTGAGTTTTAATTTCTTCTATGCTTTACACATGCAGAATGGTTTTGGCATAACCCACTGCAAGGACTATTTTGGTTACTAATTTTCAAGAGAGACTTAAATACCTGTGGTAACAAAAATCTGAGATTCTCTTCATGGGAATTCTGGGCTTGTTTTGCTATTTGCAGTGCTGGTGCTCTATAGAAATATGTTGTCTCATTCATTTTGACTGACACTGGCAGACGTGAAGCTCCTATGCCATAATTAAGACTATTTCTATATGCAAGCTAATTTTTCTTGTAGCCTACATTTGGTGTTTGAAAAGACATATTTTTTTAAACAATCTTAATTTCATGCCAAATATTTCATGCTGAAATACAACAGATGAAGCAAAATAACTTCTTTCATTCAGCTCTCCTGTTGATTTTCCTCCCTATATAGGGACCAGGTGCTGACTTTCTGGGTAATAGCATCCAATAATGTCAACAAATAGGAGCTGGCTATTGGAGAGGAAAAATAAAAGCAAAAATATTCCAGGGGGAAGGACAAAGACAGACTGAGAGCTTGGAGGAAGTGTTGAAAATGCCTCTCTGGGGGGGTCTCGATACTGGTTAAACAAATGTTTCATTTTAGTTTCATTAGAGTTTGTGTTGGGACTAAAGGAGAAATTACTGGCCTCATGCTCATGTTTTTTGTACCTCTAAGATAAACAGATCAGAGTGGCAGGACAAAGAGAAATTAGCTTCTCCCAGGATGTGAGATCAAGGTGAAGCTACCTTCCTACCTTAGTGCCAAGTCACAGATGCCTCTTTGTTCGGTCACATTGCTGCAACATCTCACGAGGAGACCTGTTGTTAAAAAAAAAGCAAAAAAAAAGACAAACAAGCCACAGTGTTTGCAAACTGAGATGGGCACATTAAAGCATCTGTGGGACGGATTTCTCCCTGTGCTTTTTGTTGACCATTTGTTTCCTTTAATTGGAGCATGAAAGGACTGAGCATGTCCAATGCAACTTCCCGATGCTAAGTACCACCTGTCAGGGAAATAAAGACACTCCATCAGTCACTTTTCCTTGGAGATTGTAAGATTTTCAGAAAGACATGCTGGCACACACCCACGCTGCTCTCCCCCACTGCCATCCCTTCCCATCCAGACTGCTGTGTGACTAGGAGCAGGAACAACACAGAAAATCCATCCATCCTTCTCAATAGTATTTCAGATCTAAAACTTAACCCACAGATATGCAACTTACCCCCAGCACCTTCCCAGTAATTGGACTCAATTTTAGAACACTTTCAGCAGTAACACCTGGATAAAAGGGCAGTAGCTATAAATAAATCAGGATCGAAGATGTTATTAGAAGATGTTATTAGAAAGACAATGGTAGATTAAGAGGAAAGGATGAAAAAAATACCAGCCCAGCCACTCTAGCATAAACAAAATAGAGTAAAATTAGAGCTGGCTGTAGGCTGAGCTTTGGATGACTGGGGAGTGCATTTGCAGCCTGCTGAGCAAAGGCAATTCTGCCCCCACACTGACGCACAGAAGACTTGGATTAATTTCAGTCCAGACAGGTAGTGCAGCTGCAGTTTGGGGCTGATAGCTCAGTGGAAAGGCAAACCAGAGGGTTGATGCAGACCTGAGTATTCTGCACCTGCTGGGTAACAGAGATATAAATGCTGGAAAAGGGGCAGCCAAAATGCGTCTCTTAAGCAACACACAGCGTCAGAGCAGTTTTAGCACAGCTTCCACAACAAGGGGTGTGATGTGAAGCTGCTGTGAGGACCAAGGCAGCAATCAGTTTTCCCTGTCTTTGAGCTTCAAAGGGAAGCAATAGGATTTTTTGGGGAGGCTCCAGGATCAGTTGGATAGACATCTCTGGGGGTGGGGTAGTTTGGGTCTGTCCTGCCTTGGTTGTGGATGGGCTGACATTTTCAAAGTGCCTTCTGGATTTATGTGGTGTCTGTGCTGGGACAGGGCTGCCAGGCCTGAGTCCTTGCCTGGGGAAGGAAGGCTGGCACCACGACCTCTGGAGGCTGCCAGGAGGTTATGGGACCCTGAGCTATGCATAGGAGTAAATCCAAATCCACCCACCCTGGGGGTTTGGTGCCATCTCCTGCATACAAAACGCTCCTGGGGTCTCCTGTCACTCCTGCTCTCCATTTTACAGTGCATTTGCAGCTTGTGCCCAGGCAGTACCAGCAAATGAGCTCTTTGTCTTCCTCGTTTTGTACCAGCATTACTTTTTTTAATGATTAAGGTCCAACCACAAATCTGTTCAGAGCCTCAATTTATTTGCTGTTTGTCATTGTTCAATAGTTTTATGCCGTTTTAAGATTAAGGAAATAGAAATCCTTATGGTCAATGTCTCTTGACTAAAGGACTTTTTCCATTAAAAAATCAAGTCTCTTTAAAATGTGGCTTTTTGACATGCCAGAAAATTTTCTCTGTGAAGAGCAGAGAATGGGAATAAATATGGTAATGGAGAGTAAATATATAGGGGGATAAGACAGAAGAAACAGGAATTTCTCTGACTGAAGAGTTTCCTCTACCCAGGAAGTGAGAAGACTTGTGTTGCACATCATTTAAAGTAGATTTTTTTTTTTTTTTAACAAGGAAAAACTTTTCCGTAAAGCCTATTGCCACAAAAAATGAATTTTGGACAGCAGTTTGTACCATATAGGTCAGCTGCTAAAAATATGTATCTTAAAGGTGAACTTTCCTTTTGGTTTTATACAGTGGCACAGCCAATCACAGCAAATGTTAACCACAAAGTACCGAATCCCACTAAACCCAGGCAGCTCAATGCTTTGTGAAGTGAAAGGAAGAAAATTCCTCAAGTCTATTGGAAACAAAACTTTTTTTAACCTTTCTTGCCCATTTTTCTTAGGACATGGGCATTGTTCCGTGTCTTTCTGACCTTTCAAATCTGTAGGGAGTACAAAGGCAGGAGAAGGGACAACTGACATTGTGACCAAGTGCTTCCTTCTCCATCACCTCTTTGCTCTCCTTATTTATGTCCCTGTCAGAAATAGTGTTGAAAAGCCCTTCCAAAGAGCTCTTTTATTGAAAGATTCTTAAATATTTTAAAAAAGCCGAATTACCAGACCTCTGAGAATACAGGCATCCTCAAGGGATGGAAGGCACATGGAAACCACCTGCCACTATCTCAATGAATTTTTCTGTATCAGCACTGTTCAGGTAGTTTATATCACAAAAAATGAGGTGCAAATTTGAGAACACATATATTTAATTATAAAATTGATTTTTTTATTCTACATTTCTGATTGTAAAGACCGTTTTCTTTGCGTTTTACTTTTATTACTTTTTGATAAACACCAGCTTCCATGGACTGTTCTCAACAATGATCATATTAGTTCATTCAATGATTTGCAATATAATCCATGGGCTCCCAGTCTGAAGTCAGGAAACCCAGCAGGAATAGGGTCAAAATCATGATATGGGGAAGTACAGCTGGTGGGTGAGGTGTTGCCCTTTAGGCATTAAGCACATTTTTTCTGTTGCTTTTGCTCCATGCCTCTCTGGGATGGGATGGGATTTGTCCCCAGCAGTGGGGCTGGCTGTAGCTGTGTGTTTTCAGGGACAGCATTCATGCAAGGAGCTGCTGAGACAGCTTTTGTTTAACCTGGCACGAACCAGGCCTGTTAGAGAAGGCTGTTGCAGGCTTAAATCAAGAGAAAAGCAGGCAGGATAGATCTGTAAATGAGCCTGGGTCACAGGCTAGTAGCTGTAAGGAAATTTTTACAGTGCTGCTAAAAATCTGTTATACACAGTCATGCAGAGAAGTAGTTGTATTTATATGCAGGTGCACTCTCTGTCAAGAATATTTAAATTTTCTCTGTACAGGGGCTAAGAACTCTCACAAAACTGTTGGACATGGGAGAAAATAACTCTCACTCAATCTCTTTTGAAAATCTTTTCTATTAATCTTGAATTTATTCTCAAAGCTCCAACCCTCTCTCATATAGAGTAGAGACCAAAAGATTGGTAAACACGTTCATACAACATTCATATCCAGTGGAATATTTGTATTAGCCTATATATGAGCTTATTTATCTAAGTTAATAAATAGACATTTATTTATTTTTCAGGCAGGAGAAAAGAGAACATGAAGATTTTTAGACAGCTGAGTTCAGGAAGGAATCACCTATGGTTCTTTTTAAACTATTGGGAAGAAAAGAGCTGCAAATAAGAGATTTCTGTCTTTGGATTGTAAAAACACCCTAGCAGTGGGGGAGGTAAGTGAATATGATAAACTCAACCACGCTTAGAAAATGGTTTGAAATTGGTGTGGAGCTGTGTAATTGAGAAATTTAGAGCTAAAATCAGCATATGTCTCAGGCACTAGATATTTATCCTGAGAGAGTTAGGCTTATTCCATTAGTATTATCGGCATTAATTGGAGTAGGGGGTTGAAATGCTCACAAACTGCTGTGCAGGTTGAGCATTTGAGGTGCCTGCAGTGTTTATGGGGATAAATGAGGAGGGGGAGATGTAACAGGTGTGGTCTGTGTATGTAGGTGGTCAGTGAAAAGTTGTTCTGTTTAACTCTCTGCTTTTAGCGAAGCAGATCCATCTGATTACTCCAATTGTCCAAGTGTAAACCCTTGCTGCCATATGGAACATGTTATTTTCCTACTGTAAAATGCAAGAGTGGATCAAATTCAAGGAGTAATTGTGCTACCTCAACACTGAGGACACCAATGTTCTCCATAACACCCTTATATATGTTATTGATCTGGAATGTATTTGGGATTCTCATTACCAAAACTACGGTAATTCAATTAATTGAAGGGCATTTCAGCAAATACAATATAACACTCTATTGAATGAAGAAATTTCTTTCACACAAAAGCTGTGTTTGTTTTGAGCCACTCAATTTGAGCACTGCACAATAACCCCTGGAATGTTTTTGGGCCATCTCAGCTAAGAACAAAATTGGCCAAGAGAAAGTTTTTGGCCTCATTGGTAGATGACAGCATTAGAATTTCTGTGACTTGGAGCACTGGAGTTTGGGCTGGGATGAAAGGGTTGAAAAGGCTGTGGATTTTTGTTATTCTCTGGAAGGTTTAGACATTATTATCATGTTGTGCTCCCCTGACACTTTGTTTGGCTGCAAGAGAAGAATTGAGGAATCCTTTTGTTCCATCCCATTCCTGCTGTGTAGGGAAGAGCTCTCTAGCTGTGCTTGGAAATGGCTCTAAAGGGAGACCTGTAAAGTGTCCAGAAGAGCCAGAGGGGAAAGCACAGCTTGTCTGCTGAAGGGCACCACGCTCAGGTGCCAAGAGGAGTCTTGTTTGCTGAACTGGCTTTGATATGACTCCAAATCTGTGTTGGGGGAAATAAACATGAACGTCACATGCACTCCCTTTCCCACCAAGTGTGATGTGACTGTGTCACCCATCTTTGGAATCTTTGTAAGCTTTACTGATAACCTTGAACTCCACTGCCACCCACCCCTCTCACCCCATCTAAAAGACATCGTACCTCTTGGTGCAGCAGAAGCTCATGGTGTAGTCTGTGCATTTCAGAGTAGACAATCCCATCAGAAATTTCCATGATACCATGACAGCAGTTTTCTGATCTCATTTAAATTACAGAATTACTTCCTGTTTTGAAAGAAAACTGGAAAGGACATTTTTCTGGAGGTGGATTGGTCTGGTTCAGCTTGTTAAAGACACAGCTTTGAGAGTGGGCTGTTCAAAGCCACTTCCAGGCAGCTTCACTTGACTGCAGAGTAGTATGGGCCCAAGTCTGACTCATGGGAAGATGATTTTCCGTATCCCACTGGGTCTTGAATTGAAAATACAAATGACCCCAGAGCCTGTCCCAGGCCTAAATGATGGTTGATGTAGTAACAGGTGTGTACCTACACTGTACAGTAGAGAGGTCTGAACTAAGAACTGGACAATGGAGGGAAATTTTGGCCAAGCTCTCACAATTAGTCACAAGATGAGTACATAAACTGCTAGATTCAACTCAGGAGAAAACAGGATATGAATGACTAGACAAAAATGTTACACCCACTCCCTGTCAAGACCATAAATCTGGTCCTAGAAATTGGAATGAAAATCTACCAGTCCAGGCTCAAAATCCACTCAAGCATCCTTCCAATGGAGTGATGAGTGTCTGTTGTTTAATGTAATGAGTTAAGAAATATTGCCTGTGCTGGTAAGTGGAATACTGAAGGTTAGAATAAGAATTTAGAACCTGTCTGAGCCTTCTTAGGAGATTTGAGTCAATGAAAAGGTTGCTTGGTGTTTATCCAAGGATAAGAACATACAAGAGCTCTTTCCACGCTGTATCTACCTTGAGGAAAATTATTCATTGAAACAAAATATGGGATCTCTAGTGCTGTTCTCATTGTTGCCAGGATATAGTGAAATCCATCAGCTCTTTACTGGAGAGAGAAGTACTGCAGAACTCCTTGATTTCAGCCTGGCCCTACCAAAATCATACTCTGTAACTTAAAGTCATGGCCCAGACCTTAACAGCATTAGAGGGATGCAATTCATCATTTCACAGGAACAGGTCTGTTCACAGTCTTTGATTTTGTCTCATCACTCTGTTGAAAATAGGGTCTTCAGCCCCACATTGCATAAACCTGTACACACAAACTGTATCTATATATCTATATCAGCAATCAACACCCTCATGAAAAGGATTAAAACTCCGACTGTGTGAGCAAGGCTCCCTTGACTGACAAAAAAACCAAAACAAAAACCCAAACAAAATAAAAGAGGATAAATTGGTTGAAAAATTTAATTTCAGTGTTGGTTTACCTTTTCCCTAACTGAGATGGGTTCAAGTTCCGCTCTTGGATGATTTTCAGTTCTTGGTGTTTTATTTGTCTTTCACATTGATGACCGAAGGGAATGTGGTACCCCATGTTCATACCAAAGGAAAAGATATCACTTTTTAGGATCAGTCTTTAAAATCTTCTTTGGAATCCTGGCATGACTGTGAAAAGAGGACAGAGAGGGGATCAGTGTCTTTCTAACTAGGGCTGGTAGATAGCTCCAGGTGCCATCCCATCTCTGGGACATGAAGCCAGGAAGCAGCTCAAGAAGTGGTGTAGTGTTGGGTTGTGTTGTCACAACACCACAGGCAAGAGCTGGTCACTGATATGAGGCTGCTTATGCCAACCCTCTATTGCTGTCTTGGGAAATAACATGACAGAATAATATAACACAGCCATCTTACAGCCAGCAAGGTGGAAACAATGCAGCGGCGAGGGCTGAGGGGAGATGAGAGATAAAGTGTTTCAGATTATCCTATAGAGAACAAATGTGTTTGATATACTATTCACACTGTCTCGTATGAAAGTTTAATGTCTTGGGGGTGCCAGCTCTGCACAGATCTGTGACTGTAATCAAGCCACAAGAAATGGCAGTGTGAAGGATCTTGGAAAAGTTTCTTGGCATCTCCAATGGCTGTGTTGCAAAGCTATGACCCATTTTTCAGTCACTGGTTTGTATTTGATAACCATGAAGCCCTACAGAGTAAAGAGGGAAAAGAAATGAGGTTGCCTGAGCTGAAAGAAATGTCTGTGTGAACCAAACCATTGTGAAGTTTTATATCTTGATTGCTTCTCTCTGGAAAACTCTGCCAAGTCTAAAATCATTTCCATAATAGTGTGCATTGCTGATGTAAAACAGATAGAAAATGCAGTATTTCTTTCCAACTCTTCAACTTGCAACTTCTTTCAACTTCTATAATACATCAAATTCCTTTCAGGATATAACTACAACCTGTTTATCAATGACAAAAAGTGCCCTTTTGGGGTTCTTCCTATCAGCACCCTAAGCAGAGATAAGTTTTCTAATGAACCATTCAGTACAAGCACTTTGAAACTACCCATTAGCTGACAGATTTTACCTGCAACAGACCTGAGTAAATTCTCAATTTTTTTTTTTTTTCTTTTTTTTCCGTTCTAAATGGACTTTAGTGGAACCTCTTGACTCTTGTTGGCAGGAATGGAGATATTTACCATCTGTTCAAATGCACATTGGCCATGGCAAACAATTCAGACAATTCCCCAGGCAATGGGCATGGGCACATAACCAGTACTGGCTGCTGGCTCTTCCTGCAGCTCAGATGCAGGAAGAGGACAACGCAGTCAGGCGAGTTGTTGGCACTGAATTCATGAACAGAACACCTCTCCAAGGTGGATCCAGAAGAAATGAAGTTATGAAAGTATTAATGATCAGATCAGAAGATATTTGGTTTCGGCTTAAACAATTGCATTCTGTTTTGATGCATGTGGTGTCCAGCACGTCTTTCTGGGGAGGTATAGGGCAGAGTAAAAATGAAAGGGGATTGCTGAATGGAAATGAACTTCAGAAGCCGTAAGACCATGTCAGAGCAGCTCATAGTGCTGTGTTTAAGATGCATTGCTCAGGGATAGCTGCAAGAAAACACATTAACTCTATGAAGTGTTTAGCTGAACCTGCTCCTTGCTGCAGTCTTCCAGCTGTTGACTTTGTCCATGAAGGGAGGCTGTGTTTTGGTTGGGCTCCCAGCAGCCAATTTCCAGACAAACCCATCACAGTTGGTAGACCTGAATCAGGATTTGCTCGTAAAGGTGCCCACGCTGTTAAGAGCTGCATTTGCAAGTGCAGGTGGGGAATGTAGAAGGTTGCTGCTGGGAGGAGTGAGTGTCTCTCAGTGGTGTCCCTGCTCCAGAAACAGCGACTGCTGCCTGTGCCTTTTGTGTAGCAGCGTCTCAGATTAAGTCTCTGCCGCTCATGGAGTATTTGCTTTGTGTTTTGCAGAACTTCCCATCTGGAGTCACACAGTATGTTTATTCCCCATAGCATGAAGGACCAGCATTGTACTGCTTTTCCCTGGAGCAGAGTAACACATTCATTTTTAATTGTTGGCCACTCTATCAGAAATCCTATTTCCCAGAGTTTAATTGTTTTGCATGATGTTTAATTCATGGCTTCCCTACAGAAATCAGCTGTTAACCTTCAAAAAAAAATAATGTATTATTTAGTATTTATGTATTATTTAGCAATAACATTTTTAATTGTACAGGATGATATGATTTATTTATATTTTCACTATAAAATTCCATGTCTCAGTGGTCCGTCTCCCTTCCCCCCTCTTTTTTTTGACTTACAATTGTGAAGAATAATAAAAGCTGTAGAAATGTTACCATAAAGGTTTCCAGAACAGGTTTTTGATATAAGATGTTCTTATACAGGACAAAACCAAAGACACATTTAAATCCTCCTGGAAATGCTAAGCCAATGCTTAAGAGCTTTTGGAAATCAGGGCATAGGTGAATATATTTTCTTTCTTTCTGAATATGCTTTATTCCATATTCTTACAAATGAGCTGCCCTACAGGAAAGTTCAGTGGCAAAACTGAAGCCAAAGTTTCAGAGGATTTGCAGAAACAAGAAATCAGAGTTTCTGCCAGAGACCTGATGTGACTGGTGATATTCACCCAGCCAGGAGACTGTGCCATCCAGAACGTGTCTAGCTGAATTTCACTCACAGCAAAAGTGCCTTTGGAAATGTTCCAGGACAATAATTATTGGATACCAGGGAGCTGCAAATAAGTGCTAAGAAATGAGGAAAACACAGCACCAGCACAGATCACATCCCCCCTTCTGGCTGCCCAGAATGCCCTTTGCTTTGGCTGCCATGGCAAAATCTCCATCTTTTCTTGCCAGCTCTCAACAAATGCAGACTAAGATGAAAGGATTGAGTGCTGGGGGATGTTTTGTAGTGTGCTCAAGTCTTAAAGCTCCTTCGAAATCCACAGACCAGGCAGAGGCTGCAGAAATCCCACTCTCAGTAGAACAAAGCTCTGCCATGATGTACAGCCTGAATGCAGCTGCCCTCACAGTGCTGCTCATGAGGGGCAGGGTCCAGCCACTCAGGCAGAGATCCAGGGCTGATATTCAGCACAGGGGGTGTGTTTGTAAGGTTCATATCAGCAATATGTTCCTTACCTTTTGTGGACAGACATTTGTATACATGGAAATATATATATTTTTGATTGATAGGACTGTGAGGCCAGTATTTATTTTCCTTCCTTCCAAGGCAAGTGGTCGACCCAAGAAAGCAAGCCAGGAGGGGTGTTTCTTTGTAACCACTGGACTTTCCCTGTGGCTGATCCTGTGCCCTTCTATCTCCCCTGTTATCCTCACCCACACAAGGAGACATCATTGTTTCCCTGCTCTGAGCTGGTGCTGTAGGGTCAGTGCATCATCAGGGGAGGAAGTGCTACATCTGGGCAAAAATCAGTTTACAGTGGTAGAATCACAAAGCTTTTAATGATGAAAACAGAAAACAGTGTAAAGCTTTCTGCTGAGTGTGTTTGGTTTAAAAACAAAATTTCCATCAAATCCTGAGGGAGCAGAGCAGCACTTCCTTTCCTAATTTTTAATATAAACCTTGGCAGTGAGGAAGACTGAACGGATAAAGCAATTACAGGAAAACTCTGATTCAGTAGGAAACAAAAAAAAACCAACTACAGCAAAAACCCTGGTCATTTCTAAGACATAGGATATCTGATACAGCTGCTGCTCTTTCAAGAACTACTTAAAAGCTTTTTTGACTGTTTTTGTCTGGAAAATACTTCAATCAGCATATATATAAAAAAACCCTTTCTTCTCTCTTTCGCTTTCTTCCTTCTTTCTTTCTTCTACTGCAATGTAAATTCTACTGCAAAGGAAGGAGAAAAAAATCTGTATAGCACAAATGACTCTCACTTCAAGCAAATATTGCCATAAGTAATTATGCTTTTCTCTGTTCTTGTTTCAGACATACTGATGTTACGAATGAATTAACCAAGGAACAAAATGCTTCACTGCCAACTGAGAGCTAATCCTTGAAGTTTAGTGCTATTACGCTTAACGTATTGCTGTTGGATCTCAAACCACGTTCAGAGGAGCTGATACCAGTGAAGGAGACGCATTTCTTGTCAAGAAAGAGTCTCACGATTCCTTTGCTCCAAGGAAATTTGAATGAAGACACACTCCATTTGGAAACATGCCTATTTGACTTAGACAAAGTTAAAAAATGGGTTGAGGAAAGCAAACAGAGCTAGAAAACATTGCAAAGAAAAACTACAATTTTTTAACTCAAAATTCAAATTTTAAAAATTTTCCGTGGGACTTTTTGACCATCCATCATTCCTGGGACACTGCTTCTGCACTTTACCCCTGAAACTCTTGCAGGACAAGGAGTTTGTCTTGCTTGAATGGGCTGGATCTGCTCTTTCTTTCCTGTGGCTCCCTTGGTGACTACTGAGATGTTTGTGCTTTGGGGCTGGAGCACCTGTATGACAGTGACCCTCTTCTAGGCTGGAGCCCAGTAAGTTGCTGGCCCTGCCAGATTCTGGATATGGCATGGACCCCAAATCCCTGAGTCTGTGCCACTTCATAGCCCAGTTCAGGGGCTCTTGGGTTGTGCATATGGTCCCTGTGTATTTCTGTGGGGAACAGTTGTTTTGCTTTAAAAATGAGGATGGAAAGAGTTTCATGTAGCAAAGAGTGGAAGAACAGATCAGGATCCTCTGAGAACAATTTGTGGTCAGAGAAAAGGCTGGTGTTTGCTGCATGAGCTGTCTGTGGTCGCTGCTCTCACCGTCTATTATTGCAGGTAGCTATGTGTCAGGATGTACCTTCAACACCCCCAGCCTGCCTGAGTTGTGCTTATACACTTATTAAATGATGGTGTGCATTTGTACTCAGACCATTATAAATCCATTACTTCCCTGAGGCCAGAGGAAATGGTTTTAAAATGTGAGGTTTTTCTACAGGGAATTGAGAGATAAAAATACTAAAGCTCTGTACTTGGCTTGAGCAGATCAATGTAGTGCAATAACTGGGAAGACAAACCAAGCTTAAAATATTACAAATATGATTGCATGAACTCTTAACTTGACATTGAGTAATTATCACTACAAAAGTCTCCTAAACCATGCTAAGAAAAAACAAAACCAAAACCAAAACCAAGCAAGGAGCTTGGCAGTAAATAATAAAAGAGAAATAACTGTGTGTGTACTTGGAACCAAAGTCTGAGTAATATAATTGCACAGTAGTGAGTGAAACTTCAAATTTGTCCTTCACTTTTTCAATGCAATGGAGAAGTGTAGATGAAAAGTCTTGGGATGGCAGATATCAAGAGGTTTATAAAATTATTTTTCCACTAAAAGTTTCACAAAGATTTTTTTCTTCATCGGTAACTGTTTCTCCATCAGGAGAAATTCATTGTTTGGAGCAATTAGTTCCAAACTTGACAATTGCTATTTGTGACGGGAACAATGACGAAAAGGAGAACCAGGCAATTTTTCAAACAAGATTCAAAACCAGTAATTAAAGTTCCTACCAAGTTCAGAATGGTGCTAGGTTGAACTAAGGCACTATCCTTATCCAGTGAGCAATAAGTTTTACCTGCATTTTCAGGACAATGAGATAATATTTCATCCCACCACAGTCATGATGTACCAGTTAGTGACTCTTCCCATTTTTTTCACGAATTTATATTAAGCAGAAAATAAATACAAATGAAATGTTCCCTTTTCTGAAGCACTGAGCCACTTATAGGAATAATTTTTTGGGGGAGGAGTAGGAAGTAAGCTTGTATCTTAGACTTCTGTCATTATTTCGCTTGAACAGATGGAAGCTCAGCCACTTGGGATTGAATCACTAAAATGAAAGGACATCGCTGAAATCATGGTCACTCATTTGCTCAATTCCATGTGAAGAAAATTAGCAATGGATAGTGATGGCTGTGACTTTCCTGAAAAGAGAGAAAAGCAGCCTTTCCCAATAACTCCTGTCGCTGCAGATTGTATCCCCACATTGCATGTGTTCATGGCCAGGGAGCTCTGATTCTCCATTTCCACTTGGGATACATTCCTGAGCTGTCCAGTATCCAGAAATATGCAAATCCTTTGGAATCTAAATTGTGCCACAGTTTATGCACGAAGGAATTCTTTCTCTAAATATTGCAGGTACCTAACTCAGAGTTCTGCAGCAAGAAGAGTCGAACTCTTAGTAGAGATTACTCTAAATACTCCTAACATGTGGGACCATCAGCAATGGGACCGTGACCACTTTTGTATTCTCAGCATGGAAAGTGTGTCCCTGGTTTTGGAACACATTAGTAGCTGCATAAATCCATTTGGGGTCTACAAGTGTTGGATTCAGGTCCCTGTGGTAGAGTGGGGTGAAACTTACAGTCTGAAAGTGTCCAGTTCTCTTGGCTATTAACCAATGTCAGCTATTTCAGGTGTTGTCTGAGAAAGTGGCCAAAACCTCCACTGTCCCTAGGTGTTGAAGAATGCAGCTACTTTGCAAAGCATGAAAATGTAGTTTAAAAAAAAAAAATTAAATCTGCCAAACCTATGAAATACTACTCACTCCTCAGATCTTCAATCAGCTTCTCAGTGCTCCATTTCTAATTATTTGCCATCTGGTGCAGCCCCTTCTCTTCCAAATCAACATGGAATATTCTTCTGGAGCAGGCACACGCAGCAGTGCTGCCTGAACATTAACTGCTTCTGACTGGAGATCCTGGGGAGCCTGATTGTTTGAGGCAAATCTTCTCCCCAGGGATGGCAGGATTTATTCCCTACATCTGGGCTGCAAGATTTCTTTTGTCGGGGGAAAAAAAATGCTTCCATGTCATTTATAATGGATTTCATTCCAATAAACAGCCATCTTCTGGCATATTATGACCGCAGCTTATCAAATAATAAACCCCTGTCACTCTGAATTGCTGGGAGCGGGACCAACCCAGCTAGCATCAATTTCTGTGCCCACTTTGTCATGCCATGAGATCTGCAGTGGTTTGGCGCGTGTGGGAGTCACGGCTGTCAGCAGGGAAGGACCTCCCCGTGCCCCAGGGGAGCTGCAGGGAGAAGGGGGTGTGATTCCTCAGGTTCTGATCCTTTGTACACCATCCCACTTCAAGTGCCACCTCATGTTCATTAGGGATGATCACAAAGCCATATGGCCAAACAAATGCAACACGTATCTCGGCACGTCGGCAGAATGAGTCCTTGTTAATTCTGTCTCCTTTCCCACCCTCTGCCTGGGAGAGAGGAGAGTGAGGAGGCTGGTTTTACTGTGCTGAAGAGATGACAGACTTGATAACTTTAGTATGGAGCATTTCCAGAGCTTAACAATGAATGGCACAAGCTTTCTGAGGGGAGAAAAAAATAGGCACAGATTTTCAAATGCATCAGCAGGTTGCAAAAAGATGTGCTGATTAGCCATTTGTATATTTGACTCAGGGTGGTTGGGACATGGGAGATCTCAATTTAATTTCTATCCCTGCAACATTTTCCCTGTGTGACCTTATTGTACCTTTTAATTTCTCTGTGCTTGGATTCTCCCACTTTCTTCCTAGGACAGAAAGTGGGTCTTGGTACGCATATATTTATATGATTTATACTGGTTTTACTTGGGATAGAGTGGATTTTGTTCGTAGTAGCTGGTGTGGGCCTGTGTTTTGGATTTGTGCTGGAAGCAGTGTTGATAATTCAGGGATGTTTTGTTAGGGCTGAGCAGGGCTTACACAGAGCCAAGACCTTTTCTGCTCCTCAGCCCATGGTTCAGGAGGCTGGGGGTGCATGGGAAGCTGGGAGGGGACACAGCCAGGACAGCTGACCCCAGCTGACCCAAGGGATATCCCAGGCCGTGTGGTGTCATGCTCAGGATATAAAGCTGGGGAAAAACGCAGAAAAGGGATGACATTTAGAGTGATGGCTTTTGTCTTCCCGAGTTATAGTTCCATGTGATAGAGCCCAGCTTTCCTGCGAATGCTGAACGCCTGCCTGGCCACAGGAAGTGGTGAACAGATTCCTTGTTTTGCTTTTGCACGCGTGCACAGCTTTTGCTTTACCCATTTAACCTCAGAAAATTCAGGTATTATTTCAAGGTGGATGCTTTCTCAGACAGCCAGAGTTAATGACAGCAGGTTATCTAATGACTTGGAGGGGACTGGGACCATCCAGTGGTGCTGGGCTTGTCTGGCCTTGGGCCTGGCTTCTTCCCATGGCAGGATTTGTTCAGCAGCACCCCTGTCATCACTCCCTGTTATCCATGGCAAGGCACAGCCTGGAGCCCCATGGACAGTGCTTCTTTCTGTGACCTGAGGTGATGGAGTGCCCATAAATATTTTTCTATAATATTTTTTTAAATTCAGCTTTCAGATATATTGCTAAATGTGAGGAATTATTTTCCTCAAGATTTTTTTTTTTATTCCTGCTGTTATTCTCAACGTGTGAGATGAATCAGCTCTAATTTATGGTGATTCTTGATCTGCTGAAACCACTGTGCTCATCTCTGTTGTTGGGTCCAGGGCTTGAATGTGTACTCTCCAGAGCCTCCAAGTGCCTGCAGGAGTGCACCTCTTACACCATTTCCTCAGTAGTAGAACAGATGAGTAAATTTGAGCAACCCTCCTATTTGAAACAGACCCCACAGAAAGGAATAAGAATGTCCTCATCATCAGCAAGAGTAAACTACTCTTGCAAATAACAGCAGCAGAGTCTTAAAACAAAGGTTGGCTGTGTCTATATAGAGAAAATACTTAGTGTCTGTGTGGTATACAAGGCAGCTTATCTCTTTGAGAGCAGGAGACTATAAAAATACAATTGCCAGAACGAAAGAAAATTGAAGCTGATTGCCATAGCAACAAAAGAATTACATTGATGAAATAGAAGCACATAAAATCCTTGTATGCTACATTAAAGACAAAGCAATCAAAAGTAAACAAGAGAGGATTGAAATTTGCTTGGCTAAAGCTGGAAATGACAAATGTTACCAGGTGATGGAGGCAGAAATGAGCCCACAAGAAAGGAAAGGGCATCCCTGAGGAGGGATTTACTCCACATTTCCTCTGTGAGCAGGACAGCAGGGACCTGGGAATGCAGCTGTGGCCCCTTCCCAGTCTGTGAAGGCAGTTTGTGGGAGCAAGTTCCCCATCAGATGGTCAGTAACAGCAGTTTTCATCTGTGCCTTTTGCACCGATCTCCATGACTTTCTTCCCAACACTGCCTCATGTCTTTCTCCTGCTGAAATTCTCACGTGGAGCTGGGTGAAACAAGCTGCTGTTGGAAAAAGGAAGTTTTCTTTTTCCATCTGCATCTATTGAAATGTCTTGCTTAGACTGGCACCTGCTTGCCCATGAAAATGCCCTTCTGCCCTTTTGGGTCTGCATGGCACGATGACACTGCAGGCGCTGCAGCAGAGCCAGCAGCCTTCCAGAGCCCACTGGAGAAGCCACAGTTTCAACCCCCCAACATAAATCTGATGGTTTTCTCGTGTGAGAAGCGAGGGGGGGTTGAAGACCCAGACCTCAGCACCTCCCACAGCATCCAAATTGTCGTGGCAGATGCAGGGCTGTGCTGTGCTTCCTTCTGAGACTCTGTGCCCTTGTTTCAGGATGGATTATTGCAAACCTGAGGGCTGCTCTCACCTCCTGAATCACTCCCACAGACAGCTGGTTGGATGAACTTACCTGGAGCACAAGCAGCATAAATCTCAATGGTGTTGCACCAGAAAAGGAGGATGCTCCTATGTGAGTCCCTGTCAAGAAGAGCCATCCTCATTCTTTGGAGAAGGAGCCAGTGTTATCCAAGGTGAAACCATTTGAAGCAAGTGTCTATTTGTCATGGCTTGGTCTGGAAGAGCAAAAAAAAAATAGGACGTATTAAATAAAAGATCTTTTTGAATGCAGCTGTAATTAAAATCTTAGTATTCCTTATCATGACAAAGACTTGAAGTCAGTCCAAACATTGTGCTTGAGCACAATGAAAGCATTCCAAGTGGTGGACTGACATGTCCTTAAGATACAGCAACATTTAATCTACTAGATTTTAGTCTGCAGTAATGACCAAACCGTTCAAAGTTACCAGAAAAATTCTTAAGACTAGAATAAAGTTGACAGTTCCTTTAATTACACTCATCTTCCTTTCAAAGGAAGTGACAGAAAGAGTTAAGGAAGATTAACTGAGACTTAAATGCACAGAAATGACTCAAGGCGTATTTAAGTAAGACTTAAATTAGTCTTTCATTTGGACATGGGAGATTCCATTAACAATAACGAAATGGAGAAAGTCAGATCTTAAAGCCTTTGCTCTGAGCTCTGCTTGGAGGCTGTTTCCCAAGTCCTACCCATTTCCCAGATGTTATTCCCATCTGGATTATTTTTCTTTAGTATTTCTTTCATCTTTTTTTTTTTTTTAAGTTATCTTTTTTTGATTTATGCTGTACTTTAACAAAACTCTTTGCCTTAGCCCTATTTGGGGTTACATGTTTCCATACATGACAACCTATTGTCCTTTGCAGTACCCTAAATACAAAGATATTTTCCTTAGGGTTTGGCGCTCTCTTTGGGGTTTTAGGAAACATTTGTTCAAACTGAAACCTTGCTTTCCATCTGGTAAACAAAAGACATCCCTGCAGATCCTGACCCTCTGGTGCTCCCTACAAACCTGGTGTTTAATAGATAACTGCATTGTGCAGCATTGGCAGCCCCTGCACAGAGGTGGCTCTGAGTTGTGAGGGGAGAACAGAGAACAATTCTCCTGGCTTGCACTGAAGTAAAGGTTTGTAGCATCCTGCCATGCGCAGATGGGCATGAGACTCATCCTGGTCACCATGGTAATAGGGTAATCAAAACCAACCCTTGAATTTTTAACTCTGGATGATGAATGGCAGAGACAGAAAGTGTCAGAGCACAGGCAGAAAGGGTGGCATGGGTAGAGTCTGTGAAGGAGGGTGTAGCTGTATCTGTGGAGCACAGGCAGCCTCCCAGGTGCTTCTTTCCCCCAAGGAGACAAAAAATAAATCATTTTAGTAAGAGATTCCTACCAAAGCAGAAGGATGATGTTAGGAGTTTCCCCCAGCTCAACATGAGATCACTCCCATGCCTGGCAAATGTGTGAACTTGTGTCCAGGGTGGCTGTGGTGGGGTCTCTGTGCCTTCTCCAGGGTGGTCCCCAGGCTTCTGCCATTGCTATCTTCACCTCTGCAGTCCCTATTCTCCTAATATCTGTCTTAAATCTG
The DNA here is from genome assembly GCF_017639235.1 of Corvus kubaryi. NCBI lineage: Eukaryota > Metazoa > Chordata > Aves > Passeriformes > Corvidae > Corvus > Corvus kubaryi. The sequence goes on along the minus strand of NW_024582082.1, from coordinate 1,987,907 downwards.
CCTTGCTCCAGTGTTAGCCCATCAATTCCAGTTGTTCCTGGTGTGGATATTGGGAGAGGACTGCTCCATGCCTCTTGAGAGGACAACTGCTGTTGTGATGTGCTTCTATATCTCTTCTTCAGGTCAAAAATCTCAGCTTATTCAGTCTTCCCTTGGGGTCATGTTACGTAGACATTTCATTGCTCTTGTCATTCTCATTTATTTTCCTTTACTCACAAGAAATGTATCCTCCTTTCCTGGTTTACTCTTGCACTAAAAGGACTCCTCTGGCATTTTTCCTCTGTACACTGTATCTTATGACTCTCATTGATTTTTGTTTTTTTAATCTCCACCAAACCAGATTGTAAAAACAAGGGGGCAGGGGGAGAATTAACTTCTATTCAGTTTTGTTGGGGTTGCAAATTGGATCCATCCATTTCTCCAAGCAGGAAAACAAACCAAATGGCAATACTCTGGGGAGCACACGTAGCAAAACTATGCAACAAGGAAATTTGTAAACCTACTTTCTCTCTGTGGGTGGCTAAATGGCTGTTTGAAGACATTTAGCACCACACATGCAATTGAAGGAACAGAATAATAAAAGAAATAAAACTGCATCTTCCTATCAAAGAAGCCCTTTGTTTTATCAAAAATTACTGGACTGCTGATTTAGCATGGCAGGGCTGGAACTCTTTGTGAGGGGGAAACAAGCTTCATTTGGGCTCATAATTTCATTAACATGCGCTCGTGAATACACTCTTAAGGCAGTGCTGCGTGTCCATGGAATTGCTGCTCCCCTTGGCTCGAGTCCAAATGTTCTTTGGGCACTGTGGAGAAGGAGACAAATGGGTGCCATTTTCATGGCTAATGATCACAGGCATTAGCAGGCACAGCAGCAGGGGCGGGGAAGGAAAGATGATGGAAAACTTGCTCAGGAAATAAAGTCCACTGCCCTCCTTTGAGCGCAGCAAGCAAAGCAATGTGTTTGTCCGTGCTGCTTCTGTCGGGAACCAGAGCTCTTTTTATCGTAGACTTTCTGGAATTTAAGGAACAGATGTACTGCAGGTGTCTGTGAAGGCCTGGGGGACTCCTAGGAGTTGCTGTGTTTTTAATAACTTGGGTAGGGGTAATGTCAGGTTGCAGCAGTAGAGAGGGATCATTTACTCTGCTAAACTCCTTCCTGCCTTAATTGCTCTCTCCTACTAAATCCCAGACCAGTTAGTTGAAAACTAATTCAGCTATCGCTGCAGTAAACTGCTGTGGCAGCAGTGTCTACAGACCTGCATGCCCCTTACCTTGCAACACCCAGAGCCAGGAGATCTTCCCACATGGTGACTTGCAGGTCCCACAAGAGCAGCTGAGATGTGCGTTTCAGGCAGCTCACAGATGAGTCTGTCATGAAATACTCCCAGGACAAAAGTCACAATCTGCCTTGCAGCTGGGTAAGAAGAAGAAGTTAGAGTTTCTTTTTTTCATTGATGTCCTGCCCCACCATGAAGGGATTGAGGCTGGGATGCTCTGCTTTGCTTTTTAATGCCCTAAATTGGCACCTGGGAGACTAAGTGCAGTGCACAGGGGACAAGGACCTGTTTTCCCTAGCTGGAATACATGCTTCTTTGGGGCTTTAAGCTGATTTTCACTCAGATAGGATGAAAAAAACAAACGGGATAAAAGCCTCTGGATAATGCAGTCCGTGTGTGCAATTTAGTGAAAAATAGAATACCTGTAGGTCTGTCCAGCTTCCAGGACACAGCCATACTCTGCTTTTAAGCCTGGCACACTCCAGTGCCCCTCTGCAGCTGTGGGTCAGCTGGCCCTGCCTCCCTGGGGCTGCCCTAGGCTTGCAGCGAACTCCTGTCCCAAGGGAAGAGCCTGGATCCAAAGCAGTTTATATTCAGAAAGCAGCGTGGTTCAGGCTCAGGTCTGCAATTACAGGAGTTGTAGTTGCTGATTTAGAGCTGTCTGGGTTGACATATCCTTTTTCCAGATGGGGCACCAGCCCATGGCTTCCAGTTAAAATCTACCCAGTTCCATTCAGTTTGGTTTTCACATTCAAAAGGTCTTCAGTGTTTATTCTGGAACTAAACAAAACCTCCAGATTTTTCATCAAATAGAATCAAGCTCCAGTCAACTCAATATACCCCATCCTACACCTGTGGGTTTTTAATTCATCCTCCTCTCCAGCATCTCAGGAATTCCCTTCTGGAGTCTGAAATAGAAATCAAATCTCCACACGATACTGGCAGCATGCCATTAAAAAAAAAAAGGAAACCACCATATTGAAGGGTTAAGAGGAGGGAATCAGGAAGGATGCTGTGTTTGGATTGGAAATAAAACTAATGTGCCTGTTTGTTGACAATCCTCCATGCCTATCAGCTCCGTTGCAAAACTGGCAATACAGACTGTTTAAATTTAAACACTGTAGATCAAGTTTTACACTTGCACACAAGGTGTAAAGGCAATGAGCCGGCCAACCTAAAATTAATCTGTGTGGGAATGTGAGATATTGTAGGTGTGCTGGGTAATGGATTCGGGCTCTTCAGTGCAGCAGACTGGAAAAGGCAGGGAATGCCCTCAATTCATTTCTAACCTCTTGCATCTTAGCTCCCTTATCGTGCGGCAGAGAAGTGACAATTTTGTTTTTCATAAATTAAGGGGACAGGCACACCTTCTGTGGTGCTCCTACCTTGTCAGTGATCTTGGGATTATGGAGGTGATTTGGAAAACAGAGGAAGCTAAGCTGACAGAGGAGCCACTTAGGGGAAGGAGATGAATGATGGGGCCCTGGGAGACTTCTGCTGCCTCAGGAAATCCTGGGATTTCTAAATGCTTCTTAAATGCCCAAACTCTCCAAATGAGTCCCTTAAAGGCACACTGCAGTGTTGTGGCAGGGTTGAGCTGAAGGGCTGGTATGCAGAGGCTCTAATGACTGAGGTATGTTTTATTTTTAATCCCTAGATGTAACAAAAAACCAGTGGTAGCCACCTTCACCTCCTCATTCCCTCTGCTCTTCTTCTCCTCCTCTTCCCATTGCTCCAGGATAGCTGCCATTGGTTCCAGCTCTCCAGTTCAGCACCACAATAACCACCACTGCTGCTTTTGCAGGTGAGATCTTCCAAGAGCCCCTCAGTACCCTCAGCTTGCCAAATCCTCCCCCATCCCTGCAGGCAACCCACAGGATCACCCTGGCCTCTGCTCCCTGTGGGGATCCATTGCAGACATTGAGCTCTCTGAGACGCAGGGATGCACCCACAGACCTCTGAGACCAGCCCTGCCTTCACACATGGCTCCTTGGTGCACAAAAACTCTGCAGTTCCTTTATCCTTTATTCAGATTTCAGTGCCTAAAGGGATGCAGAAACATCAGTTCCTACAGGGCCTTGTGTGCAGCTTCCTTCTGTTCGTGGAGAAAATCTCCTGGAGTTTTGCGTGTTTGACATTGCTGTGCTCAGACCATATGGCACCAAGTTTATGGATCAGCCTTGGAGAAGCCGAGGGGGTGATTCCCTCAGCCTGGGGGGGAGCAGGAACAGTGTACAAGTTCCCGAACTCACAGAGGAGGAGGAGGCTGGACAACCTGCAGATGGCCCTTGTTCTCTGAGCACAGCCTACAGTCAGGCCTCTGGGGCAGAGAATTTACACTCCTCAGGAAGCAAATTGTCACAATGATGACACAAACTTGATGTACCATTAAGCACAGCTCAAAGGAGAAAGGCAGGGCTGATACAACTTTTGGTGAGGCCTTCTCTGCTTCATGCCATTATCCTGGATGGATGGATACCCTCAGACAGGCCAAAGGATTCGCGTGTGACCACAGACAGGTGAGCCATGAATGGCTTGAACCTAACAAAGACGATATCAGAGGTGTATTTTTCTGCCCAGAACCGGCACAGCAGCATTTGTTTGTCAGTGTTCCAGCACAGAAAGTGAGCCCCAGGTTTCAGTGCCCTGACACAGAGGCGTGGGCTCCATCAGGGCCCAGCACGGCCATTCCCATTTTAGTCCTCTCTCCCTCCTATCTGCCTTCTATTCTCACAAGAGATTTGACAGGCAATTTATTAACTCCACAAGCCTTCACACAGTCAAGACTAAATTTAGAATTATTATTCATGGAGATGAAAGCTAACATAGTGTCTCCATTACCTCTTGAAATAAGGGGTCCATTAAGGACCAGTGAGGTAACTGCTTCCACAAGGTGCCATCTGTTCGTAGGCACATGTAATCTTTCAGTTCCAATTATCCTCAGAGATCTCATTTGTTTCTCAAAACCATGAGTTGGTTCATATATGAGACTACTCATTCTTTCACCAACTCCAGGAACTCTTTGGATCATATTCTTTCTGGAAAATGCGATTTCTTTATTTAGTGCATCTGTCTTCTGAGGCTTGAAATTCTCCCTGAGAGACCCCAGGCCTGGATGTTGGCTGGTGGAAAACTAGGCTAAATCTAGCTCTTAATGTCTAAAAAGCATGAGTTATTGCTAAACTGAATAATAGCCACAGTATTTATTTATGGAGTTGCTGTGCCACTGCTACCTTTTCCTAACTTATTACTTTGTAAAGCTCTTTGGGATATCCAGAATTTGAAAGGTGATATATTAAACTGGGTTCTATTATATTTCCTGTTGCTATCAGCAACTTCCCTTTTTAGCCTGGTTTAAGGCATCTATGTGTGTTTTGTGAAATGCATTCCTATTCCTGTGCTCCAGGCTCCCAGATGTCCATTTTAGGTAGTAAAGACCAAATATTAGGAGGTGCTACAGCCAACATTCTTTCAGAGCACCAGTCTTTAATCCTGTCAGAAGTACTAAGAAAGGAATTTGAAATGAGAGGGCAGAGATGGGAGCAATGCATTCCTCATTTGTCATTTCACTGCTTGGGTAAAATAGTATTAAACTCAGTAAAATAATATTAAACTCTGCAAAATAATCAGTCTCCTTACCCTGAAGAAAGATTTTATTTTGTCCATTTCTCAGAAGAGATTCCTTTACCACCAGCCAGAAATTCTGACACTGTCCTCTCCCCAAAAATTCACAAAACCAGGTACTCCCTTTTTAATTCCAGCATAATAATGTGGAATGATAATTCTTATACAGACCACCAAAAATGGTAACATCTGTTGACAGGACAAGGTGACAAACTAACAGCTGAATTTTACTGTGCTTAGAAATTGGTGGATTTTTTTGGCCGGAAGAAGCAAGAGTCTGCTGATGTCGATGGCATTGAAATGATGAAGCGTTAAAAACCTGCCTTAATCATGAGATCCCTGTAGAGAACACAGATTTACCAAGAGACACCTACTGAACCAAGCTGTCTGAGCACACACATCGTGGTGTAAAGAGTTACAGAGACCCTTAGGACCATTAGCATTTCCCCAGGAATGAAGATGTCCTTGCCAGAAGCAGGGAGATCAACCTTCGCCCCCTTTGTCATTTCTGGAAAACAAGTGTTTCATTTCATAAAGATTTCTTTTGTTCCCTTTGTTCTGGGAGATTATCTTCTTAACAGTCTAGGCACTTAGATCAAAGTGTCTGATTTCAAAGGGATTTTACGGCTGTTGTTGCTGTTTTGTGTTTGCTTTTCAAATCATTCCTGATGTATCTTGCAGCAAGAAAAAAAGAAACTCTCTACGGGTGGGTAAGCTGAACCTAAACTTCCAATCCCACATGGAAGATGCTGCAATCAGGCACATCCCATCAGTTCCAACACAGTGATGAATCCAGCTGAGTTACTTGTAATAGTGTCTAAGAAAACAGATGAGCAGTTGAATCCAGATTTTGTAAATAATAAGTTTCCACCAGGAGGCTGCATAATTCTTTTTACAGATGGACATCCCTGTAGACTTTTAGACTTGACTATTACTGGAATGAGGAAAATGGGAAGAGAATATTTTAATATTTGAAATTCTGCATTTCCCTTACTACACTGATCTCAGAATTATAGCTCTGGGACTTCTTTTTTTTTTTTTTTTAATGAAGATTTTAATGCTTATGGACACTTTTAATTAAAAATACACATTCTCCATCCCCTCTTCAGCTTTCATTCTTCTTAAGTTGCTGGGATTCAAGAGGAACTCTGGGGCTAGAGCAGAACAAGGGAGTGGGTGGATGAGGGTGCTTCTATTAAGTCAGAGACATTAAAAATCAAAGGCTGCTGAGACACAGATTTATCCTACTCAATCCTGGACCTAAAGCCCATGCTCTGACAGTAGGCATTTGGGCTGCTACCTTCAAAAAGCTATTAAGATCAAAGATGAATGAAATGTTTCCAATTAGACATAGTTAATGCTAAGGATTGCTGAGTCTGGTGGATTCTGTAAGTTCTGCCATCTGTTCCCATGCACACACACGTGTGATCCCACACGGAGTGAACGCAGGAGAGGTTTTACAGTGGTCATTGGTTAGCCTGAAATTTTGGCTTTAGAGACAAAAGTCAGGTGGTTTAAGGATAAATAAGGCAGGCAGAGAGAACAGGAAAGGGTCCCTTGTGTTCATCCTGGATTCATCCCTGCCTTGTGCAATAGAATACCCCCAGATCTGCTGCTGAGCATCAGCATTCAGAGTAAGACGTTACCATGGCTATCGGAATGGACATTGCACTGATGTTTAGGAGCTTTAAAATTTTGGGTGGGTTATAAGGAACATGTTATTGCCGGCTCTCTTCCAATTTCTAGCTGATGTATACACACATACACACTATTTGTGTACTGAATCTGTACTGAATAAATGAGGATCTCAAATTACTTGCAAAATTAATTTGGATTTTAAAATAAGATTATTTTGGATTCATTCCCTTTCAACTTTGTGCTTTTGCCAAATGATAAAATAATGATTTTAACTGTCTGGCATTCTCTGCTCTGCCACAACATGAAGATTTATTTAAGAATAGATGCAGGAACAAATACTTAACTGTGATGCTTGTCTAGTGCAGTAATACAGTTCAGAGCAGTGACTCTCACCTTGTGGAGCAGAACCAGACCACGCATTTAACAAACCCAGGGCGTACTCCAAGTGTTCTCTTGTTAGGGTAAACTCCCCTTCAAGCTGAAATTCGTGCAGTATAGAAGATGCATCTGATCCAAGGAAGTTTAGTGTCAGACACAGCACGCTGCAGAACTGATTGCTGTGAAAGCAGCACAGTCTGCAGAGACCCAGGGGCTGCTCCTCTGGTAATAAATCAGTGGGAAAGTCTCAAAGGCAGCAGGACAAAGGATGGAAAGAGGAGTCTCACAAAACCCCATTGACTCCAGTCTCCTCCTCTGAATAAGGATACGGTTACATCTCAGCAGGTCTGGAACCAAATGCCAGCATCCTTCCAGGAGTCACTGAAACATCTCCAATGCTTGTCTTGCACCTGAGCTGCATCATGTACATTGAATAATTTGTGTCTCTCTGAGGAACATTGCATCATCTCAGCAAACCTTTGACAATCTTAGGGAAATGAAGACTTCAGGACTTTCCCTGAAATAGGGAAAAAATATTGCTGTGCGGCTATCAAAATGTTCTCTTGAAACAAGAATTAAACTGTCTTTTGGATGTTTATTTAATTTTGGTGTTGTAATTATCTCCTGATTGATAATATAAAACGTATTTGCAAAATGAAATGTCATTTCAAATTCCCAAAGATCAAAATATTCATATGAAATCAAATTGAATATTTTGACATTGTCAAAATGCTAAAGCTCTTTATTTTTCCCTTGGAAATTTAATAAAAATCAACACAAGTGCATACAAATTTACAATTTCATTAAAACAGAATTTTCTAACAGAAACATGTTCTGACAAAAAAACCAGAAGAAGTATTTAGGTATCTTCAACATTGACTCTCTGGGTGAAAAGATTAGCTTAATTATTGTTTTGTTGGCTAAGGAAGTCATTCCATTGAATAGTGCTATTCTCTTTGTGTAATGGCAGTATTTAAATCCTGTGTTTACAAATAGGGGACCAGAGAGGACATTCCTCCAGCTGTGCCACTGAGTGCCCACAAGACTAACAGGACAAGCTGATAGAAAGAAATTAAGAAAAGGGGAAAGAGGGAGCCTTCGCTTTGCACTTCTCCCTCCTCCTGGCAATTAGAAGATCACAAACTTTCTTATTCTGGCACCCAGAGTGTTGCATGTAACAGATACTTACATATTAAATTTTCATGTGTTTATATAATCCTTTTCAGTCTATTAGAATGTTATTAAATTCTCTCACATTTTTTCCCTGCAGTACATCGAGTAATATCCTTCTTCCTCATATTTCTCTTGTGCTTTCGAGTTCCTTGATTATTTAAAAAATATAAGCAAGGTGAAAACAATTAAACCATTTTATCCATTTTGGTCCCACAGCCCAGACTTGACACTGAGAGAATCCTGAGTGGAAAGGGAGATCAGTCATTGACTTTCATGCCCCTCTTTCCCATCACAATTAATCAGAATGACGGATGCTTCATGCTCACTAAATGAGGAGGTTTATGGGTAGTTCTTTGCAGTGCCACTGCACAAGCACCATCAGAGATGCTGGCAGATTTCCATATCCAATCTCTCATGCAGATAAATATTGACGATCCATTTCATTCAAATTATTACTCACTGCTCCCCCTCCCTTCCCCTTCTTACGTCCGTTAAAATTATTCATTTTTGAGAAGCATTAGGGGAATCATCCACAATCAACAAGGTGCCCAGTGTTCAGCCTTGCTGCTTGCAGAATAACTGATCACAGATCCAAATGTCCCCAGTGCTCCAGGCACTTGACTGGAGGGGACAGACAGCCTCCAACTATTGAGTGATTCTTCCCTGCAAACTGCCTTCAACAGCACATTTAACATGCTTAAAACGGATCATTTTCATTTTTATTCACCACGGATTTCTATATGATGTTAAAATCCTTTACTAACAATGGGTCTCAGGTTCATTAGTTTTGGCTGGACAGGCAAGTCACACAGTATTTTTCTATCTTTTTATTTGGATGAATATGCAAATATTTCTATGACAGATACATGCATAAGCAAACTTACAAGTGGGTATTTGCAAATATGTGCGCCACTCTGAAATTAGCTCTCTACAAACAATCCTGCCAGTAAAACTCATTGTTAGAGTGTTTGCAGAGAGCTAACAGATGAGAGGGTGGATATAACTGGACTGAGCTCATTTAAATACCCAAGCAAATAGTTTCTGAAGTTTTCCATTATTTTCCGTTTTATTTTCAAAACATTTTGAAAGATATAGATTTGACACCTTCTTAAACTACTGAGGACAAACAGGAAGATAACAGAAATCTCTGAGGGCCGTTTTCATTTTGACATCTCTCTCCACATTTTCTTGCTCTCATTCTGAGAGATCATATCTTTGCAGCCTGGGGGTGGATTTTCTCTTGTCTCCAGTGCATGGTCTGGCAGAGCTGAAGTGTTCCCACATGTGGAATACCCAGAAGTGTCACAGTTCTTTCACAAGGATCATGTTCCAGGCCTGGAATGGGGTGATTTCTGCTTCTGCTGGTCACAGCTGTGACTCTTTAGTGGGACAGAAGGCAGGCATTTGCAGAGCAACAGCCTTCAACCGTGCCTCGCACCAACATTGTCAACTCTCCCCACATGGTAGACAAGCAGGGGAATAAACCCACTTCATCCAAAAAACCCCACAATGGCTCCAGATAAATACATCTTTTCCAATAATTTCCGTGGACATTTTGCCTGTTACAGTCAGATCTGCCCAATTTTCTTTCAACAAATAACTTCTTTGACTGTATTGCTAAACACATCTTTCCCGTCTTTATTATTCCCCCTTCTCCCTAAACTTATTCCAGTAACAAAACTGCAGAAGCACTGTGAAATTGTTTGGATGCACCACACTTCAGAGATACAGCTTTGAAGCAGCAACACTGAACTGGGAATAAACGAAAGCTTTAAAAGAAATAAACAAATTAAATTAGATGAATATCTTCATATCCAAGAACATGAAGTGGCTTTGATTTCCAGGTCACATAATTTTCGGAGTAATTAGTAGCAATGCTTCTTAATATATCATTTTAACTGATTACAGGAGGCAGAAAGTAAGAGCATCTTCACGGGAGTTTAATGCAGTTTAACTAATATGCTTTCACTTTAAACCTTCAGGTAATTCATCTTAACTTGCTCAGATGTCCTTGTGCACCTAAGCAAGTGAAGATGGATAACCTGAAGGTTTGGGTGATTTCTTGCTCATCTCCAGCTGCCAGGAGCATACCTGTAGCACTGGGATGAACAGAGGGTATCCACCAGCAAAGAAATGTGCTGTAATTCTGCTGTGGATTTATGGCTGCATCAGCTGCTCTGTGCCTCTGCTGCCTGCAGTGATCTTAGGGGTGTTATGTTCTTTGGTGTGCAGTTGTCAGGGAGCAGCTCCTCACCTTGCAGCAACAGGGAGAGAAGGGTCAGGTTTTCAGTCAGCGTGATATCAAGCAGGGCTGGGAGGGCAGATGGTGCTGAGTCTTCTCACATGTGCTGGATCCCATGGATCACTAAGCTCAGGATCCAAAAGAGGATTTCTCTGTAGTCTGAAAAGTTGGTAATTTTTTTTTTTTTTGCCTTAAAGAAATGAACTTTTTCTTCCTTTTTTTTTTTTCTTCTCCTTACTGTATTGTATTGTCCCAACTCTCCAAGTAGGTAGCAAAGAGGAGCTCTAAACTCTCTAAAGCAGCTACAATTAGTCTGTGCTTAGGTTAAAAAGTAGATATTTCAATTGAGAACACATCAAAAAACCCTGGACCCTTTTCTCCCCTCCTACTATGATTTGTGAAAGTGATCATGCCTTATGTTTTTCCTGATAGTGATGATAACATGGCTTCTCTATTTTGTTAGGAGAAAGGGGATTTTTTTTCAGATAACCACACACCCAGACAACCATTCTTGAGTGGAAAGTCTGCTCATGCTCATTACAGAGTTCGCACAGTGCTTGGCGTGTGTGAAGGGAGGTGAAGAGAAAGGGGAAGGAAAAGGGAACAAAATAACTGGAGAGAGTGGAAAAATCCAAGAATGTTTCAGCAGGAAGACTTAATATAGAAAGGAAAAGAAAAAAAGTCTATATTTTACAGAGAAAGCACATTTCAGCATCAGCTTGCAAGCCTCCTTTTAGTAGGATAACATATTTCCTCAATGACAAAAGGAAAAATTGACTCTTTGGAAGAAAAAGAATACTGGTTTAAAACACAGGAGAAAGGTCTCTGAACTCAATCTGGGGTTTTTTTGGAACCCAAAATAAATAGTTTGAGTGGTTATCAAATACAGCCAAGTTCCTCTGGGTTTGCCCAATCTTAGTCATCCTCTGGCCTCTTCTGTACTTCTGTTTGCTCTAAAATACATCAAAGGCACATCTGAGATAAAGCACATCAAACAGCAGCAGCCTCTGGAAGCAGGGAAATTGTAAGTGAGGAATGCAGAGAACAGCAGGATAACCATGTTGAATACAGAGGGATGAGGCTTCTGAGGAAGGATGCCCAATGGACCTCTTGGTTTGCCATAAGGATGATGCCATCTGTGCATTTGACTGGCATTTCCTCTCTAGAAATGACCAGAATTTGTTCCTGTGAGTGTCCTCTGAAGCTGGTGAGTTGCTGATGCCCCACCTCTCACTGGCTCTTAGGAACTGTGCTTTTTCCAGGCAGAGCACATCAGCTGGCTGGTCAGGAGGGTAATGGAGCAGTTACATTACTCCAGAGCTTTTCACTGTCAGAGGCTCTTTTGGATCTGATTTCTCCTGGAGCATCTTGCTAGCCCGTGACTTCTGTTTGTGTTGGGAGCTGGGGTGAACACCCCTTCAGCCTGCAGTTATCTATCCCACTGACTTTTACATCCCATTTAATTCAAGTTTCTTACCTGGGAAGAGGCAGAGCAGCATGGCAGTACCCCGTGCAAAAGATGGAAGATGAGGATGGCAGCCCCACTGCCCCAGCTCAGATGAAGTCTGGGTAGGAATTCACTGTGAAATATCAGCCTTGGGGGTCACCCAAGGCACTATGTGGTTTTCTTTCTTGTCCTTTTTCATTCATGCATAGCTCTGGTGTCTGGCCACAGGAAGAATAGGAGAATAGGGCAAAACCAGTAAGACAAAGTGTAAACCACTTCATTTTTGAGTCAATTTATGTAATCTGTCTCCTTGGGATGCTGGTGAGATATTGTGTTTATATGGCTTTTGTATAGTGACCACTGCAGCACCAAGCAGAACTCGTGTGACCTAAAATCTTCACGTGGAATGGGAGCACGTCCAGCTCCTGCCAACCTGCAGCCTGGTGTGTGAGCCCCAGTTTCACACCAAAACCCTGGTGTTCCCTGCTGCCACACACACAGACCATACAGGCCATCTCTGACAGTTCAAGTTGCTGTGATGAGGAGGACTAAGGCTAAATCACAACAGCCATCACTATAAAACCGATTAAAAGCCACACAATGTTTGTGTGCCTATGGAGATGCAGCCACCGAGAGCACACAGGGCTGCAGTGCTGAGGTTGGAATCAGGGGAGAGAACATGTAAAGAGCCATTACCTTCTGTCCCCCATTCCCTGTAAATACAAATAGTGTAGAACAGCAAGACTGTCATTGTATTTGTAGTCACAGAATGAATTTTACTAATATTTAGATTGCATTTAGTTGGCCATGTCTGGAAACATTCTTGCCACCATCTCATCCATTCCCTAACCCCCAACCCTGGGTTAAGGATCGTAACTGCCAGGGTGGACAACAAGTTCTGCAAAGAAAACTAAAAGTTTTGGTTTTATGAGGACAGCATATATTTGCAAAAATTATCTTCCTATCTACTTTCATTATCATGGTTTTAAGTTGAAATGCACTGCAATAAATCAAACTTTTCTACTGCTCCCACACCTAATTCCTTTCCCATTTTCTGTGCCACTAGCTCTTTTTTACAGAGCTACTTCGTCCCAAACCGCAACAAAATAAAATGCCAGCTGCAAGATTTCTTTCTCTTGCTGAGGGAGAAATGCCTTTTTTCCAGTCGTTTTCAGCAGCACACGATATCAGGACTGAGCAGCTGTTTGCAGCCGCCAGCTCATGCAAAGGAGCCATCCTTGCCAGGGAACAGAAGAACCTGCAGGGTTGTGATCACTCTTTGGTTTCTTTCCCAGTTAATCCCTCCTCATATTAGCAATAATATTTCTTAAGTAAGATACTAGTGCAGCACTACTTGGATGAAAAAGTGCATTCCAAGATAGGTCAGTCAAACAAGAATATTTCAGATGGGACAAATGGACTAAAATCATGCATTTAGCAAAAAGAAAGGAATAGCCATGAGTAAAAATCTCTGTTGAAATCTCTTGAAAATCTTATTTTTCTGTCAGTTCTGTAGATCTTGTATCTCTCCTTTAGGCTCCAGCAAGAGGCTGAGAAGGGTATTTTGGGACAAGTGTAAATGATATTTAAGGAATATTGACTGGCCAGCTGAACAATGTGTTATTTTGCTTTCATAGATTCTGAAATCTACAGAATCCTGGCTCTGAGTTTTTTATTTATCACTTTTAGTAAGCTTCTAATTGACCTTAAAAAAACGTGGGAGATGCTATGATGACTATCCGATTCCACGCTGTTAATTTTCTCCTTTACAAAAACACTTCCCCAAATTTAAGTGACTTTACACTGAAAGGAGTGCAGAAAAATGCATCTGAACTCCAGACACCAGTGTTCTAGGAACCTGTTTGTTGTCATCATAGGTTACACTTCTCTGGAGATACTTCAGAGTTCTCTTCACACCTGGGCTTTGTTAGGTAGGGACGTTCCTCTGGTAGAGTGGGCTCTTCAGCCACATGGACATCAGTACTCGGGATGCATGAGGGGAGAGGAAGTAAAATAGGACCAACATTGTCCACAGCTGCAAAAGATTCTTTCATTTCTTTTGGTGCTCAGAACTGTGAAGGGCTTTTCAGAGAGGGATGGCAGGAACTGTGCATAGATTTTATCTCCCTGCAGAAGTAATTTGCCAGGCTCTGCATAAGCAGAGATGTGGATGAGCCGAGCTTTTCCCTTTTGCCACGTGTACTCCATTTCCCATAACGTGGACACCAAATCACTCTGAGTGGTCAAGTAGAAAAGCCAGAAGAAGTGGAATGTGAAGGACACAGTGGGAGGAAGCAGCCAGCCCAGGGTTACACCACAGGAAAGCTGAGGAAACAGAAACAGCTCTGATGCCTCAACAGATCTTTGCACAAAGATCATCAGCCAGGCCTTGCAGCCCAGACACAGGTCCAGGTTCCTGGAAGGATTTAACACAATCACACAGAACAGCTTCATGGGCTATTTATACATCCTCGGGCCACATATATACCTCATTACACCTAATTAGCCCACCTGCTTTATGTGCAAACTTCCACAACCCACTGCAAACAGGATCCTTCTGGCAGATGAAACCCTTCCTGCTGTTCCTTGAAGGAGCTGTGTGCTGCAAAGCTCGTTGTGGGAAAGGTCTTCTGCTGACCAGAGAGAACAATACCAGCCAAGCCCTGCTGCTAATTGGTTTTCCACGGCCAGATGAGCTCCCAACCCCGATCTGAATCCATTTGTCCCCAAGGCTGTAGCAGCTCTGCACACTCAGGAATTTTCAGCCTGTGGAGCTATGATAAATAGAGGAAGGTAATGGCAGTGCAGATAGACTGCAGTACTGGAGGTCTGCTCTCTATTAGCTGCAAGATGACTCCTGCTGAACCCCAGGTTTAATGGTAAATATCTTCTTTCAGCAGCTGTTTCCCTAGACACCTCCAGTACATGCACCCTGAACTGAGCTGCTGGTCTTGTTCTGCCTGTGAATAAGCCTCCAAATTACATTGGAAAATGAATTAATTTTGAATGATGGTGTTGACAACGAAATTCTGAAAAATTTAAACGCTGGTCTCATTTTTGTTACTAGTGAAAAATGGCAGCCAGAGCCAAAGGTTTCAGAAAACTTTCAATATTTGTAAACATCTCCAAAGCTGAACTCTTTAAGCTTTAGGATTCAGGGAAGCTTTAATGTCTACCGAGGAACCTGAATTTTAATTTAATAATTATATGTGGAGACAGCATCCCAGTTTAGAGCAGCTCAGAACTTCTATTGTGAGATCTGTTTTAAGCTGTTTACAACTTGGACAAGTTTTGAGAATTTGAATTGCAGGCTTTTGAATTAATTTGATGTTTGTAGAAAAGCATCTGTTAAATTGGTGTAAAACTCAGTCTGAATGAGACAAGAGAAAAAGTACATTGTTAAAAAAGTCCTCATTTACTTCCAAATTCAAAAGCAAGGACTTGACATGTACCAAGGAGAAGATAATGTGGAGGAGTTGTCTCCTTGCCATTATTCTGAAAAAGAAACTCAAACAAACAAGAAGACAAAACAGGAACATAAGGAAACATGAACCTCAGGGGTAAAAATATCTATTAACAGAATTGGTAGAGTCTGGCACCTACATTTGCTGAAGAGTGTGTCCCAGCCTGCCAGTCATTTCTTTGAAGTTGATGAAGACTTAACAGATCATTCCCTTTCCCCAGGGTGTCATGGGCAAAAGAATCTGAATATGGGGACTTTTTACTTAAATTATCAACCCAATCAAGACAAACATCTAATCAGTGATTTGTTTATTGAGAAAAAAGAAAGTGCAAATGATTAAAAACCACTTAAGTAAACACCCTTCCTCCTCCAGCCTCAAATTAAGTCAAATGCCGGCCCTCCCACCTTCACAGTGTGAATTTCTCACGTTTTCACTCCAGGTTACACTGAGTCTGTCACAAACCTTCAGTGAGGCAACGGGTGGTGAATCGGGGTTGGTTGTACTGAGCCCACTCTCTCACAGCTCATCCACGGCCACGGCGGTGGCACAGGGTGGCCATGGCCATGGAATTGGTTGTCCCTGACCCTCAACAGGACATGGTCCCTTCAGGCTTGTACCCTCAGGCATGGAGCATCACCACAGGCTTTTCCATGAGTGAGTCTGTGCAACTGGAGCCATCAGTGGTGTGAAACACCATAGTCCAGAGCAGCCAGACGAGGAATGAGGATGGATCCTGCATCTTTCATCACAGTGGCTGGTGCTGAATGCTGCTCCAGAAGGGGCTCATACCTGCAAGGTGCTTGATTTACCAGGCGAAGTACCATGCCTGGGAGAGTGAAGAGGGGCCCAGACTCCAGATGCAGAGGGGCTGAGCAGCGTTTTTCATGAGGCAGTTGCACTGTGGGCTGGGCATGGGGAGCAGACAAAGAAGATTCTGCCCTCCAGCCCCTGCAGTGCAAAGGCTGCAGTTTGTGCTGTCAGTAAAACCTTCAGATAGCTGGAAAGCTGTGCCATCCCCCCCAGTGCTGGCACAGGGGGCATGGCAGCCTATTGCCATTGCCTGTTCTGTGTTAACAGAGCACAGAACTAGTCCACAACACTTGTGGGAACCCCCCAAATGCTGCATCCTGGATTGGCAGCAGAGGCAGAGGAAGACACGGGGTCCTTTTTCCTCCTTTTTTTATATAACCCACATACAACCAAAAACATATTGGCACTTGACGTGACTTCAGAGGTGAGACCACTTCCACCCTGCCTTTAAACAGGCTGCTGTCTAATTTGATTCTTGTGTTCAAGAGTCATCACTTCTGATGTGGACAAGACTCACGGGCAGTCACACACGCTTTCTTTGCCACCTGCACAGTCTCGAAGAAGAAGTGAAGCAGAAAGACATGAAGACTTTTATTCCTGGAACTGGGAAGCAGGGGGATATATCAGGACTCCAATCTGCAGTAAACTGTAATAATTTTGGAAACAAGCTACCATCACACCCCCCATTTTAAGAGTGACAGTTCCTACAGAAAGGTCCTGGCAGTGCTGATTTGCATCTCTGCTCGAGCCCTGGCAGCAGCACCTCTGTGGGAGAATCCCCCCAAACACAGTGCATGTGCAATGGGACATGACAATCTGTGTGTCTGTGGGCGAGTCCCTTAGGGGTTGTTATAAGTCTGAGCACCATGTTCTTTTAACTGCCTGAGAGAGATTATAATTATTTTTCTTTGCCTGGTGGAGTGTCTTCCCACTACTATAAAATGTAATTTGCAAACAAAAATACTAGAACAGGGATTTTGGATGATCTGGGCACTGTCCAGGGCCAATTACAGAGCACTGTTTTTTCTCACCTACAGCTGTGAGTACAGTTTATAATAATTTACTGAAGTTGTTAAAAAGAAGTAATTCTTTACACATCTGTTTTTCATAAGCACTTACTGGCCTGTGGAAAATGTAATTAAGCAGGATTCCTGCCTGTTGGGTTTTTTACACAAGATCTTTCTGTTCCACTGCTGCTGTTAAATTCATCAAGAGGCGGGCACCAAATTTAATCCTAAACCCAGAATTTGTCTTTGAGAAAGGCCCCACAGTCTGCAAAACATCCTGGTTTTGTCTGCTCCATGCCCGAGCTGTACCGAGCTGCTCACTACAGCTGAGTCTCACCCCAGTTTCTGGGTGGAGTGGTTACTTTGGGTCAGGATTTAGGAAAACTCCACCATTAAAGAGAGACAGTGGAGGGTGGGGATGGAGAGGCTCCTGGGAGTCTCTAATGGAGTCGGTAATGGCATGCAAAGCCTTTCATCTCCAGGTTTCTAGGCCAAATTAGCTGTAGTGACCCAAAGCTTTTTGAAACCAAGAAGGGATGTATTTTATTTTAACTTGTAATATATAAGAAGACAATCTGACCTGATTTTTTCAAAGGGGTAAGTGTGTGTATGCCCTGTTGGGAGTTCCTCTAAAAATCAACATCTTGTCTTTGAGTAAAAGAGAGGCAGTTCTTCTCCCTGGATACCTTTGAAGCTTCCCAAATAGCCCCATCTAAAGCCAGGGCATCCCTCCTCTGAGAGCACCAGAAGGGAGATGCTCTGGCCCTGAGCAGCCTCTTCTGCCCTTTTCTCATCTCCTCTGCCCTGCTGACTCAACCAGCAAGTTTTCTTAAAAGGAGATTCTTCCAAACATTGACTGACTTCAAGAGTTTGTGTGCAGGAGAGACATTTGTCAAGTGGCACATGGCACATGGGCACATGGGGTCAGATGACTTTCTCCCTCCTCCAACAAGCCTGGAAGTAATTTTGGAGTATATAATTTATATAGGTATTCACTGGCAGCAATACCCCGATTTTTTTCAGCTCTAAAAAAAAAAAAGCATCCTTCAGTTACATCTGTTTATAAGGAGCATAAGACAGTCCTGACTGATGAAGTGCCATGCAGTATTTTCAACCGTTTTACCTCTTCACAGATTTACCCCATCAGTGTCAACACTTTTTTTTTTTTACCTCTTGTAGGCTGCTGTCTTAGGACACTTTCTCCTTGTGAGTTAAGGAAAAACATGATTTGGTCTCCAGGCTATGTTAGATACATATATAATGAAAAATAAAAGAGAAAAGTTCTGTATTTTTTTCCCTAGTGGCAGATTGGCAGGATTTCCTTTCCACCTGTCCTCCAGCAAGGAAGATTCCTTATCTCAGCAGTTTTGCTGCTGATAATCAACAGGAAATATCACCACAATTTTAATGGAGGCTGACAATAGCAGGACATCTGGTATTAAGCGAAGCTGTTAACCATATTCAAAATCTAAGTATAGCATGACAGCAAGGAAGTTATGTAAGATTCCTTGTCACTTTGGGTTGCAAGGATAGTAGAGTATTCACTCACACAATCCTGGCACACAGGCCTGCGTGGAGTTTCTGAGATTTACCCTTGTTCTACACCAGTGCCCATGCTGGTTGGCCTCAGACTATTCCCTCCCTCCAGCCCTCACCCTGTGCTGCCCAGTGCATCAATTCTATCCACGGGGAACATGGTCCTGCTGCTCTTCTGGTTTCTTTGGGTGCTCTATATCAGGCACAGAATCACCTCTAAATCCATGGAATAGTCAGGAAAATTTGTCATACCATGTCTGCTGCACCCTGGGGAAGATTCCCGTCTGCCATCAGCCCAGCAATGCTGTGCCTTTGATGTGGCACTGAAAATCACGAGTGACCATTGCCTGTTGACCAAGGAGAGCACAGCTACTTCTGTCCACCAGGAATTTGCAACATGGTGAGGAACCAGCCCAGGACAGCACAGTAGAAAACAGCAAAGTGTAGGGAAAACTGGGCTTAGCTGTGGGATTATGGACTAACACCACAAGGCGGTATTTTAAATTCTAGGGCTCTTAAGTTGTCTGTGTATTTATAAAACTAGAATAATTCTTTTACATTCCTACTATTATTGGGTTTGTACCAAATTTGGAGAGTGCTGGGAATGGTTTGGGGATATAGACTAATGGTATCAAAGGGACCAATGGGGCCAAGTTCTTTTCTGGGCTGTATTTGTGCACTGTTAATGACTTCTATAATTAAAGGCAGAGTATAAGCCTATGTATCTTTACTATTTAGGTACAAATCCGCCTTTTCTCACCCACACAATTAGTTCTACTTAAGGCTGTTAGGACAGAGAGGCAAATGGGCAATCTTGGAAATTAGGAGAATTGTGCTGGAAATGAAGAGGCATAGAGAAGTAGACCTCAGATCCCATTATCTGAACTCATTTTATTAAGGGCATATTTGCACTGTATTTGCAATTCCCTCAGAATCGCCTACCCATTGCCGAGGAATGTCTGCAGAGCAATTATGTTATCGCAGATGCTAATGCGACCTCGGGGAGGGAGGGAACCAGGAATCCTGCAGCTGTGGAGAGAAAATCTCGGATTTTAATGATGGCTAATGAAAGCTTGGCATGGCACCTTTGTTCTTCCTCCTTCCTTCTCATGGAAGCTCGCTCCATGTGGAGCTGGGAAGCCAGTGGGGCTATACATTTGCCTGCTGGTGAGCTATAATGTAGCAGCTGTTAGCAAATGAGCTGTTCCCTACATAGTTAAATTAGGCCTAATCCTTCTTTGCTCTGTCTGTGCCAGGTCTTTTTTTTTATTATTATTATTCTTCGCTTTATCTCAGTTGAGGCTGAGACAAAGAGGACCCAAGGTATTTACGTGGTTTTCCCTCCAAAGGCTCTGAAAATTAAAAATGAGTTGTCACTGGCCCAAACCCCACGAAAACTGGGGATTTCAATCGACATTTCTGCCCCATTTCACTGCAGAGAGTGGGATGTAATTATTACAAATGTCATGGTAACAAACTTGGTGGTTTTCACAGTGACAGTTGCCACTGCAGAAATAGCACAACAGAGAACAAAAATTACCTGTCAAGCAACTCATTATGTTCATCCAAATCCTGCTTGTTCAATTCTCCGTTGGGCTGCACCTGACACAACACTTCCAAATGCTCTCACACATCACCCGTGTGGATCTGTCTCAGGCCATAGACATCCTCCCACAGCCCACCTGGGCAGCCAGCACCAGGGCCCCAAGGTCTAGAGGGATTTCGGTGCCTCCACAGAAAATGTCTCACACACACTGCAAACCAATACTCCTAATACAGGGTCTGGAGAGAGTAAGAACCTTACAGATCTGGCATGGTTGAGTGGAGCCTTGTGTGGAGGTGGCTGAGAGGAGACACACTGAATCCTGACATTCTCTGGAGCTGAAGTGCCCTGGGTTGTGACCTGCTCTTCACAGTGTGGGAGATTTGACTGTTCCACTAAAATTGTAACCCACGAGTCAGTGTATTCACTCAGAAAGCAGGAAATTTGGGATAAATTTGCCTGTTTCCTCTGATCTGGTGCTTTCCAGGCCCTGGGAAGTGCCCCAGACTTGTTCCAGGATGGAGAAATAGGAATGCAGATGGGCATGCAGGCAGGAACACAGGACTCAGTCTCTGGTGAAGTCAAATTATTGTGCAAAGAAGAATTTAGGATTCATTGGACCAGAGATGCTAAGACAATTTAACACATTTGAGTATTTCAAGACCTTGATGAGGTGACCTTGGACCATGGAATATCACAGGGATGGCTGAGCACATACTCTTGAACTGAAGTGGGACTCAGATGCCTTAAACCACTGGAGAGACATTGGCATTGAACCTGCCAGTGACAAAATGTGACTGGCACATGGTGTTCCCTGGATGACACCATGCTTTGCCACAGCTGCCTGCCAGCAGAGCCAGCCTGGCAGGACGGAGCACCCCCCAGGGCTAAGCTCATTTTCTCTTCTTTGTCCATTTGTCCTAATGCAGAAAGCGACATTTCTCCCGCTTTTGGACTTTAAGTTCATGAGATGATTAATTCTGTTCTTTTTTGCTTCAAAATAACCAAATAAATACAACACTAAATAGGCCTTTTATCTGATAATGGGAAGGAATCTGATCAGATCACAAAATGCAAACATTGCTTGCATCCTTTATTGCTCTCCCTGAAGGGAAGGCTCTGATGAACACAAACACCAGGCTATTAAGTAGTGTTTTTTCCAGCCCATAACTCACAAGGGGGAGTCATATGTCTACTCTTTGGCTCTTTTACAGTGAGTTGACTGATACTCTCAGCTTTAGTGCCTTATGGAAAGCACTGCTGAATATTTTCTATCTTTTGCAACCCACAAAATCCGGAGGGTGGAGGAAGCAACACAGTTAGCTAAGGTAGCAGTTGTAAATTCACAAGGAAAAGCTTCACTGAAAAAAACCCCATGTCTTTCACTGGTTCCCTCAGAATAATGAGGCGTGGTGCTGCTAAATGGTTGGCTCAACATGGGTGTGGGTAAACACAGTAAAACAAGTCCTGCTTCTCTCACAAAAAACATCTCTTTGAGGAAACCAATTTCAAAATGGGGAAATGTTCGATTTTGGGCCAAACCCTCAATGATTTCTACCATTTTTTTACTTGAGTACAAGAAAACTAATCCAAGTAAATTAAGAAAGGACCTTCCACCTTAACAAAAATTTCACTGTTTCCATCTCTTTTGACTAGGGAAACATATCAGGCCAATGCAGCCATGAGGATACTCTGCTTCATTCACCAGCAAGAAATTCCCTGCCAATTCCCAAAGTGATGTGTGGCCTTGAAGTCAATAACTTCTATGTGTAATAGATCAAGCTAATCTAGGATGTTCTAGTAACAAATTTATACCATATGAGGATTTTGCTTGAGATAAGATTCAAGCACCTAAGAATGAACCAAGTAACCCAGAAACCAGCCACTGATTTCCCAAAGGGGTGCTTGCAATAGGAAATCAGCTGGCAGCATGTAGAATTAGGGCTTTAATTGCTCCCAAACCAGAATTATGTGGAACTATATTTTTAGCCTTTCCGAGTGTGTTCACTATTGGAGAAATTCTGGGATGGGTGCCTATAAATTGATGCAGCAGATCCTTTTGACCTGGGCTACCAAGGGATTGACTATAGCTCAATAAAGAGCATTTAAGAACCAGATGCATTTCACTTTTTTTTCCCCCATGATTAAATATTTTGCCAAGGCTGAACCTGAAAAGAGCAAAATTCTACCCGCTCTCCAAAAAGAGCAGCCTAGGATCTAAATTTTTTTTTTAATGTTTCACAGTTTTAAAATAAGGAATATGCTTTCATTTGCCTAACACTTTTATTAGGGTTTTTATGTACATCTGGAGGTGTGAGATTCTCCCTGTTTTCCACCTTATGTCTCCATCCCTCCTTTTTTGTTCATTTAAGTAAGTAAGAAGGGCTGAAAGGAGGAAATACCAAAAGCTGAATATTCTTTTTTAGTTTACTATTTTGAGCCTTCCTTCTCTCCAAAATAAAATTTTGTAAATTAAAGAAAACCCCAACAATAGTAATAATTATTATTATAGAACTTGTTTCCCCTAAGTTCTAATGAGTCGTTTTGACTCTGTTTTGTCTGCCAGGCTAATAATATTGCAGCTAAAGAATGCATGTTGGGTTTGGGCAGGCCTCTCAGCAGATGAAAAATAATTTTAATAAATAGAAGAAACTATTGGCAGAGGAAAACAATCTTGGTATTTTTAACATGCCAAAAAAACCTATTTTCAGCCTTTGACCTTTCAGATCAGAAAATTCTGAAAAACAGTCAAAACTAGTTTGTTTTCAGCTTTCTCCATCATTTATACTCAAGCTCTTCTCCACCCACAGGTTCACCCACTCCATTGCTAATTAAAACAGAACTCAATATCCTTGTCTTTTGTGCCTGTCTTTGCAGTCGATAGGGTCCCTGTTCCCTTGAAGCTGGAATGGTTCCTTGTGTGCACAGAGAAGGGCAAAGGGAATTGTTATGCAACGCTGAACTGCTAAAGCAGGGAAGGACAACACATTGTCAGAGCTCAGGCAGAATGAGAAGGTGGAGATTTAGGAGTCTGAGGGGGCTGAGGTCCACTCCTCATGTGCTGCCAGCGTGGGGCACGTGTTTAGAAAGGGGAGATGGTCACAGCCAGGTGTTCTTGCTGCCATGAAAAATCATAATTTTTCTACGAATTTAAAATCCAAGTTGTGCTTGTTGCATGTCCCTGGACTAGGTTAATATGAGAAGAAGGTGGGGAGGGTTAGGGCAGGGGAGCTGCACAAATTCTTTGAAGCTGGAGAAGACAAAATCGCTTTATTTTAGTAGTTAATTTAAGGTCTTGTCTCCACGTACTTGGAGCTGTGTATTGGCTGAAGCCACCCTTCCCTGCAGGGCTTTGTCCTCTGAACTCTTCATGAGGTTTCAATGACGTAGCAGGGATAAAAGGTTAAGAACAAAACTAGAAACCCAGCTTTTTTTCAGATTCTTGTGGATTTGATCTCAAAGAGAAGAATATTCAGAGCCCCAATCCAGCTGGCAGATCTGTGCTCCTTCCCCTGTCCTGAAGTCTTTTCTGGGACATTTAAACCAGGTTCCCACTGTGCTGAGATTCAGAAGCAGGTTTACAAAGCTCAAAAGCTTCCCAGGAGGAAGCTTCTTTGTGTTTCACTCTCACCAGCCCTGTGGTGCCCCTCTGGTTGCTTTCCAGCAGATCCAGCTTCCAAAGCCTTCCCTCCAAGCACAGAGGGGCATTTCTTTCACCTAACTGTCCTCTTGTGTTTGGAAAAGCTTTGAAGAGAAGCCACTTGTGGAGCATGTTTAGTAACAGGATGTGTCTCTGCTGCTTTGGAGTGTGCGTCCTATAAATGGCTTCACTATGGCATTTAATCAATTTTTTCAGCTGTTTATTACCTTGTGTATCACAATGCAATGAAGATAGTTGCTTTGGTTAACTTTATTGGATCTGAAATAAATACACAGGATCCACTTAGAGTTCTCTTGGAAGGATATGCTTTGAATGCACTGAACCAAGGCAGGCAGTGAAACTCGCTGCCCAACAGCAGAACAAATCCGTGTACAAAATTAAGCAACTGGCTCCGTGCTTGGAATAATGCCTTGGAGTGCATGGTGAGTTCTAAGATGTTGCCTCAGCAGAGAAAAAGTCTCTGCCTTTGCTGTTCCTTCTTAGATGATTTCTGTAAAGGCAGTGTTGGCGACCCTGGTTTCACCTACCACAGTGACAGCACGGAGTAAACAAAAATGTGTGTCCCAGAGCTCTTGGCAAATGGTTGGACAAGTCCCAGAACCATGGACCAGTGAGCTCGAGCTTCAGCAGCCTCACAGGAGGCAGAGTAGATGAATCTAGAAGGCCATATATTTCCTTGACTCCACTGATTTGTCCTCATTTTGGTTTGCTCATATTTGAGAGACACACAGGAGTCCTGGGGACAACTAACAATGAAGTTAAGAAAGCAAACAGGCAAAAGGCACAGGGCATTCCTGCATGTAAAACTTGCTGAGAGCTCAGTTTGCCTCCTGAAGAATCTTGGCTGGTTGCTTACCCTCATGGGGTGGAGACAGACGCCAGAAGAGGCTTTTTTTTCCCAGAGAAAACCAAATTAACCAGAGGCCACAGTTCCTGACATCCCTGCAAGTCTGGCTCAGGTCCAAACAAAACCTGATTTCCTGCAGGCAGATGCAAAACATCCAGATTGACATCTTTTCAGGCAGAGGTGTGGCATGAGACTCCAGGGACACAGGAGTCAAGCAGTACATCCAGTCCTTGCTGAAGCCTCCATGGAGCTGCATATTCGGGGTCTAGGAGATATCCTGCCTTCACCTGTGATTTCATCTAGAACCAAAATGCTCCATTGTCTACATTTTTTGTTCCCAGCAAATTTTTGTCCATATCCCTCAGGCAGATTCTCTCCCCAGCTTCTCCCTGGCATAGTGTTGCTGGACACCATGCCCCAAATCCCTGTGCCACACACATTTCTGGGGTAACGGCTGCAAGGTGTGGCCAGCCACAGGAAGTTGGGGTACACAGGTAAAGGGGTGCCTTCATGGCAGGGTCACAGAGGTAAAAGTGTCCTCCTGGAGTCTACACTCATGACCTTGTGTACACTGATAGTTTGGTTCTCTGAGTAAAAAACCACTCTAAAATCAGGCAACTGGGATGTACCTGCTCTGTTTCAAGAAGCCAGACCCAAGCACCCTCCACAATGATCACTGGGCTTCCCACTACCCGCAAGGAAAACACTCCTATGTGCCCAAAACCATCCTGCCAGTTTTAGGTTCACAGCAGTGGCTATGTAGGTGAAGTGAAAGCCTGGAGAAATTTTGTGAATTAATCTGTTCCAGGCAGTGAGCAGAAGACACGGGCTGCTCTCCCCTGCTGCTTGCAGAGCCTCTGAGGGCAGCACAGCAGGCGGAGCCGCTCTGCTCCGACTGCCCAGGCTCTCCCCAGCAGCTCTGCAGAGAGCTGCTGTCATACTTAGTGGAGCATCTAATGCTTCCCAGCCAGCTGGCAAGGCAGTGGAGACAAGAATTCAGAGATGCCTCAGACTCTGGGGAGCACTAGTCAGCAAGCTGCTGTCCAACAAGCGGCAGTAATCTGAAATAAATCACACAAGCCTCCAGTGGAGGCTTATTATTCAAAAGGAAGGACACATCCAGTCAATGAGGTGTGGTGCTGCTAAATGGCTGGCTCAACACTGATAAATACAATAAAACAAATCCTGCTCCCCCCCAGAGTGAAGACTCAGACCAGTTCTTGAGAGGTGAGAGCACAAGTCCTGTGAGCAGAGGCAGGAAAATTGATTTCCTTTTCACTGTTTAAATTAGAGAAGATGGCCTCTGCCTGATCCACTTTTACATCACTTGGGTCATGGGTTTTAGTGGCAGCCAGAGACTTTTCTGACTCAAAGTCCTATGAGATCCCACTTGTTTTCCCAGAACAAAAGCTTCTCCTCCCATACTGCTTTTGTTCAAAACTCAGGTCACAGAAGCTGCAGCCCTGCAAAGATGCAGAACCAGGGTTATCCAGCAAGGTAGTGTAGTTCCTTCAGGTTCCCACTGCAAAGCAGCCTCCCTGAAGCAAGATTTTCTGATGGGGCTTTAGCACACACCAAGCCCAGGTCAAATAAGTGCCTAATTCAATTCTTGCACATCCTCCTCTCATGAGAACACCAGGCTGGACAATCCTTCCAGTAAAAGTGAGGGTCTGATGAGAAAAGCATATTCCCAAGTCCCCCCAGTTTGCCTCCTTGAGAAGCATTTGTCAGGCTGGTTGTTCTGGCCATCCATCTCTGGCCTGTCATTAATCAGTCAGTACAGCACACATCCACAAACTGAGGGGCACAAGGGCAGGATGAAAAGCTGGATTTTAATTTTTCATGTTTATCATGTTCATAGTTCTCCACGGCAGCACAATGATTTCTTTTTGTTCATAAAAGACAATTGGGAAAATTAGTTGGTTTCAGTTTAACAAGGTAATGATCCAATTTAGCGGAGATCAAAGCAAGCAGTGTGGCAAAGGCAGAATGGTGAAATTAAGTTACT
The DNA here is from genome assembly GCF_017639235.1 of Corvus kubaryi. Classification (NCBI taxonomy): domain Eukaryota; kingdom Metazoa; phylum Chordata; class Aves; order Passeriformes; family Corvidae; genus Corvus; species Corvus kubaryi. The sequence goes on along the minus strand of NW_024582082.1, from coordinate 1,961,249 downwards.
TTATTAATGCACGATGCACTTGCACCAGAATGATTGACTATCCATTAGGTTTACTGAGCTGCAATTAGCAATTATCAGCAATAGCCTCCTCTGTGTGGGCAAGCAGAGGTCTGGATCATGTTCCTACTTCCAGACAACGAATGTTTCCACCTTGTAAAATCGCAATCGATGTAGGAGTGCAATGTAGTGGCCAGTTATAGAAAGAGTAGGTGGGACTTCACCTGTGACTTCTTTTTCTGACTGATGCATCATAATACAGTGAAAAATTATGCATATGCTAATGATCTTCACTGTTATGCTGATGGGTAACTTGATGACTGGCAGTAGTCTAAAATTTGAAGAAAAACAGGAATAAATTAATTCCTTTCATCCAATTTGGTGACTTGTCTATCAGCCAATAACCCCCCTCATAATCCATTACTGGCAAAAATCCTTGGTAGCCATTCTGTAAACAAAGAGATCAGCAGAGGAGGTGGAGTGGTTTGCAAGCTTTAACTGAAATCTCACAGTGTGAGAAGGATTTAGGTTCACGTTAGTGCCTTATCAGTGCATATTTCTTTGTTTCTTCTGTGACAATTCTATGATCATTACATGCTCTTATGACAATTATGTCACTTTATTCATTATTTCTCCTCCTTTGATCTTTCTAAATGGAGAATAGGATCTTTATTTATGTAGTATTCATTTGTTTCTCAGGCTGATAAACCTACAGTCATCTGAAACATGCCAAAGTATTTTTGTTTCAGCACAGGCTCCATAGATTTTATCCTGCATAGTGGTATGCATATGCCTGTTCAGTTCTGTGCCTGTTCTTCCTTAATGACTTTTGGTCTTGCTGTCCAAATTAAAGCAAATTTGACAGCCAGGAAAATTCTTAAATATACCAAATTCTTACAAGGCTTTTGAAAGTAGGTTGTCAGAAAGAGTAAAGAGAAGCTATTAGCAGAGAGAAGCTGCCTTTTCAACTTCTACCAGACATCAAACAATCTACAAGAAACAACAATGTTAAGAAAAAGTTCAATTTGGCATTTACATCTTGTTAGACATCAGAGAACCTAGAAGACACATGGCCATAACAAACCAGGCTTCCTGCATTGCCTCACTTAGGTTTTGTAGCTCTTAAAATCCACCCTTGAATAAAGAAGCATTGCCTTTGTTGACTGAGTGTGATCTGAGAGAAAATGGGGAACAAAGGAGCTTAAAATGGAGAACATGGAAGGAAAACAGATCAATTGTGTGAGCTTTGTGAAGGTGATGGTGCAGGGAGCACAGGCTGTGAGCAATGGCAGCGACAGCTGGGTCTTGAGTGAGTCCTGTGCTTGGTGTTGTCGGAGCAGGTCAAGTGGCTCTGCTTCCTAACCTGGAGTTGCTTATTCCCAATCTTCTCTAATAAACTGCAATAGCCCCACTGAATTTCTCATTAGGAAATAGAGTGCATATCCGGGTTGCTTATTTCTATCACCCTAAACGCCTTTAGGCAGACTACTTTGGGGTATTGCAAAATTAAATGCTCAATTTTTTCCAGTAGCTGGGCCTATCCGAGGATTGTTATTACTTATTCTCTATTTTAGCTATGTATAGTATGCACAGACCTACAGTAAGAAGTTTGACTCATTGGGGAAATATTTGGGTTTCCTCGTTTGAGTTTGCCATTTTATTTTTAACATTTTAAGTTATGCTTTTGCACATGTCCAGACACACATGTGAATTCACATATATGTCCTTCTAGACACACAGACACATTCCTTCTGTAAGAAGTCAGGAGTGAGTATAAGTATCTATGTCATCTGCCAGGAGATAATTTGCACATTGCTTTTGGAAGAGACATCTGGTACAATTTAAAAATATTAGCTTTGCTACTAAATCCTAAGCTACAAAAAAACCCATGCCAAATAGGGAGCCTTACAATTCATGTAACTTGATTTTCCATACTTGATGGCCATATTGTTCAGTGTTTAGTATTTATTGAGCTGCATTTGACATCAGGAGTTCTATTTACATTTTAGTCAAACAGTTTAAAAGTTGCTAAATTGGCCATGTGTCTCCAAAACGTGCTTGGCTTTTCCCCATACACACCTATCCATCTTAGTGACTCTGTTATCAGCACAATTATTGGTTTTATCTGCACTGAGGAGCTGTCAGAAGCACAGTCCTGGTGCACAATCTATTTACTCTGCCAAGATAAAATGACTGATGTCCCTACGCATGGGGACTGGGTATTTCCTCTGAGCTGTGTAATTTGGGAAAGATTGGAACTGCTGTCTTATGTTAGAGCTCCTTCCTTCCTGTGCTTCATTGCTTTCTTCCCAAAGTCACTGCGGAAGGTCTCTGCACCACCTTCTTTGGGAACTCTGTCTGTCCTGATCAGCAGGACCTAATTTATATGTAGGGCACTAATGACAGGAGGGAAACTAAAATAGATACCCGTTCAGGGAGTGGGGTTGTAGTCAGGCTGTAAAAGTCCATACCACAGAAAATGGAAAACATTCTAAAATTTACATTTACAAATACAGGCATGCCAGGTCCTAACAGCACACATGAGTAAATACTTGACAAACAGTACTTAAAAAATAGTAGGGATTCATGGGATGTTTGAGTGGTGGAAGAATATCAAATCCGGAATGCAGTTTTGACAGTTTAGGCAGATTTGCTCTCTCCTGTCAGGAAACCTGCAGGATGTGAGGGGATAATGAAGAACTCTGTTTACAATCAACAATGCCAGTCCTAAAAGACATGTTGAAATTTACAGCATAATAGATGATGACAGAAGAAAAAGGCTTCAATGGGCCCTTGCTTTCTCTTACAGCTCCTATCACCTCAGTGAGATTAGCAGGACTCGATTTCCCCCTGGGGATCCCATATGACAGATGACATTCCTGGCACTGAGGCCACGGCTGAATGTCTCTCTCCCCCTCTCAGAGCAGGTAGAACCACAAATCTTCTATAGCAATACACAATTTACTCTCTGACATGAGGGTCAGGGTCAGGCAGGGGGTGGTTTAAGCACATTCCAGCAGAACAGGACACTGCTCTTGACATGATAATAAAGAGCATTTGTAGTTGGCTCTCAATTCACTTCCCATTTTGTTCTTCACTCAAGGACAGTTAAAAGGGATTCACTTATCTCACTAAAATTTCTCTAATATGCCATGCCAGAAAACTAAAAAATCCTTTGTGAATCATATTCTATCAAATCCATTATCATCTTTTGAAAAGACAACAGTCCTCCTCCTCTCTGGAGAGGTGACATTTCAGCTCCAGGTGAGGCAATTACAGAGCTGATTGCAGGGGATGGAAACTGCTGTACCAACTCTGTGATTAAGAACTCGATTTGTATTTATTTACGTTTGGTATGTGTTTTTATTTAGATTTTCCATAACTAAATGCAATTGGCATTCCATTAGGAGGTTTAGAATGAACAAACTCTCTCTTTTTGTTGTCTTGGGTTAATGGTAAATATCAGAACCTTTTGTTTTTCGATTGAGAATTGGAGTGTGATTTTTAGTGCTGCCTCATATAAAAATCATTGTGTTCATTCTCAGGCAGGGAGAGATTTTGGATCCAGAAAATATATGTGTTTAAAGGAACACACAGGAAGCTTTCCAGCACTTCTAAAATCATTGGTATTTTTCCATTCACGGTGTTGTACCACTGCTACATCCATCTATTACTCATTCCTTGTACAGTCCTTGCAGTTGCTTTGTTAGCTAAGCTTCTTCCCCAGAAACTGCAAAGATCTTGAGGCTGAGTTAAAATATCTCTTCTTTAATGCCAACTTTTTAAAATCTATTTAAAAAAATAGAGTGAATGGTTACCTGGTCAACGTAGTGGCCCATTAGAGCTACTCCATCTGAACATGCATCTGAATTTTGGTTCAGGTTCTCGTGCCTTGAATCTGTGCATTTTCAAGTTTCTTCACCCTGGACAGCAGAGGGACACCGCAGGGACACTGTGCATTTGCTTCCACCCGGTCTCCTGTGGGATGACCACCCAAGGGGGTCATTTCTTTCCCTCTGCCCTTATTGCATTTCCATGTGTATCTTAAATGCCTTATCAGTCAGGCTGGGATCATGAGTAGCTCCATACATTTCACCATAACAACTTCAAAATACTACTTCAAATGTATAATACATGTCTTGATTTGGCAAATCTTCATATTTTGTGGGGAAAAGGGGACTGTTGAGGGCCCCCCATGAGGGTGGAAGCTGCCTGCAGACTTGGCCATCAGCAGTGCTGCAGTGCCAGAGGAGGGTGCAGGAGACCTGCAGCCTCACAGTGATGCCTCGTGAAGATCCTCATCCTAATCCAGGCTGGCTGATAAAATACCACAGATGCTGGGTGGAGTCTGTGTCTCCCAGGTCATTAACAGACCGGTATGATTAGAATCGTGATGTTCACCAGCTACTCCCGTGGCTGTAGCTGCTGGTGATTGAGTGAATTAATTAGTATTCCTCTCGATTATTGGGATTTCAGGTCTCTGTATTTAAAGGGTAATTGTTTGGTTCTTTGTTTAACCACTAATGTCTGTAGTGAGCTGCTCACTACAGCACCAGGACCGATGCAGCACAAATATCTGATCTAAAAGTAACTCATTCACCAGGAAGGGTAGAGCTGGAAATGTGCCAATCTGCCCTATAATTAACAACGCTAATTAGTGGGGCTTCAGGCTGTCCCTGACTGAGCTTTTTGTCAACAAATCTGAGGCCACCTTAGCTCTTCATCTAGGGCCGAGAGAGGTACAAAATGCACTTAGAAAATGATGATGGCAGCAACATTTACAGGAAAAACCCACTTAGCAGAGATATTACTTCCATTTTTCATGATCACAGATGCCTCAACACTGTTAGCTCCAAAGAGCTGTCCTGGTTTTGAAGCTGTGTCTTCCTGCTGTCACTGCTCCTTCTCCATCAGTGCTTTGGGACATCTTCCCCTCAACACTTTCATCTCCACCAATTCAAACTGTTTCTGTTTTTGTCCCTCATCCCTTTTCCTGACTTTTACAGATCTTTAGCAATATTTCTGTCATCTCTAAAGTTTGATTGGCTTCCAAGGCAACACCATCTGCCTATTTAACTAATAATATTCTCATGCCTTCTTCCTGATCACTAAAGGTGATGTTAAATAAGAACAATCTTAAGACAGATTCCTCTGCTATATTTTTTAGCTACAATCTGACAGTTTGATGCCTCCATTGTTTACCATCAGTCAGCCAATTTTCTGGCCAGCTATGGTGCTCATATCCAGTTCTGCTGAAATTATTTTCTTCAGGCCAATTTATATTTAGTACAGCAGAAAATTAATCCTCTGGTAAAATAGTTGTGATGAATTGTTCTCTGCTCATGCTTGTCCTCTCCACTGAAAATGGAACAAGCCCTGTATCCCACCTTGACTCCATAAAATTTTGTCAGATTAATATAAATGTCTATTTCTTTCCTACTTGTCTAAGATACTCCATGGCCATTTTCTTTCTAATTGACTTGGAGAATTCAGGAGTGCAAAATGATGTTGCAATAGCAGGCACTCTCCATTGAATGAATGCTTACCATGTTTTATATTATCAGAGATTTATTTGTAGATGGTTAACAGAGGGTTAATAAACAATAACATGCATTAAAAGCATATAAAATGATTATTCCAAAGTTTTTACATCACCAGCAGACATTACCAAGGTTTGAAAGCAATTTATTGACCTAGATAACAATCTGTGTTTAATTGAAACATTCATTATTCACTTAGTAATCTTTTACGAACCATTAAGAAAATAAATGGAATATGAAGTGTGACAGCAACTTCCTCAATAAGGTTTACACAAACAGGACAAATAGCCCCAGGTCTAATCTCTGCCTCAGGTTGTACAGAAAGTCCATTGAAACAGCACCAGTTTATTATTATTTGTACTCTCAGCAGAGCATGTGAACCCAGCACGTGGATGGTTTCCATGCCCAGCTGGGCAGGAAAGCGAGGTTTTCTTAGCAAGCCCTGGAGCTGGGAGGCTCTGATGAGGACCCTGGGCTCACCATGCTGTGGAATAGAAACAAAGGGGGAAAAAAACCCAAGCAGAAATCCCCTCTAATACTTCCTCCCCTACTCTTCATCCTCCCCTCCTTGAACTAGAACTGTCCTAGAAGTCAAATCTAAGGAAAGAAGACTCCAATATTCTCTTAGTAAAAGTGTGATTTCAAGTTGCCTTTGTGTCCTCTTCACATCAGCTGGTAGAAAGGATGCTGAACCGCTCACTCCAACAAAAGATAAAAGAAGAAAAATTCACAATGCCTTTTGGTTTGAGCAGATTGTGGTTACTGCATTGCCATCACTCTTCCAAGCACGTTTTTCCCTGGAGTGTTTTCTTTTCAGAGCTCTCCATGGCATTTGTCATTATACTAACATGCTTTTTATATTTACTTTGCTCTTGCAAAGTGGCACGTGCAAAGGCAAGAAATTTATCAGCGTCAGTAAGATTTTCATCATAGAGAAAACCACATCAAAACAAGCAAAAAAACCCCCCAAAAAACAAAAAAACAAAAAATCAAAACAAAAACAAACAAAAAACCTCAAAAAAACCCAAACCCAGCAAGTGGGATAAAGCAGCAGTGATGTTGGTTTCTGCAGCATTAAGTCTCCTTCTCAAAATCAAGACAACTGTAAGCTTGTCACTTTAACTCTTTAACTGTAAGATTAAAGAACTCTATTTCTTTGAAAGAAATAAATATTTGACTTCTTTGGTTTCTGATTTCCATGCATCCAATACAATACAAACCTCTTTCTATGACTGGCATAAACTGACTGCTGTTGTTGGGGAATTGCCAAAAACTGAGACCTAAAAATATGTCAAAATGTTTAAGACCTTCTAATACACAGTAAAGAAACTGTTCATGTTCATTGCATGGACTCTCTTACAGATGGAGGACTCCAGCATTCTGTGCTCCTGTTGAAGTATTTTTCCTCCATATGTAGAAATGTTAATGAGAAATAGCTTGTTGAAAATCATCTGAGCTTGATTAGCTGCCAACTCCTGACATCATGGCCAGGAGTTTCATGGCAGTGTTATCCTTATCCAGCCCTTCCTGGAGAGTAAGGCCTGTCCCCTTCTGCTTGTGGTGCTTCCAGCAGCAAGGAGACACCTTTTGAATCATCCTCCAGTAATGAGGAGGGGATGAAATAGTGCTGGCAGGATGCTGAAGGAGAGGGATCCACTCCTGCTGGGAAGGCAGCATCTCAGCCAAGAAGAACCAGCCAGCTGAGGAGGGGGACAATCATGGAATCCAACTCATTCACAAAGGCTTCAAGCTCCATTTTACAATTGCTTCTCACCCAGCTGATAGAAAGCTTCAGTTACTTTCCAGGTTGAATCTATCCATGATCAGTTTATGCTTCTTTGCTCCTGTGCCGGTGGCACCATCAGCTCACAGAGTTCTGTTCCTCAGTTCATTTATAAAGGGAGATCAGTTTTCCTCTTTGAAATGCTTCTTGTAGACAAATTTCCTAGTCCACAGGTTATCTGACCTGCATGTCTCTAACTTGAATGAGTCTCCATTGAACATGAGCAGGCAGAGGTTCACCTGGCAATCCAGCACCTCACACAATAATACTGATCCTTCTTTATCTCTGCAGGATATGCAGGTTCTGTTATCTCCAAAGACTAGGTTTGACTTTTTAGAGGTATATAAGGCCAGTGGCTGAGAGTCCACTTGCAGATTGATTGATGTGTCAGGTTGGTTTTTCTCCTCTGCTGAGCTATCCTACCCCAACAAGAACTGTTGCTATATACTCTTAAAAGTGCATAATGGTTTTATAATGTCAATATATTGTAACAAATAGAATGACTTTGCAGTTTACAAAATGCAAAATATTGCATTTATTTTGATTTCTATTACTTCATTGCCCAAAGTCATCTATTTATTAATCTGTAATATGCTGAGCATCTTCGGAAATGAAGAAGATTTCTCAACTTTGTGCTATTAGCAAATTAAATTCACACACTGAAACTTTCTTTGTTTGTGGATATTAATGAAAATATTAAATAATATTAGCCCTAAGGATGATCTGAAGTTTTGCTGATGGTATAAAATTATTCAGGGTAGTAAAAACTAAAATTGATCATAAAGTTCTGAGGGAGGAAGAAACCAGCAGATTAAATTCAATGTTGATAAATGCAAAGCAATGCACATGGGGAAAACAACACTAAATACACATATGCAATGATAATCTCTAAATTAGCCATTATCATTCTGCAAAGAGATCATAGAGTCGCTGCAGGTTGCTCAACAAAAACATCTGTTCATTGCCCTGCGGCAGGCTGGAAAGGTAAACAGAATGTAAGGTATGAAAGCTACCAAGAGTAGCAGGAAAAGCAGCTCTGTGCCACTGAATGAGCCCCAAATTTGCCCACAGTTGAATACTGCATGAACTGCATCAAAACGGAATAGGCAAAACCCAGTGAAGACACAGAGAAGGACAAAAAGTCAAAGACATGAGATGTTTTCTACGCTGGGAGAGATTAAATAGACTCCAAGCCTTTAGCTCTGAGGAGAGGTGACTGGATGAGGAAGTGTCAGAGCCATAGAAAAGAGTGGCTGGCAGGAAAAGGTGAATGAGGAATGATTATTCTCTCTACCTTGTAAGACGAACTTGGGAACATCAAATGAAATCAGGGGGCAGAGCCTCTGCAGCAGACAAGGACAGAGTAGATGCTCCCTGCTACCTTACACAAATTAGCAATATGCATGCACACATAAGCAGTGCCATGACAGCATTTCCCAGTTTTCCTTAGATAAATAGAATTCATTAGATGGGTGAGTGCTGTGTTCTGCAAGTATAACTTCCTTGGACTAAGGCTAGTGTTATCTCACACAACTAGGTAATGTTTTGGTTTTTATTTTTTAATGGGGGGCTATTCCATATCGCTTGCCTCGGTAGGCATTTGGTTTTAAATAGGATGCATTCTTTTTTGCTGCCTCTATCCTTTACACTCAGAATATTGCCAGCAAACTCCCAGTGAATGGCTGCCAATCTGGTCTGTGACTTTGTGCAGCACCCATGAAATCAGTGGGACACAAACAGGTATTGGCAAGAGATCTCCTGATCATCAGGAGATCAGTCGTCACTTTTGGTGACACTTACTGACACCCTGATTCTTTGAATTGTCCCACATGGAAGAGAAAAATAAAGTCTGGTAAGGCCAGCCCGAAAGGAGTATTAGTATGGGATACTTAGTTTAGGAAATTATGTTTTTTTCTGTGTTGTCAGAAGCAGCTGATCCTTCCAGATTACCTCAGGGATATCTTAAATCAGATTAAGGCAGCATTTATACTGGCAGAATACAGGGGCAGTGGGGATCAGAACATCTTGTGTGGGTCCCATTCTGCAGGTGGAGAATTCCAAGATTTACCAGACACATACGGCATCCAAAGGAATAAAGAGCCCAGATGGGCGTCTCGGGTCATTCCCAGAGAGAAGCACAACAGGCCCATTTCTCGGTTTTTCTGTCAAATGGAGAAATGTGTCTGTGTCCTGGACCCTCAGAAGAATCATAAATGGAAATCTTGCCTAAATACTGCTTTGTATTTATTGCAGGGGCCAGAAAAACAAAAGCACTCACAGTTAATTCCCAACCCACTTGAAGCCACATATCCCCTTTTTCAGGGAAAAAGAGTTAAGAAAGTTTTACTAAAACTCCCTCAGTTTGTTGGAAATTCTGGCATGGTAGCTGTGTATCTTACTTAAAAGGTCAATGAGAATCTCATGAATAAAACCTAACTCTATAATGAAAGCACAGTATTTAAAATTTGCCTGGATCTCCTTGCTCAAAACTGATTAAGAACAGACCGGCTGCTATCCTGTAAAATGCTTCTAAATGAGTCATCCATTCATCAGCAAAGCCCCAAAAGTTCAGATGCAACTGCTTCAGAAAGAACATTTTCAAAACTATGGCATATCAGTTGGAAGATGCTGATAACTCCCAATCCGCAGGAGGGCCCTGCTAAAAAAAACCCCCGAGATAACTTTGCTTTTAAGGTTTCCCCAGCTGACTGATTAAAAACGTCACAACAGAAAATTCAAAGGTCACATTTTCTCAAGTGTCGCTGAGAACCCACTGTCTGAGAAATTAGATGAGATTAAGATGCAAAACACTGAAACACTTTGAATCAAATTTAATCTTCCAATGTTTTGCTGCCTTCTAAAGAAAAAATAAACAAGGTAAGGGGATTAGTATTTTAGGAAAACCCTACTGGAAGTATGGCACTGCCAGTGGGGTTAATAGACTTTGAATAGATTTTGTTATTTTGCTTGAGGAATTGGTCTAATTCATATCAGCTGAAAGCATTTTTTAAGGTGAATTGAAAGAAAAAGGATTTACAGGAATTTATATTCTCATGAACCTCTTCTAGATATCTCTGAAGGATAAAATTGAAGGTCAGTTCTACTGTCTTTAGAAGCCAATCAGAAAACTTGAAAATGACAGATTTTCTCTAGATGATAACTAAGAAAAGATTGAGGATTTCCATCCACATTTAGCAAAATCTTTCTTTTACTAATACAAGGCAATTTGTTCAGCTGCTCCCGGGCATTGCAGCTGAGAATGGGACTGGTGGTTTTTTGCAACAAGTAGTTGATTTGAGGGACTGTGTGGAAGCTCCTATGGGGAAAACCTTTTGAAACAACATGTGTGAGAAGCTGTGCATGGTCTCTCTTCTTGGCTTAATCTCCCTGCTCGTGCCTTTCTTGGCAGAATCAGAGGGAGTTGGTTTTCCTTTCTCGGATGTTGGCTGCAGACCACGCAGGCAGCATCAGGCACATTTGGGAAGAGGCAGGGAGAGGGGCACGAGCAGGAGGGTGCAGGAAGAAGGAATTGGGGACAGCAAAGAGAAAAGCAATTCCCACGAAGAAGAACCTTAGGAAAAGCATAAAGAGATACAGAAATGAATGCACAGGACTTTCCAGGGGTCAGATACTGCACAGGATAACCCACTGTCTCACCAGCAAAGAGACACAAGTGCAAAGGAAGGAGGAGGAAAAGAATCTGCTGAGTCCAAAACTGTTGTAGTAAGATAAGAAAGGCTTTTTTAAAATGCAAGAGGCCCAAGCAGATTGGAATAAGGGTAACATGTCTTACTAAAATGAAAGATTTTCATATGCATATATTTGAATAAACAAATGTGCTCTTTCTTCATTTTTAAAAATTTGATTTTTCATTATCAAAATTAAAGCAAGGAAGTAAACAAACAAACAAACAAACAAACCAACCTCCGCCAAAATCCAATCTGGCTTCTCTGCCTTCCTTGAAGTTCTGAGATGCGTACTTGCTGAATCAGAATGTAGATATAGGGCCTTCTTTTTAGTCAGCATCATAGTCACCTGCCACTGTTTAATGCAGCAGGAGCTGGTTCTCCTTTTCTGAGAAGTGCTATCTCCAGCCTGCAGCTCACATTCCACAGCAGGAAAGCAGCTTGTGAAAAATTCACTCTGGCATACCTCAAGCTCTGCTAGAACTGAGAGAAAGCAGTTTCAAACACAGTTTGCTCCTATGAGTTTTGGGTTTGGTTTTGGTTTCAGCCTATGTTTTTATGCTCCAGTTTAGAAAACCAGTTCAACCAGTTCAAGTTAAACAGTTTGGATGGAAGTGGACCATATAAAAGCTGATGGCCATTTTCTAAGGAGGTGTGAACACTTGTTCCTCTTTCTGCAGGGGTGCCAGGAGAGTGGAAAATGGGGGCCTTAGTAGGACAGAAAGGCACCAAACATGAGAGCCTGGGAACAGCTGAGAGCAGTGTGACTGTCCCCAGGGAGACAGGCAGGGCAGGGCAGGGACAAGGAAAACAGCCTCACCAGGCCCTTGCAGGGCAGGAGCTGCGGGGACAGCCACCTCCTCCTGGGCTGTTAGGACACCAAGGGTGGCTGTGAACAGGAGATCCAGAGCCCTGAATATTTATGGCTGGAGGGATTAGAAACCCTTGCTGACTCTCTCTGTAGCCCTGGAAGGCTCAGGACATCATCAGTACTTGAATAACACAAGTAACTGATGCTCCCAAGCATCCCACAGGTCTGTCTCAAAGGTAAGAGTCTAAAGACAGTGGCTCTCTGTAGCCCTCCTAGATGGCAGCAGCCAAAGAGCAAGACTTGCAATTACCCTCAGAGGCACCTTCCTGCTCAAACCCTGAATTTAGGAGAAAGTCACAGCACCAGACCATCCCATGGGAACCACAAATGTGAGGTACAACACTGCCTGCAGAAGTGCTTTCAGATTCTCCACTAGTACAAGATAAATCTGTAAAGCATTATTGAGCTTTTTTTTTCATTTAATATTTTCAGATGTTAACAAATCCTGCAGATTTGATCCTCTCTGCAATATGAGGTGATTAGGATCTTTTCTATCACAGAGTGCTCAGTTTTTCCTTCGCTCACAGTCTTTATTCCCTATGTGATAGCGTGGTAGCATGTTACAGTACCACTTGACTTGTCAGGAATATGTTTTTTATTTTTGCTTTTTGAACGCATTCATGTCTTACAAACACTTACTCTAATCCTCCTGGAACAGTCTCTGTTTCAATTATTAAAGTAACATTTAATGAAATGATTTAAAATGCTAGATTGGTGGTTGGAGCAGACTTGAGCCTTGCTGTGGTTTTTCATTCCTTGAGCAGTGACACTGAAATCAAGGTTTCAGCTGAGCCACCAATCTGTGTCTGTGAACCCCAGTGGAAATACTTCTCTGTCCATCTCTCTACAAACTCACTTATGTACAAACTACTGCTGAAATAAATTTCTTTGATCATGTTTATTTTATAATTTCCACCAGTTTAATGGAATTCACCTTCCCTTTCTAGCGAGAGATTGACTTCTTGAGATGCCTAGATAAAACAACTTCTTCTTTGTCCTTATAAAAATCTCTACATTCTGAGGGCAAACACAGATTTGTTTTGAACAATTTTGAACAATTTTGAACAAATTTGAACAATTTTGAACGAACACAGATTTTGTTTGAACAATGCTCAATTCATTAGATAATTAGACTACTAATAAATTGGACACACTTCTTCTTCATCCTATAATAATCATGACAACTTGCCAAAAACATTTATATATCTTTTTCTTTTCACTCCACAATGTTCAAGCTCATTTGTGGCCTCTCTCCTTGTTTCACTTGGTTCCTTTCAAAGCAGGATGCTTCTCCCTAAAGAGCAGTCTGGTATCCCCAAGACTGGCAGTCTTAGAAATGGAAACCTGAGAGCCTATAAAAGCCTTTTCCAACTTAATATTTGCTTTAGTTCTCCAAAATTCCCACTTCAAAGGATAGTCTGAGGGTATTTCAGAATCAGTTTCAGAGGATTTTAAGAGATCATTGTTGCTATTGCAGCTCCCACAGATTTCTTTCCTGATGAACCCAGGAGAGGGAACAGGAATTAGTCGCTTTTGTCTTCATCAAGGCTGAGCTTGGGTTGTGAGCAAACCGCTGACACCAGTAAAACAAAGCTAAAAATAAGAAAATAAATACACCTTTAAAAATCCCTACAGCCTAGGTCGAGAGTTTAGGACACCAAATGAAATCAGACTTAAAAATAATCAAAGAGAAAATAGGTGAAGGTAAAAGAACAAGCTGAAATGGATTTCTCAGGCAAGAGGTTAAAACTAAATAAATAAAACTATTTGCAAGTTGTCCAAAACCACAAATCATTGCACGTATCCTTTCCACGGTTGCTGGCTGGGTGAAGACCCTTGGCTCTGTCACTTTGTACCTGGCTGCCTCAAAGGGAATAGCTGTGTGAATGTCCCTGTTGTGGCTGGGTGGCTGGTGCCAAATTCTGGGGTGGGCAGCTGGAGCTTCCTGCTATCACAGAGCCCTCTCTGCCATACCACAGGACTCCCTCGCTTTTTAATTTCTCTCCACTCCAATGGTTTTGATTTAGCAACAATCAAAGAAAGGAAAGCCTGGCAAAGAGCTGGAACAGCAGAAGAGGTCCCTGACTCCTGAGCCCGATTCCAGCCTCTCCCTCCTCCACAGGGATTCAGGCAGCTCTCAGCCCCATAGATGACCTCTACGAGCCCACCTCCACAGCAGGAACTTAAAGGGAGGGCAAACAAAGAGCTCGCCACCTTATGCTTAATCTGCAGGTTAATTGCTCCACTACTATTGTATTTAATTGTTCCCACTGAAGTCTTTCTAATTGCTTTTCTTTTTACCCAATTGAGTAATAATAAGAATATTAATAATAAATATGCCGAGAGTTTTAAGCAGAAAATGATAAAAGCCATTTCCCATGCAAGCAGGTGGAGGGAAGTGACTACAAGGATGAGAAATGCTTCTTTCCTATGTGAAATAGAAGAGGAATAATAGCAGCTGGCACAGGTAGGCTGACACAGCTACTGCCTTGTGTAAGTCATTGCTGGGAGGTGAACTAATGACCAGCTGCCTCATTTCCCCAGTATAGACTGGAATCAAGCATTTGCAAAGTTGTGTGGTGATAGTATACACATTTCAATATAGCCACATGAATATTCATGAGTGAAAACCGTTCTACTTCTTAATAGCAGCTTATAGCCAAATGCCAAGATTCTTATCCAGAAAAATCTCTCATTTAGCTGGGTGGGAGATCTGCCCAAACTCGGGCGTTCAGGAGCTCATTTTAAATGCGTGCCACGCAAAACAGTTTCCTGTTCTCCTTCACCCCCAGCACTAGATTAGCAAGTAGAAATACCAAAACTCAATAGTGGCAACTGTATTTTTAACACCTTGGGGAGCTGCAAATACTCAGTTCCAGAACAGTAAAGACTCTTCCTCTAGAAAAATCCTCTGCTGTACCAGGCAACTTCTCCAGTGGCTTGGTGTCTCATAGCCACACAACAGGCTGTAATGCCTCAAGGGGTGGGTGAATGGGAAAGTTGCAGAATATTGGAGTTTGCACATTCCCTGAGTCCCCCAGCTTGCTGGTTTGCAAAGTACTTCGTGACTCTTCTGCATGGAAAATGTTACGGGAAATGCAGGGCTTTGCAGTGGTCCCGAAGCAGCATTTCCCCAGCGAGCAGCCCTGCTCCGCTCACTGCTGTCTTTTGTCAGGCAGGGAGAAAGCGAGCCCTTCTTAATCACCCCCAAGTCAATGAGGGGCACTGCCACCCTGTCACTTGATGATTAATTACTGCATCTGCAGGCAGGGCTGCCAGCAAACTCGTGGGCATCATCCATGACGCATAAGCAGCCATGGATTTAAAGGGAAATGTGTATGGCATGGCAGAGCGCGGGCTCAGGAGGGGACGGGGGGGCCTTGCCCCACTAAATCAGCATCTGCCACCCAGCAGCTGCAAGGCCAACAAAGCTCCTTCAGAAGGAAACAACAGAAAGCCCTCAAGCCACTGGAGGAAACTGTGTTATTATTCATCTTCTTCCCAGTGCAAGTATTCAATCTCTTCCCACCCGAATGTTCCCAACATAATGATTTCCATGGGTACATCTAACGCCACTGGTGCTGGAAATTTGTGAGAGAAACGCACTGGGAATCGTAGCATTTCACTGGGGTCTAAGAGATCAGGCTTTGGGAACATCTTTAGGTGCCACAACAGCTCAGAATTCCAATTTTATGCCATGTTGCTTTATTTTCCCTGTCTGTGGGCATGGCAGAACTGGGGAGGAGAGGAGAGGGGGTGATTCGGTGTGACGACAGGACATATAAATGTCCTTGCAAACACACACAGCCCTGTTGCAAAGAGGTGTCCAGGAGATTCACAGGAAGGGGCAGGTTAGGATTTCTGTCTTCTGAGCTACTGCAGAACTGCTTGTGCCTGAAAAAAAAAAAGAAAAAAGAAAAAAGAAAAAAGAAAAAGAAGAAGATTATTTGGAATTAAATAAAGGAGGTTTTAAAGTATCGCTTTTGTATGACTATATCCTCTCTCAGCCTGGCACACACTGGAGGGTGACACTTCAGTTCCATCCACTCCCCTGGGCCTGTCCCCTGGCTGAGAGCACACATGGCACAAGTGGGTGGCATTCAGTTTTCATTGCTCCTTTGTCCCAAAGCTGGAGGCATCTTTTTGTTTTAATGGCACATTGTGTTCCTTGACAAGACAGAGCTAATGCCCTGAGTGGGTTTCTATTCACACAGCAGCAGTGGATTAGAGATTTGATTTTCCTTTTTAACAAATCAGTATAGCAGATGGTATTGGGAAAAGAAAATGCACACACTACAGGGATGCAGCAGAGCTTCCCAGATCCTTGCTGCATCGGGAACAGCACTAAAAGGCAGATCTGTGCAGGCCAAGAAATAATGAATACTGCCTCCAATTTTTTATTTCCCCTCTCAGAGCAGAGACGCCCTGTGCCCCCAGATGCCAGTGCTCTCCATAGGAGCACAAATAGTTCAGTGGCATTCCAGTTTTAAGGCCTCGTGAGTTCTTGTTGCTGTTATTGCCTACTACATCCAAATAATGAAGCTGTCACATTGCAGGGGTGTAACAGCTGCATTTTTCCCTGCCCAGGGTTTTCTGACATGGCCAGGTTACAGTCACAACATGCTCCTAGACCGGAGCTGTTGGTACAACTGTGTGAACAAATACTGTTCCTCCCTCTACTGCTCACCTCAGCCACCAAGAGTTGCACACCAAACCTGACCCCAGCCCCAGCTGGGACTGCTGGCCCAAGGGCATGGGCCTGGCACTGTAACAGCAAGCACACCCTTCTGTGAGACCCAGGAGAGCCAGAGATCTGAGACGGGAGGATGTGCACTGCTCATTTCTGTGTGAGGAGGGTTTCATAGAATCAGAGAATAGTTTGGGTTGGAAGGAACCTGTTAAAGGTCATCTGGTCCAATGCCCCTGCCACTGGCAGCACACCTTCAACTTGACCAGCATGCTCAGAGTCCTGTCCAACCTCACCTGGAATGTTCCCAGGGATGGGGCATCCACCACCACTCTGGGCAACCTGTGCCACCATTTTCCCACCATCCCAGCAAAAGTTGTTCCTATACCCACCTACATCAACCCTCCTTCAGTTTAAAGCCATTCCCCCATGTCCTGCCACTACATGTCCATGTCAGAAGTCCCTCTCCAGCTCTCCTGTAGCTCCTTAAGGTACTGAAAGGCTGCTAGAAGTTCTCCCCTGGAGCCTTCTCTTCTTCAGTTTGGACATCTAGTGGAGGACATTTGGGATGCGCTGTCAGCAGTCAATCAGAGTAGTCACAAGCAGTGTGAAATTGAATTAACCTAGGGAAGTTCTCCATATCTCCAGTACACAGCATGACAAGACACAATATGTAGGAACAGGTCCCCTTCCTTTTTCCATGAAGCCACAATTTTCTTCCCCAATCAGACAAAAAAAAAAAAAAAAAAAAAAAAAAAAAAAAAAAAAAAAAAAAATTAGAAGAATCTGCCAACTGTTCCTGCGTAAAATAGCATAACATACCAACAATATTTTGACTTCTTGGCTCTTGACATCCTCTCACTATTATGGACTATTTAATAACTGAAGGGAAAAGGAGATGCTGCAATTTCCTCTACAACAGCTGCATCTTCTCTTTGTCCTGATCAGCCTTATGCTGGCTTCTTACAGCTAAGTAGCATCAAGAGGGCATTATCAGCAGCAGTGCCCTTATCAGACAAAGCCACAAACTCGCTCAGAACTCACTGCATAGATTGTTTCTTTTCACCAAGCAAAATACATCTCGCTGCAGTTCTTTTTTGTTAAAGCATTTTGGAGTGTTTCTGTGCAGGATGCTTGACACCTAGTCAAGTGTCCTTTGCACTGACTGCTGCTGTCACTTCTTTGGAACAAAATTTGTCTCTTTCAGAGAAGTAATTGGAAGGAGGAGATGGAGGGAGCCCTTAACACCACAGATTCCCTTGAATTTTTTGCAGCAGGAGGGGGGATGCAACTCCGAGGTTTTGGACAGGGGGCAAGGTCCTCTTTTTCATTCGTGGTAGTAGCTAAGGGACAACACAGAGCTAAATTTTACCTGTGAAATTCCGTAAAGTGCAATAAAGAGGTCTGTTTTCCCCAGAAGAGTGAACCTGGAGTGCTGCAGCAGCCCCGGGTGGTGCTGCTCCCTCTGGCCTGGACCACCACGCGCTTCCCTCCAGCAAGAGCCGTGACATAACTGGGAATCAGCTCCAGCTCTCTCCATGCTGTCAGCAAGCAGCTGCCAGCTTGTTCCTGCAGCTCTGCTCTGCTGCAGGAGTGGGTGTGTAGGTGGGGACTCTGTGCCTCACCCACTCCACACCTTGGTTTCTCCTTGCATATTCAGCTTGCAGGCACAGGGAACAGCAGCGATGCAGGCAAATGTCCTTCCCTGTGAGCAAGTGAAACAATGAATCCCACAATTAATCCAGCAAAGGCAGAGGGATTCTTTATGCTTCTGTAATTCAATTGCCAGACCGGCCAGGAGGCTGTTACACCCTGAGTTTTTGTACAGATGAAAGGAGAAATTTCATAGCAGCATTTAGAATCTTTGTCTCTCGCTCCTGGCTCTCCCTTTTTCCTCTTACTGTTCTGCTGGAGACAGAGTTTTGTTCCAGCCAAGTAATCTGTGGCAGTGGGCTCAGGCAAGGGGGCACTGGCTGGGACTGTGTACCACAGAGAATGAGAAAAGTAGTGCAGGGAGACATGCAGAAAATCACAGCAACAAGGAGAAGAAACCTCCAGAAATACAATCTGAATATTTCAGCTGTGTTTCAGCAGCTGTCTCAGAAGACTCAGTTAAAGCAAGATTTTTTGTGCTGCTACTTGTTACCTGAAAAATAAATAGGGAACAGAAGAGGAAGCGGAGTGCTCAGACTGGTTTATCTGAATGAGATGCTGACTTTTTTATGGATACAGAATTTCAGATTAACAAGGAGATAGATGCTTCTGACATGTTTTAGGAGTGGCTCCAGGGGCACACAGGTTTTCATCAGTTTGGATGCAGAGAGATTCATTTCACATGAGCCAAAAGGGGGAGAAATGAGAGGCCATTTCTGCATTTGCTTTCTCCATGGCTCGCTTTGCTGTTGTCTGTAGTTTCTGAGTTGGATTCAAAGTTCTTATTGAAACCAGTATAACCTCTGTGATGGAGCCATTTCCAGCTTCATTAACTCATTATATCCAACAGGTAGTGCTGGAGGGAGTAACTGCAACAGGTCTTAATGCAGAAGGCGTTTAAGTATGTGTGTAAGCATTTTGTAGATTTATGTTGAATTTTTGGGACTGTGTCTTTACAAATGAGTATGAGAATTCTTTGATATTTATCATTTTTTTCTTCTTTCTCTATGTGCCTCTCTGCACTTCCTATAACTTTTTACAAGGCCAAAAGTAACCAGAGGATGGTCTCCTTAATTTCAAACTGTAAGAGACAAAGATTGTTGTGGGATCTTGTGACTAGAAATCTCAGGCTGAGTTTCCCAAGCAGTTCTCCTTCCCCTCCCTTTCTGAGTATCAAAGGGAAAACCAAGAATTGCTTTCACTGGGGGAAAATGCACATACTGGTTGTACTGCAACATAAAATACAGACTTGCATGTCAATTTTTCTCCTGTCAGATGTGTTCTGGTGAGAAGCAGTGAAGTACACACCGGAGATGACAAGGCTCTACCACTCCCTCTCATCCCCTTGCTGTAAATAGCCTCCAATTATTATTATCTCAGACATTCAGCCCAGCTCTCTAATGAAAAGATTTTGCTTTAGCAAATTCAGAGTGGCCTCAGAAGAGTGTTTATTATGAAAACCTTCAGGAGCAAAGAAAGGATTTGGCAGAGAACTTGGCTGGGTAAGAGCTGCTGTCTGCAATCCCTGTGCCAGGGACTGTAACACACAGCAAACATCAGACCTACAGGGGCTCTTGATGCCTCCACTCCACGAGCTCTGGAGTCACTGGTGAGGGGCAAAGCAGCTGCAGCTCTCAGTCCTTCTGCCCCAGGGAGCCACAGCATCTTCCAGGAGATGAAGCCAGAGGCTGGTGCTTTCCCACACAAAGGGGAAAATGGGAGCAGGGCAGGCAGCTTGGAGGACGTGCTGATCACAGCCCATCACTAATGCAAATAACAACATTTCTCAGTCATCTCCCTGACAGTGGATCTTTTTCTGCCTGGTTGGAGGCTGGGGCGGAGGATCGGGATTGTTATTCACATACCCAACCTGGGTTCTTTTCTCAAATGGATGCCAGATGGCCAACGATTTTGATTCAGGTGAACAGCTCATTTAGCAGGATCAGGATGACAAATCAGCAATTTCAAGAGCAAACATCAACTCAGAAGCAAAAAAACATAGGGGCCAAGCCATAAAATATTGAAATAGGGATGGGGATGCCTTACCTCAGAAAAAGGCTCATGAATTTTAAGAATCTTCAGACCTACTTAGAGGAAACCTTTACTCACCATGCAGCTGCATGTATATATGAATTAAAAAAGAACTCAAACAGGCTTTCTAGAATATCTTAAGACAATGAAATGTTTTTTTTACCGTACATCCGTCATGCAAAATGTCAAATACAGTTTGCAGAGAAAATCAAACAGAATTCAAAGAGGAAAAGAAGGTCTGAAGGTGAACCAGCAAGTACCCCTGAGAAGTGACAGAATGTCAGAGAGCAAGGCTCCTTGTGCCCCTGGCTGTTTATTTATTTTTGTAGCTGGTAACTGTATATTGCTGCAGAGACTTATTTTTATATATATATATATATATATAATTTATTTAAAAGCCTAGATTTACAGAGAAATAAATGACCCTGAAGTTCTTTACTGGAAACTTCTCTCTGCCTCAAGTTGAATATTTCACTTATATTCACTACTGAGTGCTTGGAGCAGAGAGAGGTGTGTAAGGAACACTTGAGTTCAGAGAACTGTCTTCTTTTGGAAGTTACTCCTCCTGCACAGAAATATTTTCAGATTCACAGTCTTCGTTTTTTTCTTGGGGTTCAAGGCACAAATCTCATTTGGCTTTGTTACTCAGCAAGCAATTTAGGCACTGGAAGTGTCCAAGATCAAGGTTGGACAGGGTTTGGAGACACCTATTCTAGTGGAAGGTGCCCCTGCCCATGGCAGGGGGGGGTGGAACGAGATGAGCTCTAAGATCCCTTCCAGTCCAGCTCATTCTATGCTCTTCTTTGGCAGTGGGAGCAGGATTTGGTGAGGACTTCTCTCCAGGTACCTCTACCCCACCCCAGCAGGACTCACTGGGGAGAAAGAAGCGTCCCAATGCTGCAGAGCTGCAAAGGTTTCCAGCACTGCGTATTTCATCACTGAATAGCCCCACTGGGGGGCAGAATCTCTCCCCACTGTAGATTGATATCAGTAAATGTGTAGATTTTTCCCTCTGATGTTGTTGCTCTTAATTAAAACCTATATGGGAGCAGACCATACCCCAGTATGCTCATTTCCAGGAAGGGCAAGTATTAGCTAAGCTCCTAACTCTTGGATGAACTCTTTCTTTTGCAGCATTTTGTTATGAATTGGGGTCTCTGAAAAAGTTTATTAGCCTAGATTTACACCCAGTTGATTTCCTGGTAAGGGATCCCTCCTCACATCAACTTCCTTCTCAGGGGGCAAAGGCAAATAGACAGCAATGGAAAAGAAACACTACTGTTATTTACATTCTTAATAGCCTTGGCTTGATGCCCTGAACTTCCTATGAAATCTGCTATGAGCATGGCTATAAAAATGTGAGTGATTGACAAAAGAACAAAGAGTCTCACTTTCAGGGTGCTGGGATGGCTGTGAGCAGAGCTCATCACCTGGCTGACCCCATTAAACAAAATTTCTCCCTGGGTCACCCTGTGAGACATCACTGGGTTGGTGTGAGGAAGCCTGAGCTGACCCAGGGCAGGAGCTGCAGCAAAATTGCACCAACCCCAGATTTACACCAGGAAATGGAGGAATTAGGAAGTCCTCCCCTGACCCGAAAATTGATATTTTTATGTACTGCGGGGCTGTCTGCTCACTGGCGGTGAAAAAAGGGAAAGAAAACCCCCGATCAGTGCATGCTCATGAATTAGTTTAGGATCCTGGGTTTATGTTCTCAAATAGTCAGGTATAGTCCTGGTTTGAATGCAGCTTTTTGAAAATTTCCAACAATTATTTCCAGCACAAATAATGCCCGTGAAGTGGGAGTAGCATTTATTTGGTACAGAGGGAATCAGTTCAATCAGTCATTTCCAAAGCATGAAGGTAGAATAGGTCTGAAAAGAAAAAATAATGATAACAATGTCACAAAAAAAGAATACTAATCCCATAATTAAACAGAATAAATTAATCTCAGGGACAAAGAAATATCAAAGGTCAATTTATTGTTATTTGTACCCAGGAAATTTCTTTTCTTATTCTGATAAAAAGAAAAAGACTGAAGTTTGCAAATACCTGTTATTTTTCAGACAAAAAGAAGAAAATCTGGGATTTTTTTCTCTTTATGCCAATCCATTGTTATTTTGATTTTGACATAAGTACAAAACATAATGCATCAAAAATTACTACAAATGCAAGCAATCTGAAAAGATCAATAAACAGTTCAGTGGATTGGAGACAGAACAGTCTTGCAACCTTCCAAAACAGCATCCTAATGTTCTATTTTAATTAAATACAGATTTTCAAGAGACAGTTAACAGAGCAAGTACAACCGAGCAGGTTGGGAATGTTGATTTCTTTTCCTTAATTGTGTTGTGAAGCCACCTCCACAGATAATAGAATAACAAATTAGCATGGAGGACAAAAGAACACAGTAATGACACAAATGAATAAGGAAAAATGAGATGGAGAATAAGGAAGTGATGGGGACTAAGCCATGCTGATTTCTCCTCTCCCTCATCCACTCTCACAGGCCTGGCCCAGAAGCCCCCAGTGACACCCAGCAGCCCCTGGCCCTGTGTCACCCTCTCATCCCTGAGCCCCCGGTGCCCGCTGATGCTCTCCTTCAGCTGTTGTTTATTATGAAGCAAAACACCCCCTCCTTGTCCACCCACCTGTAGGTTAGGTGCGGGTTCGGTCGGGACGGAGACGGAGACGGATGGAGACGGAGAGATCTCTATAGGCAGGTCTTGGGACACAGTCGGTTTATTGTAAAGACGTGGGTATTGGGGCACTGCTCAGAGCTGCCTGACTCAGCTCTGAGCGGGCCCAAGAGAGTAAGCAGGTGAGAGAGAGAGAGAGGGTGTAAGAGCAAGAGTGGAAGTAAGGAAGGAAAGGAATGAAGTGGAAGTAAGGAATAGAGTGCCTGAAGTCCTGGTTACAATACAATAAATCTTCTTCTGTACTGAATATTCTAATTGTCACTAACCAATCTAGTACAAGATACAAATCCTATAGCATTTACATACAGCCTATAAGAGTTCTTATATTACCATAGAGTGTTACATCTTAACTTCTAAAAACTACTCTTTGGACCCCTTCTGCTGAGCTAGTAGGGTCTGCTCTGACCCTTGGACCTGTTTGCAAGCAGAGGGTATTGTTCCATCAAGAGGGGATTATCTTCAGTGGCCATACCATTGTTTTCTAGTTGTTCAGTAACTAAGACTTGGTATTTCAAAAGTGGCTTTCATTTCGATGTTGCCTGTAGTTTTCATATTCCCAAAATCTTTTGTCAGGCAATCATATTTACAAGGTTTTCCTGTTTCATCTTCCCCAACACCCACCCTTTGCTGTTTCCTCCCAGCTAGGACATGGAACACACGTTCTCAGAGTTCCTGGGCTTAAATTTAATTTTGGAGGCAATCAACTTCAACAGAGCTGCTGATTGCAGCAGGACAGGGATTAGATCCTGTGTGAATAAAATAACATTTCTCCACCTTCCCAGTGCTAGTCTGCCCATGCTGTGCTCACTCTGGCCATTGCCTGGGGGGAAAAACCACAATAAATTAGGTAAAAAGTACATTTTAGGGAACATCTCAATGAACAGGCTTTTCCAAGGGTTTTTTTCTTCCCCACAAACTTTGAATTTTTTCTTAAAAGTTCCTACAGGAATCTGCATTCAAAACCTGCCACGGAGCTCTGATATTTTTTTTAATCATCAATCAAGTGGGAAGACAGCAACAGGATGCACTGTGTCATGTTTGTGCCATTGTATGTGAGGCTTTGGCAATGTGCTAAAACCACAGAAAAGTTTCCAATTCAATTTGGATGAGCTAATCTCACTGATTATCTGAAGCCTTCTTAGTTGGACATACTTCAGGCATAGCCTTTGCCACTGGATTTCCCTTTCAGCCTTGCTGAAAGCACCTTGAGGAATGGAAATTTCACAGCTTTCTTCCTTGGGCCGCTTGGAATGGAAAGTGCATAAAAATGAAAAGTGGTAGGAAAGGAACCAGGCTGTTTCAGCATTTATCACAGTTGATACAATTTTGAAGGCACAGTAGAATTTTTTAGAGATTTCTCATTTTATTGGAATGATTTTAACCCTGTCTGATAATGAGAGTAGGCAGTGGCTGCATGGAAGTTTCTGAAACAGCTAAGGAGACAACATCCAAAGTTCTTCAGAAAGTCATATTTTGATTAGACCTGAAAATTGGAGGCCTCTCATCACTTGTAGTACCCGAGATTAATTCTAATGTAACACCCATTTTTCTCCAGGCTGTGGTGGAGAGCAAAACAGAACATCTATTCTGCTTCTGTGATGTCCAAGTTACATTTTAAAGGCAGAGATGTGCAAAGAAAGGAAACACAGAAGGAAGCAGAAGAGGGCTAGAGAAGCCTGGTCAGTGTGGGAGCTCCTTTGTTCTGGCAGCCAGTGTCCCCTGAGGTCCTGTCAGAGGCTTTGCTGCCTGACCTAACCCAAGCACAGCTTTTTGCATGGTTTTCCTTTACATATCCTAAATCATATAATCCTGCCATGATATAAAAGTTAGGCCTATATGATCCTTCACAATCTCATCCAGAGCTTGTGCTGGATCCCCTGAGCCACCTGGGAGCTGGATATCCACACTGGCTCCTGTGCCAAGTCCCAGGGCTCAGAGCTGAGACTCAAGTTCTCTGCTGACAGCGCACACCATGCCAGCCTGGAGCATGGGCACTGCAAACTGCGATGGCTTTGCTGGGGACACTGGAGTGCCACAGCTCTCCCATCTACTCACACTCCCTCCTCTCTCTCTGGCTGGTTTCTCAGCTCCTCACTGTGTGTTTTCTGCTCCCCTCACCCTGCTGCATTTGCTGGTGCCGCCAACCTGGTGTGCAGGTGCTGGGATCCCGCTGGGGCTGGCACAGCAGCTGGCACAGCCTCACAAACTGCCCACCTGCGAATTTCGAGTCCATCTGCCCTTCTGCCTTCTCCAGCCACCTGGTCTTTGAGGGTTTTTTATTGTTTGTGGGGGTTTTTTTTCTTTTCTCTTTTTTTTTTTTTTTTAATTGGCAGGAAACCCAAACCAATGCTGTGCAAACCTGACTCTCCCGGGGCTGCCCAGCTGTGTGACAGGACACAGAGAGAGGAACAAACCCATCAAGCTGGACAAGCAATTTCCGTGCAACTGGCAGAAATGAAGACTGGCTCACAGGCTGTGAAGGCAAGGCACAGTGGGGACAGTAATTGCTGCTGGCCACACAGATCACCCATTTCATTACTGCATTGGCAGATCCCCCAAAGAAACACTGCACACAAGCCATCAATTCATATTTAAGCAGTGAATAATATTGACAAACATACAGAGGAAGGAATACATACAAACAGTTCTTACTCCTACAGCAGTGTCCTGTTGCTCTGCAGTTTTTTTAGGGACTATTCTCTCCCTTGCCATAAACTTGTGTGAAATGTAAAAGAAGAGTCCTTTTTGAAAGGGTTTCTCAGGAGTGCTGAGCATTTTGAAATGCTCTGCTAATAATAGATCAAGAATTTTGGTCTACTGATCCTAGATCAGCCACAAACAGTAATGCTGAGTGATGCTGTGCAAGAGGTTAGTGAGGACATGGTCGTTCCCATTCCCCAGGCTCTCAGAGTACCCTTCTTGAAGAACCACCTCCTGTCAGTGTGGGGAATCCAGTGAGAACTCTTTAAAGACCAAAAAAGTGCCAGTGAGGAGCAAATATTCAGTGCTGGGGTCTGGGAGCCCTTCATGTGCACGCCCATGTGCTCCTTACATGTGGAGATTGCCAGCATCTCTCCATTCCTGTGGTAATGGGAATGTTCTCATGTACAGGGCACAGCACTGCTGTGTTGGTCTGAGCACAGCACAGCAAATACTCTGGAGGATTCAGACACATCTTGCCAGACACCTCTCTGATGCTTCCATATTGATCACCAAGCAGCAACGAGAATTATGAATGCTCTTTTTTTTTTTTAATTCCATCACTGTGGATAAAAGGAATGCACAAATATAAAGTTGAAAGAAAGATTCATTTCACTGAGTCTGGCCAGATCTTGGATGCAAAGCCATCAGCCTCAGTTCATGGTTATGATTAAAGTGCCAAACAGTGAACTGGAATAGTTCATTCAGGCTTGGAATCTCCTCCTAGCCTGAGATATGAGGACAGAGTTTGTTTGCCTGATTATCCTCCACCATCCCATCCTGAGGAGCTGCTTGTTGAACGCTCCCCCCAGCACACAAGAAACAAAAGGGGGCCCTGAGAGACCTTCTGTGAAAGCTCATTTGGGCAGAGCAGTTTGAAAATTAAACTTCCTCCAAGCAAAACCATCCATAATTTCCTCCCAAATGCCCCCTCCTGAGCCGAGGAATAAAAGTTGCAAAATCAACAGAGGCATCTATTTTCCCTAGGGCAATGCACAGGAGCTGACCTAGCAAAAGCTTGTCTTTGTTTTGCTGCTACAGATTTTTCCTTTTGCTTTGGTGTTGTTTTGTTTCTAGTGGTACCAATCCAGCTGTCCAAACTGTCTCTGTTTCCATAGAATAATAATAAACTTCCAAGTTCAACAGCTTTATGTAATGAACAACAAAAAGAATATCTGAGTAACACAGCTCGCCAGCGTTGTATCTTATCCATTCTTCCCTCATGAAGGAATTTAGAAAAGTTAAGACGTCATCTAAATATTTTTAAAAGGGAGGAATGATGCCAGAATTCGATGACACATATGCATATTAGCAGTGGGAATAAAAGTTAACAGATATTCATGTTCTTCTCTGGGAGGTGGACTTTTTGCTTAACTTTTCCTGGAACAAACATAGTCTATGCAACAAGCAGAGCCAACACTTATCTCTCTTCTCTATTATCTTATAGCTGCTTTAGCATTAAACTTTTACCTTTTGCTACCGTACAATTTTAGTGAAAGTCTTCAATTAGCTTCTGTCTACTTGTCAGAAAGCTATTTATCCCCCTGTAGGTGTGATTTCTACATTTAGGACGAATTGTGTGCTCATCTTCGTGCAGAACCCTTCACAAGCTGGGGACCACAAAAGGAACATTCCTGGAAGGTGAAGCAGCTGTCGTGACTGGCAGTGGATCACCCGTACCCACACAGAGAGGGGCCAGCACAGCACAGGGTGGCCTGGGCTCTGTCTGTGAAGGGCTGCAGGAAACTTGTGTTGCACATGGCCTTGAGAAGCCTTCTCATAAACATTATTTGCAAATAAAAATGTTATTCCACCCTTTTCATGGGTAGGTTGGGCTGTGTCATACCACCAGTTTAGCTGTCAGCTCCCGTGAGCCAGGGCTGCCTAACTGGTATTTAGAGTATGTCAAGAGAACAGCGACGAGGGTAACAGGGTTTGATGTGAACTCCTGCAACACTTGGATTGAGGGGATGATAAAATAAGAAATGGAATACTATTTCCCAAAGCTGAAGGCAGCTGTATTTACTGTGCTTGTGCTGGTTCACCAGCTCTGGTGGTGGTAAGGACAGAAAGTGGAGGAGAAGGGCAAATGGAGAGGGAGGCAGTGCCAGCCAAGGTGGGAAGTAGGGATAAGGACCTCAGGAAAGAAGGAATGTAATGGGATTCTTAGATAAAGCTTTAGGGATTTTGGGGGGAACTGTTGAAACATTTCCTTAATTGTGAACACATGAGAAATCTCAACCGGCCTTAAAAAGCAAAAGCCAGCATTTATTAGACTGCAACCTGGGACCATTAACTTATGAAACAAATGGGTTCAGTAACCCATGTCCCCCTCCCACCATGCATCTGCAGAGCAGGCCAGGTCTCTCAGCTGGCTCTCAGTCCAGCAACTCAGCCAGTTTCTGGGCGCACATTTTCTGCTCTTTAGTTCTTTCTCAAGAAGCTGCCCCACCCTTGCAGGCTCTGTACCTTCCAAGGGGCACAAACACCACCTCCCTAAGCTGGGTAATGCCCTCTAACCTGGGTGTTTCCCCCTAAACCTGGAGGAGAGCAGACACAGTGGGGCTGTGAGGGTGGTACACTCAGATAATAAATACACCAGATTTTCTTCTTGTCAGGTGTGAGATAAGAAGACAGGGAAGTTCAGCAGCAGTGAAGGTCAGTTAAATTGAGAATTAGACCCTTTCCCTCTAATTTTTTCCCTGCTAATTAGACTCAGCAAATCCCCCTACCTTCCTCTGAACTTTTCTGCCCTCCTTTCTCTAAGTCCTTGGGCCATTGTTTGTGCTGCTGCTGACACAGACCCGTGACCCTGGACGTGGAGCTGCTGCTCTCCCCTCGCTCAAGTCAACATGCAGGGCAGGCTACACACAGCAAAGCTGTCAAGCCTTCATTTAACATGATGGAAAGCCTTGCCAAGGAGAAACACTCCCTTATTCATCACCCTGCTGCTGACACCCTGCACAGAGACCCAAAATGGCTGCTTGGCTAAAGATAAGGTCTTGCTGGTGTTTAACCTCCCCTCCTGGGCTGCAGAGCAGGGAAGCTGTGATTAACAGCCACCATCTTTCTGTGTGCTGGAGACTGAGCTCTGCCCTGGAAAGATGTCCGTGGAGCTGAGATACCACAAGTTATCATTGGCTTTGGTGTCTTTTGTAGCTGCACTGAAAAAAAAAAAAAGGGTGTTGTGTTTTCCAAGGGGTTTATATTTTCTGCCTGCACTAGGGGCCTGCCCAGCCTTCTGGACCTGAGATTACTTTGCCCACTGGGTCACCAGAGAGATCTCAGGGGTGACAGGGCAGGGCAGCAAGATGAGAAGCTGGCACAGGCTGCCTGGCAGAGCAGACTCCTTCTCCAGTGGGCAGGAAGGATCTGTGGGATGGGGTGGATGTGAGCCCAGACACAGAGGGTTGAGTGAAGTGCTTGTTAACCTTAACCCAACACAGGTGATGAAAGGGAGGGAGGGTGTTGGGGGGGTTTATAAAGCTCCAGGACAGAAAAGAGTAGGGTTGTAGCTGTTCCTGCTCTGCTGTATGTTTTATCTGTGGGTTCTGACCCACTGCTGATCCCCACTTTGAAAGGGATAAGGCCAACCATGCATAAAAGTGCAAGGTAGGACACAATGGGGTTTATAACTGAGAGTGTGGCTGATGGTGTTGGTCATCCTGAGGTGATACAAGCTTAAACAAGCCCTCTATTCATCAGTTCTCTGCAAATAAGTATACTGGATTTGTTTTGAGGCTGTTCAGTGGGCTGTGTGCGGAGGACTGGGCAGCTGGGCTGTGCCTGAGGCATGCTGAGGTGTAGAATTAGGAACTCAGATGCCTGTTGGGTTAGCTTGAAGTTTTAAGGCTATCTGAAGAATTGGAGGGAGCTTAAAGCCATTTCTGAGCTGCTGTGTGGCTGCAGTGGTGCTGGGTTTGCACCGGGTGTTGGTACCTGGCAGTGCTGGAGGCAGCTGGGTTTGCAGTGACCTGCTCTGGATGTTCTCTTCCCTTTTTCTGCAAGAAGTGGTGTGCTCAGAGGTACCTAATCCTGGGGATGGGGTGGTTGTGTGGCAGAGGAGGTGGTTGGAGATGTTTTGAAGGAATGGCTTTAGCCCTATAGCTGACTTTGATAGACCCAAAGGATCAGGTTACCCCAGGGTGTCTCAGGCTGTTCTCTATTATTTGTTTTTACTGCTTTGTTTCAGTCATCCTCTGGTTGTCTAATTCCATATCACTTGAGCTCCAACAGTAGAACAGCATGAGCCATCTTAGTTTGTTTCCAGCACTACTGAAAAAAAGAGCTTAATTTTATCTTGTGTTAAACCAGCCTTGAATTCCCCTTGCCCAAAATCTCACCTGCAGCTCCCTTGTCAGCTGCCAGGAAAGCTGCAGGTGATTTGTTTTGAGGAGAGGGCTTGGGATGTGAACAAGCATTGGCAGGAGGAGTGAGGGATATTTTTGCATTAATATTGCTGCTTTGAATCGTTCAGTGTCAGCTCAGAGCCTTCAGCCACACCCATTCAAGACCTCTGATTCATCCTCCTGCCGCATGAATGAAGTGACCTGGAGGGGCTGGCGCTGGGGAGTGGATACACGTTTGGCTGTGCTTTTTCACAGAGTGAGAAGTTACTGGTCTTGCATTAGCCTGACACTGTCATGCCTGTGTCTCTTAAGTGCTGTTTACATCTCCTGGGTTTAGAGAAGCTGGTAATTTAGGATGAGTTGGCAATAATTGTAGAGCATTGTAATGAGTCTCTATAACTACAGTGTAACTAGTCAGCTAATAGCCACAGAAACCCCTTTCTGGGGAATGCTGGAAATACCTTGGAGAGATGAAATAGATAGTCTTTGTTCTTTATTGAAGTTTTATGTTAAGAGCTTTACTCTTTGGCTCAAAGCCTGGTTTTTGTCATTCTGGGGAAAAATTTTCAAAACTGAAGTGATGTTTTTAAGGCAGTTGGTGCATATTGAAAAGAACATTTTCATTTTAAGTTGCATCATTGGAAGACAAATCCATTGTTCTCTTCTGCTGATCAGAGGAGGGTGGTTGAGGAGGGCACAGCTCCTCCAGGGATATCCTGAGCTGGTAGAGATTCCAGGCCTGCTGTAATCTTCCTGTGTCATGTGGATGCAATTTAAGAGACTTTATTGCAGTTTATTAAAATAAGAAATCACATCAGAAAAGTGCACTTCTGCCACAAAAACGTTGACAACACTGTTATGGCTCTGCTTGATACAAAACTCTTCTCCATGTAACTCTTCAAGCTGGC
The DNA here is from genome assembly GCF_017639235.1 of Corvus kubaryi. Lineage (NCBI taxonomy): Eukaryota > Metazoa > Chordata > Aves > Passeriformes > Corvidae > Corvus > Corvus kubaryi. Next base: position 1,930,345 of record NW_024582082.1, on the reverse strand, counting down.
ACAAATCAGACCCAGCTGAAAAGTTATTTCATTAGCAGAGTCAGCTCAGAAATGAGAGCTGGAGAAGAGCTTCCAACTTTGAACAGCTCTTGCTTCCCAGAGCTCTGGCTGGGATCTTTCCACTGAGGTTTCTGTGATGCTGAGTTGTTTTTCCAGGTGATGCCCAGAGTGGAATTCTTGACAGATGGCAATGAGCTGACAGCTTAAAAAGGCTCTTTCCTACACGTCACTTTTTTCTTCAATGCTTTGACTAACAGAGGTGGAATTGGTGTTACTGATGTAGGCAATGGGTTCTCCAGGCAAATTTGTAACTTTGAGTTTGTGCAGAGGAACTGCCTGAGGACTGTTCTGGGCTACCCACTGTGCCTGAGCTGTGGAGATTTAGTTAATGACTCTGGAGGGACTGATGTGCTTAACTTGGGAACTGGAAAGTCGGAGTGGTTGCTGGGGATTTGGGACATGCAAATATGACAAATATCTTGTCTCGGGTTGATGCTCTATTAACTCTTTTCCTGAGCTTTGCTAATTTTGGACCTTGATTCTCTGCTTTGAAAAATGGGGCGTTTCACCTCATGCAGGGTACTTGGAAAATAATCCAACATTCTCTGGAATCCTCCCCAGGTTCAGTTTAATGGCATTGTTCACTTTAAGAGTCCCTCTGGCTATTTGAACTTGGCCCTGACTGCTGTCACCAGCAATGGCAAGAGGGTTTATCTACAGCTATAATCTGTTCCTTGTCACTGGAGCATTAGCAGACACAAGGTTTCTCAATTCCTGCCTTGCATAAATGCTTTCTCAGAACTCCTGGAAGCATTTTTCCACTTCCCAGTGTTACTTAGGCAAAGTGTTATTGCATGCCCTTCTGTGGAGGTTGGAGACTGATCTCTGCCAGGTTTCTTGTGGGCTGTGGGGGTAGGTAGGTGAAATAAAAGCCCTAGAGCTTCCCAAAGGAAGCTTGTGCTGCAGGATAGATAGTAAATAAAAGGAAATGTGCTCAAAAATCTTCTCAAATGAGAGCAGTCTACAAAGACTTTGGAATTTTGGCCTCTAATAAGATTTCTTTTGTTTTTCCAGCTTCTTCCCTCTTGCTGTGAAGTCCTGCCCCAGCAAATAGAGGGTTTCCCAGCCCCTTAGTGACAGAAAAGGAGCTTGAGCTCACCAGTGCCATGTCTTGAATTGCCATAATTTATACTCTGACACTACATGGGATATTTTCCTTGTGTACCTTATAGTGAAATATTACTGAGACTGCATCAAGACTTCTGTGCTACACTTGGAGTGTTTCTATTTGTGTGCAGTAGAACACAAACAACAAAATAAGAATCAAAGCAGATGGCAGTGCAGAGATATGTGGTTTATTCAGATGAGCCCAGGAAAATGAATATCCTGATGATTGGATGATATGTGTCATTAAGCATATAGGTTAGTCACTGCTCAGTATTTTGTCTGCTCAATAGAGTATGTAAACCTTTAAACAGAGACCACTATTTCTGCAGTTATTTGTGTGGAATGTATCCTGTTACAAATGTTTTAATAGCATCCATTAATATTAACTGAAATTGATGGGAGATTCTATTGATGGCTAGGATGAAAAAGAAGATGCACTTACTAGAGTAGCTTCAAAGCAATCCTTGATTCATTTTTATCATTCATTTTTTATCATTTTAAATCCTTGATTTTCATTTTTTCCTTCTTCAGAAAAATCTTTAGTTGTAGATCATGTGTTATGCCCAGACTATGATGAGGTAGAGCAATCACCTTTCACAGCTTCAAAATAAATGTCTAAGCTGGTTTCTCTGCCACCTGTACATTTTTGAGTGGTGAGACTTTGAAATGTGAGCTTCCTATCTAAAAAAAGGAATAAAAAGAAAATTCTGCAGCTAGTAACGAGTAAAAAATAGTGTTCTAAGGTCAAAGATTTCTAGTAAAAATGGGATGTGAATGAGTTTAATTGGGTACACATGGTGTTTGTAAAATCTAACACTGAGTAGGTGACTTACTCCAAGTAACTCTGGAGTTCTTGGAAGTGATCTTGCATCAGAGATATGAATGAAAGTCCTGTGATAAGAATGGGTTTTTCAGACAAAACACCTGAAGTTTTATCCCGTGCATGGTTTTCTCTTACCACATCAGTGTTTAGCTGGGAATCCATTCTGGGAGCTCAGGTGTGACAAATGCTTCTGCAGCACCCTGGCAACCAGAAAAAGGAATCTTTTTAAGGGGAAAAGAATCACAGAATATCTTGTTGGAAAGGACCCATAAGGATCATTCAATTGCAAGTCCTGGTCCTGCATAGCACAACCCCAAGAATCCCACATGCCTGAGAGTGTTGCCCAAATGCATCTTTAACTCTGGCAGCCTTGGGGCTGTGGAGTTGGTGTTACATTTTCTATTCATTCCTAATTTAAGGAATTCCTTCAGCTACATTGGCACAACTGGAGGGTTGACATGCTGGAAATGCATTGTCAGAAGTGAGCACTGGATAGTAAGGAAACAAGACTGAGTTAAACAAGTGTTTGTAATAGTCTGAAGTTGAAATTTTTAATAGTGTAATATACAAATTCAGCCTCCTAAAAAAAAAAAAAAAAAAAAAGGCACAAGTTGCCTGTGAATTCTTGCTACTTAACAGGCCAAATTCACTCTGCTGCAGGTGACCACAATGCAACAAGGGTTGCATGGGTGTAACTGGGGAAGAGACAAAGACTTCCTCCTTGCCTCTGTGCAAATTGCAAAATCCACCCTTAGGACAACTTTGAGTCTGTGTCTCTGCATGGCTCTTTCCCTCATCTGGAACATCAAAGTGCCTTGTTCATGCTTTGTGCTAAAGTTCCTATAACTCTGCCAAGCTTTACATTATAAAAAGAGGAAGAAACAAAAAGGAATTATTTCTCATTCAGTGGGACTAATAACTGAAGAATAAAACACTGAGCAATTTCATCAGCTAATTCCTACGGGAAATACAAAGCTGGAAACCTGAGCTTTTTGGAACTGGGTTTTTTAAATGTGGTTTCTCTACTGAGCAGTAGCGCTCTAAAGCAAAGACCACTTTGCCTGATGCTTTCAGCCTAGACTTTCTCAGTGTGCCATAATGCATAGCTTGTAATGGTACTAGATCAAGTCAGACCTCAGCTACGTTTATGTTATTGCTGTTTCCAGATAATGCAGCTGAACCCATAGATGGCACAGGGTTTGGTCAAGAGGAAGTAATTATATGAGGCTACATAGCAATTAGAAACATTTTAATTTCTACTGTATCCTCCCTCCCTATTCTAGAGTGTTGCTTTGCTGCAGAAGTTGGCTTGAGTTAATGCTCTGTCAGGGAGAAAGCCCCTCACCCTTGGGCATTGGTGGATTGTCCTGGTTTGATCCTCTCCTAAATGCCTAGTGATGCTTCTTGCTCTCTGAATGCATGAGGAACATGAAAAAAAACCTTTAAAGCTGGTTAGTTTAAAAGCACCACTTGTGCAAGGGTCTTTTAGGGTTCATAGTAAAAGTCCTGAGTTTGACTTGAGTAAGAGCTTTTAATTTTAATTTAATAACTGAAATGTTAATTTGTCTTTCATGCTGGGATTAAAACCCAAGCTTAACTATACCAATATTTTCACCAAAAATACTGGAGAGTAGGGGGATGGATGTGCTTAAAATATTTTTATAGTGGATCCATGCTTCAGTTTGCTTGAAATAGTGATTGGACTTCCCTGGGTCTAAGGCAATCTCATCGTAGGAGGATCCCAAATCCATTTTCACCAGGGAAATGGGGTAACCTCCTCTCTCTGAGAGGTGGGGAATGTCTCAGGGTGCCACTGAGATGAAGGGAGCAGTAGCTTTGTGGCAGCCTTTAGCTCTCCTTTTTCCCTCATGCAGAACTCCAGAAGCTAATTACCACTGCAATTTAATTGAAGAAATCGGATGCCTCTAGATGTGTATCTTCAGGAGGTGTAAGCTATCACTGCTGACTTTAAGATTTAATCTTGTATTGACATTTAAAGTTGAAACCAGCATTGAAGCTCCCAGTGAATTCATGGGTGCAGGTTTATATTTAGATTGCGCTAGCAGAGGAGCCCTTAGGCTGTCCTCAATTCTAAACTCGATTCTCCAGTCAAAAAAAACTGCAGGCTTGTCCCTTGGCATAGCTGGGGGCCTCTTCTCAAAGCAGCAGGACTCCAAGGACACAAAGCATTCAGTGCCTTTTCATCCTGCTGATTGTCTCCCTTCTGGATGCTCCAGCCTCAGTATAAGCAGATGAGCTAATCTGGGAGTATCAGGCTCTTTAGGAGGAGTGTTGTCATCCCTTAAGCACCATGTGGTTTTGTGTGCTTTAACCTTAGGCTCTGTCCATGCCAGCAATATTGACATCGTATTTGTCTCCTTCTGTCAGGAAGTGCTGCTCAAACAAGAAAAGAGTTTGCAGGGCAGCCGTTCAGCCAGGGAGCCTTTGTTTAATCAGAGCCTCTGGGGAGTGTTAACACACAGGATCTTGTCCAGACACGGACATGGCAGCGGCTGGGTGGGGATCTGGAAGGTGAACTGAGCTTTGCTGTGTTGGGTGGATGTGCCACCAAGTGCCTGTGCCAGGAGCAGCCACCGGAGGACTTGTTCTGCTGCCATCCAGTTCATCAGCCTGCAGCAGCTCTCCCGTGTTTATTTATGCGGGCTAAACGTGTGAAAACAAGACAGTATGTCAAAGGCAAATTACTTAGTGCGGGCTCCTTCTTCAGCAGGAAAAGATGGCGCTACTGTACTCATTCATCTCCCTCTCGTTCACTGTGAAGTAACACAATTAGCAGTGAGAAAAGGCTGCCAATCCGGTGAGTAATCCTGGAGATCTCTGAGCAGTTAAGCGTGTTAATTAAATTGGCATTGCAGCAGGAGTTTGAGTTAGCAGACTACCAGCAGTCTTTCAGAGGAATGTTCCTTTCCTCACACAGCGCTCAGACTTCCCAAGTCTGGATTGATTTGGCCAGATTCTTTGCTGCCTTTCAATGGCTTCTCATTTCAGGGGAGCTTTTCCTGATCTACATAACTCTCTAATCAGAAAAAGATATGCATTAATTCAGTGTTTTATTCATGTTTATAGGCATTTATGATATTTACTCTAGAATCTCCCGCTTTTGCAATCTGTGCTTTCTAATGTATTTCCTCCTGCTTAGGTAACTGTGGGGCTCAGTAGGCACAACTGAAACTTGACAGACCTTTTGACACTGATCTTATGAGACCCACCATCTAGATTTCTTATCTCTGCATTAATAACCACAGAGATGGGGCCACATGGTGCTGAAAAGTCTGTGCTGCCATCACAACAACTCTGTTGTTTACCTCCAGCTAAATAAAGATAGATATCTTTTGGGATCTTGCTTTAAACATATTGGTACTTGTTTTGTGACTGCAAGAACTTACATCACTTACTTCTTGCTTTGTGCAAGCCAGAACATTTCCTCTTGATGTAAAGCTGCGTCCAGGCTTATAGATGATAAATGTGTGTAACCAGGCTTCGGCAGTATGAACCAGACACAGCTCTGGGACATCAAAAGTGCAGTGCAATAACAAATTCCAGTGCAAGAGGAGTAGGAGGAAAGCCGTGAACTTTAAAACTATTTGCTTTCTTGGGCTTTAGAGTACAACATTTTCTAGGAATGTTGATTCCAGTGGATATTTGTGTAATTAACTGCTAGTCCCTTGTGTGGCTGTTCACAAGAGGTGAGCGGTGAAGAAGTGTGACTGATTCAATGACTTCCCTTGAAAAGTTCAGTCCTTGGGTTTGCCAGCTCTTCAGCAGCCTGCCCCCTTCTCTATCTGGGTGTTGCTGCTTTTGGAAGCAGATTGAGCATGCCTCTGCTTCATTATTGTTAGTGAGTGTCTGGTAGTTGGGAGCGGAAAAGAGGAGGCAGGGCTAAATCATGGCATCCTAGGACATTATGGCAATATGCTTTGGAGGGAGACACAACCTCTTCAGGTGCAATTAAGACAATACCTGGTCTACAGATGTCTTGTCTGAGATGTCAGATGAATGCTCAGTATTAAATAGGGGAATGAAAATGGGCACACAGTGCCTGCAGCTCCCATGTGAGGGTCTGTCCCACCCCTTTAGCACCTGAGGGCCCCCCTTCCCCTGTCCCATTTTAACTGCTTTGCTTTAAAGGCTGCTGGAACTAGTTCATGGGGGGGAAATCATTGTGCCTCTTCCTCTAAAATGGATCTGTAGGAGGCTGGATGTGCTGAACTAGTACATTTCTAAGGACAAAAACTCCTAATGTTTTTGAAGATTTTTTTCCCCTGTTACCATGTTGCCAAGCAACATTTTTACAGTATCAGCAGCTGGGGAAACTAAATGTCTGAAAATGAATTAAAGGAGAAGAAAGGAGGCACCTGTGTTGTCTTTTGGCTATACCCTTTCACTGCTAAGAAGGTGTACCCCTCACTTCACCAGTAGACTCCCAAACTATTAAAAGAGAGCTTGGATTTATTCATCTGTCATTAAATGTATTAGCACTTGAAAGAGATACTAGATGGGAGATCAAAGTCTTGAGCTAATAGATTCTTAAATAATAGGGCTGGGACAGATCTGAGAGGTCTTCCAGTCATTTTTGCCACGGGAGGTCAGTTGCTGTTATCCCATCACTTCCAATGGGATGGAGGGATGACACCAGAGTCAAAGCTTCTACTTATAAATGTAGAATGTGTTCCAGCCTGTACTCAAAACCCCCTTTCAGACCCACAACAGGTAACAGCAGTTTGTTCCTGTGGTGGAATTCAAGGAGGCTAAAAAAGATGCAACACCTGACTGCCTGCCATTCTTCTGGCAGCAGGACCTGCTCTGGCTTAATTGTGACAGCCTGAGGCATGTGGAAGAGTCCCAGTGCTGCTTTGGCATTTCTAGGGAAGCCTTTGTCTTGTATCATTTGCATGGATGGGACACTGGGGACCCCACTGTACTGAATGCTGTTCAAACACACAGCAGTAGGGACTTCTTGCTCTGCAGTGTTGAGTCAAACTTATTCCCAGACTTTTTAAAAAGTGCATATATTACCATAATTCTGAGCTCGACAAAGTTCAGTCCCATTGGGGTAGCAGTCTGCCATTACAGAAAAAGATGGTTTCTTCTCCAAGGAATATATGCTCAAAGGTGTTTGGCAGTCACTTCTGACTCTTCTCAGCTTCTGCTTAACTTTAACACTAAAATATTTTCTAATCAAGGTCTAAAATCACATTGAGACTCAATCTCAAGTGACCTTCTAACCACTCAAAAATTAATGAGCATTGAAGAAAAGTTGAGCTTTGGATCTTCGTATTTTGTTTTACAGTCTGAGTGATCTACGTTTGCTCTGTGCAGGGCAAAGGGAATTCTCTCCCTCCTTGAGCAGACAAATTGAAAGCAATAAACTTTGAGAAGACACTTGGATCACCATAGGTGTTGAGTCTTTTTAGCTTTCTGATTAATAGGATGGGCAAATAACCTTTAACGGATAGAAAGCAAGAAAAACCTTCTCAAAGAAACTTCTTTAAGGATAGAAAAACCCATTTTTAAAAGTCATTACTGTAAAGACTTTTGTGTTATAGCTGAAGGTGTCTAAATTCCAGAGCCATAGAAAAAATTCACTTAAGGTACTGCACCGGGTGTCTGGTGAAATTTAGTTGAACAGTATTTTAGAACCATTAAATATTTCCAGGGCTTAGTCACTTCCCAGTCACTAAAACACAGATAACTTTTCAGCTGATGATAAAATAAATAATGCTGCTCTTAGAGACAATAGCTACTATGTGCAATAAAGAGTAGATACAACTACTTTCTAGAAGAGTTTCTTGAAGGTATTTCAAAAATGCTGAAGACATTTTTTTAGCTCTCTAATGTCAGAAGCTGAGGCTGCTGTAGATGCAGCTGATAGGGTCCACTGCTGTTTGACTAGATAGGAATGTTAAGCTTTTTGTAAAGCACTGAACTGTATGCATTAGCAAGTGGTGTTAGATCTGTGCAACCAAGCTCTGGAACAGATTTTTCTTTTGGTAGCTTCTGGCAGGCTTGCAAGGAGAGCCTATTTCCCTTCTGAGCTATTACTTTCTCCTCTGGCAGTGTTGCCTCTTCCAGCTCCATATTTCTTCCACTCTTTCTTTAAGTTTCAACTACATCAGAAAATGAAAAAGTTCATCACAATGGCTAAGGATAACCTAACAGAGCACTTGGCTCTTTGGGGAAGGAGAAAAGAGAAACTATTTGTTTCCCAGTTTGTTTTTGCAAGGACTTTAGAACCAGAAGTCTGACCTTCTCCACAACACTGACCAGAGCCTTTGTTCCTTTCTTCTCATCTTTCTTTGAACTGTTAAAATATCTCTATTGCTGTGTTTAAAAAGGACCGGGGAGTGTGGTGGTGGGGAAACAATACCCTCCATAGAGCTAATTCTGTCCCCTTTTTAACTGCAAACACTCCCTGATGAGTCGCCAGTGACAGCTGCTAGAACAGCCTGAGCCTTTGCCCTACGGATGTTAGAGCCCCTCAGTTTGTGTGACTGTAACTTGGGGAAAAGATCATGGAACTCTGGTAGCAGTGTGGGATCACGACAGGAGTGACAACCTCCTGTCTCAGAAGATGGCATGTACTGGTGGCACATTTCTCCATGGAGAATGGAGGCGTTTTCTCCATTCACCCACTAGGTCTGCATCTCTCAAATGCTCTTTCCCTGTTTCTCATCTGGGTAAGTGCTGGTTGCCTTGGGAGTCTGTGACAGCTGAGCAGGAAGGGAAGAGGGGGTGTCCCACCAAATAATAACCAAAGTTTGTGTCTAATATCACAAGACCTGAACCCAGTCCTGGCCAGAGTTTTGTATGAAAACCTGTTGTATCCTTACATGCTGCAGAGCTGTAAAGCTGGCATTGCTGTTTGAGTCCAGCTGTGTGCCCGTTATTAATCATGAGTATAATATAGTCACACCTTGATACTTTCTGTGGGGGAGCATTGCCATTTGCCTCTTATTACAAACGATTATTATCAATTAAATATTTGCTGAATTTTTCAAATTAATCTTCAGCAAATATATCCAGTATGGTAACTGCAGACTTTATCCAAAGCCCATTACCATCAGTGGTAGGATTCCTGCTGGATTTGTCAGGTGCTGAATAATACTGTGAAAAAGAATTAATGAAAAAGGTTTCCCTCTTAGAGACCTGACCTTCTGCAATAATTACTTCATGAAATAGAATTCAGTGTAGGGTATAAGTTTTTGTTAGACCTGCACTAAAAACTTCACTCATTACCCACTGTATTTGCATTGTGTGATGCACAGTGACTACATCTCTAAACTTGGAAAGCAAAAAAAAGTCTGAAATATGGCTGTAGGCACTGCAGAAACAGCTTCAAAATATCTCATGACATAACAGTGATGTTACATCTTTTGGACCCATGCAGCCTTGTGAAAACTGGGCCAAAGTCTCTTGCATTCTTTGGTGAATCACCAGCTTTGGGATGTGATGTTTCCAATCTATATTTGACCTAGGCTAGAGTGAGGAAAATGCTTTCTACTAATTCAGCTGGGCTGAAGTTGGAAGTCAAAATGTCAGTGTGAGAACATGGTAAACAGAATAAGACATGAGTGCAAGGCAGACACCAGAGTGAGGCCATGGCTGTGAGCACAGGAGGAGAACTTGGCAAGAAGGGTGGTTTCCCCAGCTTTTGGCTAAGCTTAATGTAGAAGCCTTTTTGTTTGCTTGTTTTTTTGGTATAGAAAGATCTAGGCTATTAAAGGCAAGTTTAGTATAGTGACTGAGCAAAATCATCCCAAGAGCTCTTAGGGTGAAGGCTCATTGTGTGCCAAACTGTTCCTGCTTGGAGCTCTTTCCTGTTCTGTGGGTGCTGGTGTCACACTACATCAATAAGCGCTTCTGGCACTTCTGTAGCTGCTTGGGAAACAAGCATATGGTGAGAGGCAAAGGTATGCTGTGGATTAGAAACTGGGATCAATACTAGGGTCAGTGGGGGATTTTAGTGGTGAGATTTTTAAACTATTAACAACAGTCTGGAAACGGGCCAAGGGATGAAATGACAACATCTGCAGAGTGTATAAAGAAACACTGCAGACTAAATCAGCTTTCCATCAGGGTAGCCAGAGCTACCCAGACTAGCTGAGCACATTGAACCAGCCAGCTCCAGGCTGGAATGTGTTCATAGCTGCCTTGGTGATGAGATGCTGCAGGACCAGGCAGCAAATAGGAATAACTGAAAGGGAATCAGGACTTTGTAAGAGGAAAAAAGGGTGAGGAGGGAGACAGAGAGAGGCAAGAGATTGAAGGAAATTGTCCTGGCTTAAGCTAAATCCACTTAGGGCTTTGTTTTGCTTGTCATAACACCATGAAATACATCTTGGGGATCTCTATGTAAGAAGACAATTCATTGTACATCCACTTGCAGGCCACTGTGGCTTTTTTTTCCCTCCACCCGCAGTTCCATATGGCTGTGATTAATAATGGTCACAAATTATTATACTGATTATCACAGGAGTGGGGTAAGGACCTTTAATGAAAACGAATCAGCTTTTAATTGAGACTTGCTAAAATGGGGCAATACAGTGTATATCGATGTGATCTGTAGCAAATGATTCCACAGACATTTGCTGAGAATTAATTTTGTAACAGATGCAAAGGCCAAAACTGTGGATGTAAACTGGAGACAAGTTGGCTCAGAGCATCTGGTACAGTTTTGCTTCCTGCTCTAGGCTGAATCTCACCTTTGCCTAACCTGCTCCTGTCTCCCCACCAGCAGCTGTCCAAGGCATATTTGTACAAGTGCAGCCTCTTGCCAGTGCATGGCATGGAGTTTTCATGTCTGCCAGAAATCCTGGAGCTGGCTGCTTGGGGTGCTAGGATCTGAGTTAATTTCATGCTTGTGCTCAAGGATGAAATAGCCAAATTTCTGCTAAAGCTTTAAAACCAGGGTGTGACAGGCCAGTCTCCTGCAGATCCTGTTTTTCCCCCACTGCCTATATCTGGAACATGGTCAATATGTTGTGGTGCCCTGTGTCTCACTACAGGTGGCTGGTTTTGCTTGCTGCTGGAAACAGCACCATGCTCCTGCTGGGACCAGCACAGATGGGTACAGAGCCACTGGAGAGCTCCCTGCCCACCCAGCCCCACTCATGCCTGCTGCTGAAGCATCCCCAGCTCCTACCAGCTCAGCAAGCAGGACTCTAATGAATTTCAGAAGTGGAAAACATACTTAACACAGGCTCGTTCCCACTCCCTTATTTGCAGTGGGATGCAGTCTGTGTACTGTCAATAGCAAAAACTATCAAATACTTAAGGTTTGTATAAATAGTGAAAACTTCCTTCACTGCCTGATCAACTTGTGGAAAGTCTGACTCGTCTAGACAAGGCTTTCATTTTACAAGCAATAATATAGTGAGATTTATACTATTTTTCAGGCACATTAGGAAGCCCCTTGCAGATCAGAGCTATCAGATTTCCACAGTACCTTTGATGTAATTTTCACAATGCTTCTTGGAAGCGTGTCGCTATTAACTTCTTTTCACACATGAACTGAGGCAAATGGACTGAAGACTAGAGAACTCTTCCTGTCCAGAGGTTTAACATCCCGTTCCCTCATCCCTGAAGAGCTGTTCCAGTATGAAATTAGTCCTCTATGTAGGAATTATATTGAGATGCAAGTATCCTCATATAAAGCATTGCCTTCTTTTTTGGAGTGAAAGGGAACAGATAATTTTACACCTAGAAAGGTTTCCATTTGGGGTTGAGTTTTGGTTAAATTTGGATTTGACAGTGGTGGGAATCAGCGCCTTATCCAGTACCAATTTTTAGCCGTACTCTTGTGCCCTTACTCCATCCCTTGAGATCCTGAGCACGTTTGAGTCCTTGTGCACAGCTGAGTGTAGAGAGCCCTAACCTGGTGGCGTTGCTTACACTGTTGAGTAGTCTTTGCGATCCAGTTTTGGTTTCTTAAACTTGCTGTTAAGTCCAGCAGGACATCTCAAGAGGAGTTGGATCTATGGGCTGCTGTCAAGGAGATCCATGCCATGCAATGAGGCTGAGATTTTGTTACAGTTGCAGTATCAGATAAGAGTTCACCTGCTGCAGAATTGTTTCTGAATTCCAGGTTTCCTTTAAGGAAAAGCAGCAACATATTTCCTTGACTGGGAACGTTAAAGGGCTGTTAAAGTAAATATGAAAATGTGAATAGAGTGCAGAGATTAACATAGCATCATTTATTTATGTCAGAAGAAATAGCACCAAGAGATAAGACCTTTTATTTAATACAAAGCAATGTTGGTGAGTGCATCTAAACATTAAATCTGTTGCTTGATTGATGACAAATGTGCTGTTCACTGCATATCTTGCAGACTTGCTGCTGTGAGTATCAGGAGTTTTGTCCTTCTCTTCTGCTGTCAGAATAGAACTTCCCCCAAACAACCGAGAATAAATGTATACTATTGAAGTGCTTTGTTCTTGCAGAGAGTTGTTGCCTAAGAAAAGAATTTCTCTTTAGACCAGTGATTATAGCCCTATAAGATGTACAAGGGTTTGGCTCAACAAGCACTTCATTTGTTCTGGTGCAGATAAAAATAAATTGAGTTGAGAAAAATGGCTGTAGGTATGACCCAATTATACTAATCAATTAGAAACCTGGGGAGGGAAGGGCAGTCAGTGCTTCTGGAGCATCATGGGTACAGGTCTTGCATGTTTGAAAGCCAGTCTGTTTTTTCCACCATATCACTTGGTTTATTAAAAGGTATCACTGCACCCCAACAGTTTTACCTCCCTCATCCTTAGGCTGTAATAACAACATACACTTCCAACATTTATATTACTGAAGAGTATTCAGCATGCAGAGAGCAGAAAACAAGATATCACTGAATAAATTGAATCAACTATCAGAAACAAGGCTGGGCTACTGATGGATTTTTAAGTATGTTCCATTTATTAAATCTTCCTATTTTTTAAACTTGTGTGAGAGACTACTACAGATTTTCCCATCTGCTGTAACTGTCACAGAACACAGAGCTGCTGGGAACAGTTCAGTGAATTTTGGTGTTTTGCTTCTTGTAATGACATCTACCTGACACACTTGCTCTCGGCCCATTTCTGTTTAGGGGAGTTTATTGCCATCAGCTGTTTCAAAGGCAGGACAAAATGGTATCTGTCTCTCTGAATAAAAGAATTTTCTGCTCCATGCTGCAGAAGTGACACTTATATTAGCTGCACTTAATACATGGTGATGGGATTAAAATGTGTCTTTATTCATAAAGTTTCCTGCTTAGGCAGTGAAATGCTGTCTGCGTAAGTGACAACATCACTAAGTGCAGAAGGCAAGGGGTTGGGTTTGCTTGGTATGCATTTGGTTTAACAGCACAAATGCACTGATTGAAGCCCTTTTCATATGGAAGAAGATGCATTGGTTTTGTTTAGGTATTCCAGTTGTAGTGGCAATCTCTATAGCAGCACATGTGTCTGTGCAAGTGCATATACTGGGTTTGTTTTTTGGATATCTAACAATATTTTCTGTATATAAAGGCAAAAAAGAGTGCCTTCTTTCATACTCAAAGATCTTTTCCATATTCCTGAATTCATATTAAATAAAGCAATTTTCTGGCATGTAGTAAGTCATGGGGCTTACTATGTCAAGGTGCAGGTTTTTTTTGAGGAAATCTGCTTGGGAGAGTATTTAGGTATCAAATGCAATGACAATTTATTATAATCAAGGCTGTCTGGGACCTCAGTGCTGAGGTCTGACTTGTGCATAAGTTAGAGGAGGAACAAAATCATGTGCTTTTGTTCTTTGTGATATTTCCCATATGTTGTAAGTAATATAATGCAAAAGGGAGGTGATGCTGCCTGACTGGCTGGTGATTTATGCAGAGAGATTAAACATGGTGATCATGTCAGGAGTGCAATGCCATCACAACAATGACTTTTGCAGCATGCACTAATTTCCTTCCCAGTATTTCTTTTCTACACCTGTAGCAGTCAGTGCACCTGTAAACATTTATCTGTTGTACCTGTACCACAGAACTGTGAAAACAGGCTTTGCATTGAGATGTCACACTTCTGTTTTGACCACTGCAAGTATTATTCAAACAATATTACCTCTTAAAACAAACAAAAAACAATCCCTGAAGATTTTGAATAAGAGTTGAAAAAAATAAGCCACGAAAGTCACAGGCATTACTTGGACCAGATTGGATAAGAATTTCAATAGGAGCTAAGTGCTTATGGTGCTTTTCAAATGTGTGAAGGCTTAGTCAGCAACATGGTAAAAAGTAAGCTCTGTGATTTTTTTTTTTTTTTTTTTTGCCACTCCATCTGAAAAATACCTTTATTAAACAGCATGGAAAAGAATTTTTTTGCAAACATAAGTGACTCTGTTTTGATTTTTTAAGTATTTTTCAATGATATAGCTGTGCCAGGTGAGCTTGGATCTGCTGCTTTAGCACCTTTTCTTGAGTAGTTGATTGCCCCTGTCCCCATCCAGGTTATGACAATCCAGACTCAGTTTGTCACTTCTTTCACACGAAGCAAATTGGCCCCCTCTGCCTGTCTCAGCCTGGTTAGACAAGGCACAAATCATTTCAGGCCTCTGCAGGCTTGAGGAAGCAGATTAAAATCAGATGTTCGAAATGGTTACCACCCTGATCCATGTGCCCTGTTACCCTCCAGGTGCTGCTCCCCAGCGATGTGCGAGCACCTCGGGAATCAGCTCCAGAACCGGGGCACTTCTCAGCCTGGGGCATTGAAATAAAAACAGAAGAGCCAGTTTTAACCTCACCCATCACAGTGTGACAATGTTGACTCTGACTGCAGGGTTGTAAGCCAGTATTTTACAAAACTTCCAAATTCCATCCCAAACCAAAATTTTCAGGATTGTTTAAAAAAACCCAAATGAACTACAAAATTTTTTATTCCCATTCATGACACATCACTCTCTGCTCTTTTTAAAAGCAGTGCATCAACATCTGTTATTCTGTGAGTTCCCTTTCCCTGCTCTTCCAGACAGACTGAGTACTGATGCTGTGTTTATTCAGGACAGCAAAATATGTTCTCTAGTGAATAACAAATTGACTTTTTTCCTTGTTCTTTTGGAGCACTATGAATTTTTTTTGAGAGGGGAAGAGTTTTCTCTTCAATGTTCCTGCTGCAGCAATTTGCTGTCACTTTGTGGGACTGAAGGGTAGTGAAAATGTCTTTCTAACAGACAGTACAATAATTAACACCACCAAAAGAAAATTAACTAGCACAGCAAGGCAGCACAAAGTGAGCTGATGGGGGGGAAGTTTTTTGAAGTTACCTAAAGAGCTGTAGTGCATCCATCCTCCTGTCAGAAGTGACACAAGAGCAGCCTTTAACAAATGTTATAAGTCAGCTGTTACCCTTCAAAAAAAACCCCAAGTCCTTATCAAAGCACTGAAATTTTATGCAGCTCCCCAGATGCTTTCTTTGCAGGATTTGTGATGGGAGAATGAGCTATGAATAGAGATGTCTACAGTGTCCACCTCCCCTAACAGGAGGAACTACCTCTTAGTTCTGTCCTGAAAAGCAAAAATTCCCTAATCCCAGCCAGATTTTGAGGCTCCAGCCTCTGTGTAAGCCTGGTGTGGTCAGTCTGCTGCCAGCAGGTCAGGGACTGCCAGTCAGATCTGTCATCCCTTCTGGTTATTAGCATGCCTCCACAGCCTGGGCCAGCTGCTTCCCAGGCAGTGACAAGAAACTTGTTTTTAATTAATGTTCTCAGTTACTAAACCTTCTGGAACTTCCTACAGATGGATCAGCCAGAAGCAGCTTAAGTGTTCTTTAAAGCACCTATTCTTGTTTAATAACTGGAATTCCGTGGAAGGAAGGGAACACTATGGGATTGCTTTTATTGGTTAATAAGGCTTCTCCTTTTAGCTCCAAACTCTCCCAAATCTGCCCCAGAGATGCACTAACCTGCCTGCAAACTTGCTCTGCAGCAAAAGTGCTGCCTGTGCCAGATGTTCAGAGCTCCTGAGTCAGAATTCCAGAGACAGTGAGATTGCTTTAAACACACGTTAATAACACTTAATCTTTGGACTTCTGAGCTCTAAAGTTCAACAGAGCCATGTCTTTTTGACACCTCTCCCCAGTTTTAGGACTTAGAAATGCAGTTTTGTTTTGATGAGCAGATGCTGAGACTGCATTTGAGGTTCTGTATGAAGTTTTAAGATGGAGCATTGTAGGAGCAGCTCAGCTATCATGAAGGTGATGATGGGATTTAGATTTGGCATGTGCAGAAGGCCAAACTGTAACAGGGCAAGAGAGATCATGTCCAGGGTTTGGTAAATTAAAGCCTGTAATAAGCACAATGTGGGGAAATGGGCTTAAGAGTCAGACATTTGCAACACTTGTGCCTGACATTAAGGATTACACAGACAGAAATAGGACAAGCATTAGCTCTCCAACTCTCTCCAACTGAATATCTGAGTCTTTAGGCTTCTCTTTGCTCAGATAGAAAAGCTGGGCAGTTGCTGAAATGATCCCAGACCACTAATCCTGCCAAGATGCTTTCTGATCTATAGATGAACATTTATTTCATCCATTTAAAACAACAACAAAAAGCCCAAAATACAAATTAGTGATTGCAGTCCTGCTTCTCCTGGGAGAATTTCAATTAAAAAAAGTTATGAAAAGATGCAGGGACACAGGTGAGGAAAGCATCACCTGTAAGATAAAGCAGCACAGCCTCTCCTGCTTCCCATAACATTCTGCCACGAAAGGGTGGCTTCACAAACATACCCTACAATCCCTGGAAAAGAGTTTGTCTACTTCCCAGTCAAGTTATGCTGTTGGAGGTTGCCAATGTTCCCTCAAGGAGGATGGTGATGGCCCTCAGGGAGCCTTGCATCCTTTGGAACAGATCCTGGAAAGTGCTACAGTGAAGGGATAGCTCTTGCTTGTGTTCCCCAGCATCATATTTTTCCCAGCAGGAGGAATGTGCAGTCATTTATAGAAAGCCACACTTCTCTCTTTGCTGCTGCCTTTCAAAGGGCTGAGTGAGAGTATCCAAAAAGAGGGGAAAGAGATTCTGAGCAGGCTCCCTCCCCGTCACACCTGCCTGAACGCTGCTGGTGCTGCTGTTACCACAATTGTGGATTGTTTTCAGTGTGTGGTCTGTTCTGTTCTCAGTGCCTCAGTGATGCATATAAATTTAGCTCCTGTGTCATGTCTGAAGTCACAAGAATAAAACCTCACCATCAATTATGGTTTCATTCTGGGGAGGTGTCGCGGGTTCGGTTTGTAACCGGGCGGAAACACCAATTTAGTGTAGTGGTTTGGTCCAAAATACTCATTACTGTTTATCTGCTGTGAGATAAGAATTAGGAGAAATGCAAAACAGGCACCAAACTTGAAAGAATATAAAGAAGTTTATTAACAGACCTAAAAGAAGAAAAAAAAAAATTATACCACCTTCAGAACTCTCCTCCTCCCCCCACCTTCCTCCCTTCTCCTACTGACAATGTGAAAAAACAACCCTTAAGATGTTCAGTCTGTTTACCACTTCCATAATAACCTTGTTCAGTCCATTTAGAGAGAGAAGTCTCTTCTTGCTCGTGCTATGAAAACATTATCACAACGAGACAGCCGCCCACTTCCAAATATTGTTCAGTCCATTTAGGAAGAGGAGTCTCTCTGCCTGCGTGTGAGTCCTTTCCCCCGACTTGCAGCTTTTCCTGCAACTGCTTTCGAGGGTCCACTCTTGAAGTTTTTTGGGGTATAATTTTAAGGTTGAGCCGTTCAGAAACAAAAACAGAGGCCCTTCTCCTTCCCTGGGAGCAAAGGGTCTTCATCATCTTCATCGTTAGGACTATCTCTGGGAGCATCTCTAGGGACTGAGGTTTTCTCCTTTCCCGTTTGGAGCAAAAGTCCTCATCTGGTTCATCTCTCCCTGTCCAAACTTCTCATGAAATTACAGCTGCGTCAGCATCTGCCTATCTCAGTGCAGGTGCTTCTGCTCACGAGTTGAACACTCCACCCCCCATATCTTCATGAAATTACAACAGGATACTCTGATATATCATAGCTTCACAAGAGAATTTCAGCTTTAAGCATCTCCTCTCTCTCTTCCCTCAGGTTTTCAGCTCTTCACAGCAGTAAAAGGGTTACTCTCACCTCGGCCTTGCAGCTTTGCAGCTGGAATGTTGAATTTCTCTTATCGCAGTGGAGAGGGGGGAGAGCCGAGCCCCTCTGGCTGCCCACGGCAAGGCAGTGGGGGGGGTTCCATGGCTGGAACAGGTCCATGGCTCCAGGATGGCCGTGGCCCGGCCCGGCCTGGCCCAGGCAGGGCCTGGCCGGGCCCGCTGGCCCCCACTCGGGGCCCGCAGCCACCTGTCCCAGAGCCGGAAACGAGAGAGAGAGCTTGGAGGGGGAGTTTGCCTATTCTTAAATGTGGATAACAGAGGTGATCACAACTTTAAGTGGCTTAGAGAATTGTCCATATTCAAACTGGCCAGCTGATAGGTTCTATCAGTTCCCAGAGGAAACTGTAAGCACCCCTTAGCAAGGACGTCCCTTCCGGGACTATGCTTGCTAACCTATGACAGGAGGTTTAGCCTTTTTGCCTTTAGCAGTGTTAGCACCTGTTTCCCCAGGCTGGAAGCAGAGATGCACCAGGGTTTGATGGATGCAGCCAGGGAGAACTTATTCCAGGTTAGCAAAAATGGGGAGTGAGTGTTACATAGGTGAGTTGTTTTGACGTGTCTTGTTTATACTGATTTGGGTAGGCACAGATGGAAAAGGCTCTGGCTGGGCCTGCCACGTTCGTCCAGTCCAAAGGAGGAGGAAGAAAGGAGCTAGGTCATTCCTGTTAGGAGATGCCATAGGAAAGGATCTTGGAGGCTGTGGAAGTGCAGTTTTCTTGTCCAAGCAGGACATTAAAAGAAGGGAAGGGACCAAGGTGTGCTGGGTGTGATTTGAAGCTGGCAGAGGATATGGGAAAAACTTGCTCACCATTCCTCATGTGAGTGTGGGAGAGCAGAATAGAGATTTTATTCCCCACTTCCTGCCCCCATTGCAGACTAAGCTGCCCCAGGAAAATGGGACTATTTAGAGAACATCTTCCCCATGGCAAGGGAGCAATGAGGACAGACAAGCAGTGGCTCAGGCATTGTCTTGTTCTGAAGCCAGGCCCAAACCTGCAGTGGGTTTCCTGCTCCTGGCATAAAGCACATTTTCTCAACAGTTCATACACATTTTTAGCCCCTCCTTGTGTATCTGCACAGGCCAGTATTTAATGGCATGATCACCCACTGCATCCGTTTAGACAAAGATTTCCCTTCCATGGGGAAGGAGTGGAGAGGATACCCTGCACTGAATGGAGTAAATCTGTAGATTTGTGAATGTGGCACATGAATGAGAAATTCTCGAAATTAAGTGTTTCTGCAGTCATGCTGGGAGCAAGAGGCAAGATGCTTAGACCATAAGGGGTACACAGATTAATTTCCTGGTTTGTAAATCACTCTTGTACTGCAGAGAAGCAGCTCTGAAAATTTGTTTTTTCATTTGAACAAATTTCCTTTGTGCAATGAAAAGATGCCCAAAGGACCAGGGCTAGAGGTGGGGAGTAACAGGGCCAGACTCATGTCCTGTTTAGACCCACACGGGGGAGTAGGGAAGGTGCAAAGAGGCTGTTGGTGCCTGGAACAGGCAGCTGCTGTATCAGCTCAGGCACAGTGATGTCTGTGGGGCAGGAGGTCTGCCTGTCTGTGCCATACCCAGCCACTCTCCCCACGTGTCTCCCAGCCCAGTGAAACCAGCTCTCAAAGACAGTGATGTGGGCTGGGGATGGAGTGTGTGAGCAGATGTGGAGTTGGGCAGCTGAGTGTCACTCTGAGTCAGTCCCTATCCTGTTTCCCAGCCTCCTCAAGTGCTTCTCCTGTGCCCTGCGTTCTGAGTACCTTGTCTTGCACTCTGTCTCTAATATTTTGCTTCATCTGTGGGTAGCAAGAGAAGTTCTCTGCAGATTCATTTTCTGTATTTGAAGACTATTTCCAATTAATCCTAACAGTTGATTAAGCAGCCTCAGATCCTTGAAGTTTCCTGCTCAGCTGTGTTTGCCAGGCTGTGTGATAGGCAGACAGCTGTCAGATGAGCCCTGTGTGTGTGTAAGAGCTCAGCTGTGGGAGCTGCTGTGTAAGCATCACACCCAAGTGCCACCAAAGCAGTTTTGGGACACAAGTGAAGCTGCTGCATAGCAGAGATATTTGGGCAGGTATTGAGGCTATTCAACACTGTCACTTCTCTGAGCTTTCTGCTTGGCACTGGTGACAGAGTTGGAGTTCTCATGCTCGTGGCAAAAAAATGCAAGGTAGGAAGGGGATATTGAGTGCTTCACTCAAATGATGTGAATTGCCTGGAAGAGCTGGCAATAAAGTACTTGAAATGGAGAAGGAAACAGAGCTGACAAAGAGAGTCTAGCCAAAGTTGGGTATAATGCTGCCCTTCATTTGTGTTTAGAGATGTCTCTTGCTAGAGAATAAGCTCAGAGCCCTAATTGGAGATCATGGTAATGGACAATATGGTAACATCCAAGTGGAAGTATCAGAATGGGAATAAATGACCCAGAAGAGATGACTGAGATCTTAATGTCCTTCTCTGATTTAGACTGATTCTAACTGCAAACATAAGGCAGTTGATTGTATTTGGTCTTATTTATGATCGATTCTGATTACCAAATTATGACAAATATGAATGAGGTTGTAACTAGCCCAGCAATAAGCTCTCTGTTGCTAGGTAACAGGACAACATTATTTCAAACGACCCCATCCAGGCAAAGTAACTAAGCAATTGTTGCTTTCTGTTCTTGCTCCTTGTTCTTTAGAGTTGCTGTTGAGAGCCTTTTAAATGTCTTCTCCTTAGTATTTGGTTTTCTGGGAGGAAGAGTAAAGGTTTTGTTGAATTTCAAGCAGGCACCTTTTGCGTTCTGTGCCACTTGACAAAGGTTTTTGGAGCAGTGGCTGTGGGAGCAGCTGTCTCAGTGCTGTGAAGTGATGCACTCCTGGATGCTCTGAAATTGCTGCAGAGCTGCCCTGAACCAGTGAGCTCTGGTGTCATCTAACTCTCTGCTCACACCCTGTAGCTCTGCTCTGCCCTCACTGCTGCACTGGTGCTACTGGGATGAAAATGGTGTGTCTTTGTCTGACCCAGTTTGGGTGACTTCATGTGGATCCCAAGGACTGCTGCTTATCCTGGACAGCACCAGCCCAGTGCTGGGGAAGCTGGCCAAGATCAGGTGCAACTCAAAACCAGCTGCCAATTCTGTAAAGCTGTAGCAGAAATAAGCTTGGCATGAGGCTCCTGCTCGGTACTGAGCCACATCTTTTACGTGGTGGGCAAAATAAAAGTGATGGAGGCCAGAGCGAGTAGATTGCCAGGGCAAATGGTAAAATGAGTTTAGCACAGGGTTTCCCTACCTGGCAGTGGGCAACCAAACGAAAAGAAAAAGCTCCAGGCTTGCTTGGTGTCCTGGAGCTGACAAAGCCAACAGATAAACCCCACATAGCCTGTTCCCTTCTGAGTTCTGGTGAAGGTAGACTTTAATCAACCTGAAATAACCTGAACAGTGCACTGAAGCATCTTTACTTTGGAGATATGTCAGGAACACTTTCAATCTTTTATCTTCTCTGGAACAGCAGGAGAAATGCCACTGAAATAAGCCCTGTAATTTCTTCTCTGTAATTATACCTGTCACCACTTCCGATGGAGCTGATATAAATAGCCAGTTCTGCCTTCTGTTTGCATTGTGTTTTTTAACACAAAACAAAAAGGAGAGATGCAAACTGTCTGTCCCTATTCCTGATGGTAAGACCGGCCTAAGATGTATAAAAAAATGAAGCATTCAAACACTGCTAATTTGCTCTGCATTTCTAAGCTTGGCACTATGAAACACATTCCTTACTGTTGTAAGTAATCTTGTTTGCTAAGAGTAGTTGTCTGTAGGATTTCTGCCACATGATAAGGTCAGCTGATGAAACCAAAAGGCAAAGCATCTATTCTAATGTATGGTTTTGCACACCTTGTGCCTACTGTTAAATGCACATTTGTCTGGAAACACAAGGCAGGCCTGTGCCCATGTGAGATGCAAATCTCCATGCATCAGTCAGCCTTCCTCTGAAATCCTCCTGTAAGCCAAGGGGAATTCACTGTCCTTCCCTAGAGTTGTAGGAGTTGATGCATTCTAGCAGAGAAAAGAAATTCAGTATATTTTAACTTGTTGCAGTTTAAATATGTTGGGCCAAATTTGCCAGCAGTGTAAACTAATCCAGCTTAGGTGATGTCAGTGGAGTAGCACCACTTGGTCTGGGGAAGATATTAAAAGTTGATCCAGTGACCAACCACTTATGACTTAGCCTGGCATGGGAGAGCCCAGTGGACCTCCAACATGATGAAATTAAGAACTACTCCACAGTGGGATCCATAAACTCCCTCCACCCTTATGAGTTTCAGTGGCAAACACAGCATGTAGTTCTCTGACTTTGTCTTTAATAAGCAGACATAAAATAGACAAACAGAGACTTTAAAATACCTCATGTAATTTCAATATTCGCTCTCTTCCCAAGAGAGAACAAATATGGTGAAAAAATTAATTATGGAGGGTGTTAATGTACTGCAATATTGAGTTATCACAATCAGAAATTTCTAGAAAGAAGAAACAAATGAGAAGGGGGAAAAGGTTTGTTTAGTCTAATGACAGAAGTCTAATAATTCCCAAAATCAAGGGGGTTTTTTGAATTTCCCAGTTGGTAAAGAGAACTTTACATACCACAGCTTCCTACCTAAGGAGGGGACAAAGTCAGCACAGCAATCAAATCTGTGCAGAATGTGGCCCATGACACAGACCACAGGTTTTACTGAGGTTCAAGTTGTATCAATAAACACAGGGTTTTTTTCTCTTCAGAGATCACCAAATTAACTTTAAAATCTGTGATAATCATTAAACTGTCAAACAGCAGAGACATTACACAATGCAACATGAGGCAGTTCAAAATCCCCCATCTCTTCACAACACCCACTTCTGTGCCCGAGTGAGTGGTGCTGTCTCACCCAGATGTTTTCTGCTCTTGGAAGCAAAGATGTCATCCTTCCATTTGTTACTGAGCTGCAGATTGCCAAAAGGTAAGGCCTGTAGGGCAAGGGCTGTGGTTAAGTAAATGTTCCATGATGTGTACTGGAGCATTCAGAGCCCCATCGGTGACTCCAGAGGGTGCCCACAAGTAGGAGCTCTCCCATCCCTGGATCAGTCACTTACGCAGACAGGTGCCAGGTCTGATGCAATGGGCACCACAAACCTCTCAGCACTGCTCCCCAGTTTGGATATTCCCAGAAAAAACAGCACTAGGGTTCAAAGCTTGATTTGTCTGCACAGCTCTGTAGCCATAGACTCGTTGCAAGAATCAAGGCAGCATTAGTTACAATATGTACAGCAAGAGGCAAAGCAAGCAGGGCACTTCTGCCAAGAGTCAATTAAGCCTCTTAGTGAGCCATAGAAGTAAAACTCCTCCAAACAAAACTGCATTTACAATGCAGTGAATCAGGAATGCTGCTGGACCTGGTGTCAGGGGAAAAAGGCAAGAGAGGATGGTTTTTGTGTGCTTTGTGCTGAAGCAGTTGAGTGTTGTCACTCTGGAGTAATTGAACAGCCCCAGTGACCCTTCTGCAGTTTTGTCTGGCAAAACCATGCATCCCAGGAGAAAATCGTTCTGCTGGTGATGTAATCTAAGGTGATAAACATGTGCTAATAAGCTTGAACTTGATTTAAATTTGGAGAGGCTGCTCCAGAAATCCTGCTGGATTTATGGGAGTGTGCGTGTGCAGATGAACCCTGTGGCCAGGAAGGGCAATTCCTTGATGCTTGAAGTGTTAAAATGCCTATTATTTCACAGAAAACCTATTACATCTACTCAGATGTTGCACAGCCAGCCATGTGTCAAAGCCGTTGTGGCTCAGAGATTCCTTGGAACTTTTTTCATTCTTGCAAGACCCTTTAGGAATGTCTCCAACTGCCCCTGGCTTCTCTACATCTCAACACTTCTTTTTCTGAAGTTCTCCCTCAAGATTTTTCCTTCTGCCTGAGAACAGGGGGAACTCATTTGGGAGGGGGGATAATTTCTTTCTTCTGCAGCTTATTTCCCCCAGTACGTGCCCTGGGAGCTCAGGGAATCCATCTCTCTTACTTCAATGCTCAAAGCTGGAGGAGTTTCTTCCAGGGCTCTGGCTTTCTCCAATACAGGATTAACACTGACACATCCCAGCTCTGAATTCTTATTAAAATAAAGGCATCTGCACAAGCAAGATTTGCTCCTTCTGACACCTTGTTTTGGCAAATGTCCTCACCATCTTTTCCTACTTGCTTCCAGAACTGGGTATGTCCTTTCAGCCTCTCCTTGCTCCTAGGATATGATTTAAATTGCATGTTTTTGAGCCCTTAGCCTGCTTGATGAGCCCATATCACCCAATCAGAGATGCAGGGATCTGAAAGCTGCCTCTTCATCTCAGCAGTGAGCGATACCCTCCTTCACCCACCCTTGGTATTTCCCTCCCACTCCTCAGGATGGAATTCCTTTAGCACTTGGAGATGAGCTCAGCAGGGCCCAGCCACCAAGGAGGCAGGAAATCCGAGACATTTAAATGCCACCGGCTGTGAGGGAGGTATCGCCTGTTGATGCATCACCCCCTTCTCTGTGGGACCCTCCTTCCTTCCTTAGAGAGCGGGTGCCCCTTCCAACACTGCTTCCCATGCAGCCCCACTTGGTACTGCCTCCAAAGCTTTCTGCTTCTTTCTTCTGGAGAGCAAAATAACCCAGTTCATGGATTCTTTTTTCTTCTTTAATCCCACAAACACTACAAATGCATTTTCCCGAGTTTCCGAGGCATTGACCTTGCATAGGTTACTAAGCTTTGGAAAAAAAAAAAAAACCTGAAGAAGCCCTGGTGGGTTTGTAGAGCAGAAGAGTCATTGTAAGTGATGAACAATTAATGTGTGTGAATGTTAGCTCTTTTCTGCAAGAGTTAATTGATACAAATGCACAGAGAGTGAACGTTCCTGCTGCTTTGCTGCGTCTGAGAGCTCTTGGCCATGAGGCACAAGGAGTAAAGCTCCCTGGCACTGCAGCCTTTACTGAGCTGATTGAGAAATGTAATATAATCCACTTACAGGAAAAACTCATGAAATTTGCAGGTTCGGGGAATGTTTTGCAAAAAGCTAACAGCCACTTAAATATGCATGAAAAAGGAGCACAGTGTGACCCTCATGAATAGCAGCAAATCAAATCTAAGCTGTGTTTCTCCAAGAACAGAGCTGAGAAAACTCTTTTTCATTTATTTACCAGTTACGATGTTTAGTGGTTCTGAAAAGAAGTCTGGGCAAGTCTCTTTTGTACAATATTGACTTGAAAAGCAGGGCCATGTTTATTTTATTTATTACACGGTAGGATTATGGCAAAGGTCTAAGTAGCTCTATAAAATTTTCCAGTTGCTATAAATTTTCTGAACACCCTCTATAAGCACTGTGAGTAATTATGTCCACAGAGCAGCTCGTTCCACCCTTGTGAGGAAGGTGATATGTTACCTTGAAATTCCAATTGCAGATGGATAACTAACATAGACGAGGTATCTGTTCTTATATGGGAAAAATCTTCTGTGTCACTTGTCTGCCGTACACCATCGTGTGTATGGGTTGTGCAAACAGACTCTTAAAGCCCAGTAGTCTGCCCAATTTTCAAGCTATGAGTAGTAATCAGTGTCTTTAACCCCTGCTTTGCAGCTACTATTAAAAAAAGGATACTGTGGTCACAATGAAGCGAGCAGTGTTCAATATTTACACCAAAAACTTAGTGAGATAAGGCATCTTAGAGAAACTTGTGAACAACAGAAAAATGGGATTATAGGGCTGCCAAGTGGCATCATTAGAGGGAACAGGGGAAGCTTGAGGACTGGACCAAGAGAAACTGGAAACTCAACAAAACAAGGGAATTCTTCCCCAGGAGCAAGGGGTCAGCATGTATTGCAGCTGAGGAGGGCATCAAGAAAAACTGATTTGCCAGTGGTTGTTGCAGCACCAGAGCGTTTTACTCCGAAGTTGTGAGTTCTTGTAGTTTCTAAGGCCTCAGCCAGACCCAGTGACAGTCAGTCTAGTGTTGGTGATGGTCCTGCTTTAGAAGGCTGGGTCACCTCCAGAGCTGCCTTTCCCTGCAGAGCTGCAGCATTTCCCTGATTCTCTGAACAGTCAGGGGCAGTCTGTGCGATGTTACACAGGAGATCAGACCCAAGGCCTGTAGTAGTTCTCTCTAACCATAAGATTGACAAATCTATTAATTCAGAGAATTACAGCTATCAGTGATGGACACAGGAACTCCCAACAGGATCACAGGGATTCTTGATGGAGCTACTGTTAAAGAAATACCCTTACCTGTAAGGCATGAGAAAATTGATGTGAAATGATTCTGTATAAGGTGAAGAAATTTTCCCCAAACAAGGTGAGTTTCAGCTATTTTTGTTGGGATTAGGCTGTCTTGCAGTTCATCGTTAATAACTACTTGGCACAATTAAGATTTTAGGCTTTATGCTATGGTCAAGTGGCCAGACCCTTGCATTTCTAAGATGGAGAAAACTCTGGGTTCTTGCCTCTGAGAATCTTGTCTAGCCAAGGACTCAGCCGCGTCTATTGAGAGCTCTGAAGCCAAGGCAGAAAAAGCCTGTGCAATAATTAAGATATCAAGATTGCTAATGACAAATCTCCTGGGGGCTTGGCAGAAAAAGCTTGCATATAAAAAAAAGTAGTACTTTGTTAGCAGCATTTATGAATAACAAACTAGTGAGGTACCTTTTGCCCCTTGGATGCCACGGAGACACTCTCCATTATTCATCCCTTGTGTAATAACTGAATTTTGAAGAGCTGTGCTCTCACAGTTTCCCTAGACCCTCATGAAGAGGTCCAAATAGTGGGCGTAGAAGCTCTGCAAAGGACAAAACATCTCCTGAAAAGAGTTTGCTCTTCATTACAAAAGACAGTTTTTAATAGGAATATTGCAGAAAATAAAAGGAATGGAGTACCTAAATAGGAAAGGATCTAAAGGTGTCAATGGAGCAAGAGCCATTTATTTTGTGTTTTGAATCTTTTTTGGCTCAATATCAGTTTCATTCAACCTAGCAGAGAAACATAACAAAACTGAGCATCTACTGAGCATCTTCTGGGCTGGAAAGTTGTAAAATTAATTGACTTGTATAAGCCTTTCTCTATACTCTGAGATTCCAGTCTTCCTGAATCTATCTTCCTTTATATATCCTCTGGTTATTTCACTTTTCTCCATAAATGTCCTATGTATGCATGTGGTTGATTTTGAGTTATTTACCCCATCCCCTGATCCAGCTTTCCATCAAAACTCTGCAGCAGTGACCTAGGAGTTAACTAGCAGAGGCAATATTCTGGGTGACATGTCAACTCTGTAGTTATTAACTGAATTTTAAGGTTTTGTTAAGATTACAGTTCCTCATGGTGTGTGGTTGTTAGCTGAGTAAGGCTGTGTTTGTTCCTGTTGTAGAAAGAGGCAATGAAGGAGATAAATAAGTTTCTATAAAGATGCTGCAGATGTTAGGGGAGGGAAAAAAAGGGAAATTGCAGAGAAAGGATGATCCATTGTTCTGGCATATTTTTAGCACTTCTAACCTTCCTCACAGTTTGCTTCTTGCTTTTCTTGCCAGCAGAAATGCATTCTGTTAATTTCTTCATTTCTTTAGTTTATCCTGATGACCTTCTTTAACTGAAACGCAATATATTAATAAAGGTTGACAGTAAGAAAACAAATTGCTTTGTCTTCATGGAGCGTTGGAAAGGATTTGTACAGCACTTGTCTTCCATTAATGCAGCATTTGAGGAGTCCAGATGCCTTGCCATAAGTCTTCTCTCTGAATCTATTAAAGACCTTAAAAACCAGAAAATAACATGATGAGAGGGAGTTTCTTTTTGTCCAGAACACTGGGTGTTTCATTTCCGAGAGATTGTGTGTCAATGTTCTTTGAACCCATCTTTCAAAACACATCCATATTTGATCATCCGGAGCAGGAGATGTGACTAATGGCACAATCAGTGTTATAAATGGTGGGCACTCTGAGAAGCACATCCACTTTGCACAAAATCCCTTCTGTTTTATTTACAGTTTTCCTTTCTGTAATCAGGGAGTGATTCTGTTGTGGCCTTTTGAGATCCTTCCTGGCACCTCTCCTTTCATGGATCAAGCTTTCTGTACGCTTCTGGACTAAGTTTCTCTTTCATTATCCTCTTTAAACCCATATTTTATAGTTTCTGTTTCTGTGTTCACCTCAGTAGCAAGAAATGTCTCTGTTAAGAATCTGGCTTGCCAGCTCTTCACGGTCCTAAAATTTCACCAGACTCCTCCACAGTGCTCTGGCAAAGTGGTGAGAAGTAAAAGAAACTCAGTGGATTATCTGAGATACCAGTTTTTTCCTCTATGATTGAAAAATTAGGAAAACATCTAGGACCAAATCCAAAAACCCTGCTGTGAGTCCCCTGATGTTCACAGGGAGAAGGCTCTCCTAGCTGGAGTGAATCCACTGGAGGTGCCACACACACCGGTATCTCTTGTTATATTAAAAACTTTATAGTCCAAGCAGGTCACAGAACTGCCTAAAAATAGCTGTGATGAAACTGGGTATTTGTGGTTGTGCCAGGAAGGGTTTCATAGGCACAGTTAAAGCCAGATATGAAGTGGCCATTTGCTCCTCATTTCTCTGGTGTGTTCTTCAGATCTGCTCTTGCAGGCTCCAGCTATTCTTGGTGCAATGCAGGACAGCTCCCAAGAAGGCTTTGAAGGAGGACATTTAGTGTACCTTTTGTAGTTTTCTTCTGAGGGACAAAACCAAAAATCTTATTTTTTTTGAAACTAGCTCCAGTTGCTTCCACAGGTTTTCACAGAAATGATCTCCTCTGTTTCTTCCAGTCCTGCAGGAGGGCCGCTCTCTCTGCTGCTTGCATCCTCCAAGCCTTTGTGGGACAGTGGTCTCCTCCCCCAACAGCATTGCAGCAGCTTGTTCACACTGAGCATCCTCATCCCCTGTTCTTTGCCTGCGATGGCAGGGCTGGATCAGTCTCAGGGGCAGCTGCCAGCCCAAAGAATCGATTACACTGCTACTTTGCTTATTTGCTGCTTAGTGTAAATAAGGTAAATTTTCAGCCCTGAGTTCTCAAGCTCCACAAGAACAATAGCAGCTAACGGCAGCAGTGCTGCAGCTTCCAGATTTGCAGAATGTAACAGGCCAGCATGATTTGGGGACCCCCACTGGATGAACATGGCCAATCTTTTCCCTGCTTGGTTGGTCTTTGA
Source organism: Corvus kubaryi (assembly GCF_017639235.1). Lineage (NCBI taxonomy): Eukaryota > Metazoa > Chordata > Aves > Passeriformes > Corvidae > Corvus > Corvus kubaryi. The sequence continues at coordinate 1,901,002 of NW_024582082.1, read as the reverse complement.
TGAACTTTTGAATTTGTGTGTCTCGAGAACATTATATTTTTAGAGCAGCCGGTGAGGAACCCTTGGCTGATCACATGTATCACCAGCATCTCCAGATAATACTGAGGCACAGTTTCCCAAAAGAGGAAAAAAATCCAGAGATATTTAGCCTTTCACCTCCAGAAGTGTTATTGCAGTGACAGAACAGCTCCATTGAACTGGGAAGTGCTGTTACCTCTGGGCTGGGAGGTCAGGAGCTGGTCCTGCATCACGGCTGAGGCACAGATCGAGGGTGACACTGCAGTGCAGCAGCTGGGGAGGCTGCTCCTCTAATAAAGGTGACGTTCCTTAGATGAGATGTTAAATATAGATCCCTTCAGCTCATCCCTCCTGACTGGGCAGGCAGAAGTTAAAAATCTCAGTGTTGCCACAAGATAATCACAATGTCTTGGCCCATATTTCCTCTCGTAGCAGGAGCTGGTTGTGATGCACACGACAGAGCTGCACCATCCTGGCTGTGTGCTGGCTGCCGAAATTGCTTCTGCAGCCTTTGCACTACAGATGTTCTGTCCTTGGATTCTTTGGTCTTGAATACAGCAGGGGATCCCTAGGCATAGGGAGTGCTGGAAAAAGCCAAATTCCATGATGCTTTCTCCTGGAAAGGACAAAATTAACTCTACCACTCACTGACTTTTGCAATATTTTTGACTATTTATACTGCTTGGAAAGAGCAGTCTTTAGAGTCTGTCTCAGACTGCCATCGATATTTCAGGCAACTCTCAGTGTACTGTGGACATTAGTTCCTAGAGTGTAAAATGAAGATAATATTTTTCTGTCACTTAGGGATATTGAGGGAATAAACTCTACTAATGCTTATGACATACAAGGAGACAGTAAAGTTAAGGCTCTAAAAGCCTGTTTGTACTATGATAGAAGCTCAGCATAGCAGAAGACAATACTTTTGCTTTCTTAGCACATTGACAGACCAAATAACACCTTCTGAAAAACCCCACGCACACTGAGCATACCAGGCAGATATTATTTGCCCTACTGACATTAAAAAGTAAAAACAACAAGCAAATAAAACCAAAGCAAGCAGCAACTCCTTGGGATGCAGATTGCTTTTGGAGTAGGTGGTGTTAGCTTTATTCAAACTCCTTGTGAGTATGCTTCAAAAAGAACTTTAAAAAAAAAAAAATTCTCTTTCAGTTTTAACAATCTGGTTAATTCAACACAGACAAGTGAATTGCTTCAGTTAGTCCAAGTGTCTTTTTACTGTTAAGTAATTTTACTGATTGTTTTGTCATAATCATAATATTATTCTTCCATTTTGAAATAAGAAGTGCCTCAGGGAGTTAAGGGTGTTTTCATTTAAAACTTAAACTTTTTTTCTTTTTATTTGGAACGTTATATTTTTGTGGAGGTTCTATTGTATCTTTTCAAGAAAGTCAGTTTAAAGAGCTGTTTGGATTTTGCAGAAACAAAGATCACATCCTGCCACAGAGAGCTGCTGAATGGGAGCAGGAGACATCCTGGTGCTCCATCACATTTCAGCAGAAGGGTTCAAGCAGAGGACTCAGTGGTGAGTGCATAAAAAAGAAAAACCCACGTAGGTGGATGATTAGGTGCACAGGAACAAAAAATGCCGTGTGTTGCTCTTCAGAGTAATCATTTTATCACTCTGGATGCAGCACTCGCTGTGTTCTTCCCTCCCATTTTCATTTAGGATGAGACACTGTGTGAAGCGTGTGTAGGTTCACGTGCAGGTTTCCAGATAGTTGCACCCTGAAGAGAGAATGCTGGATTGAGATTTTTCATTCTGTACTATCACTCCCTTCCAGTACTTGTTTTTCTTGACTAAACAAAGAGTGTTTGTGCCACTCTGAGCTGCAGATCCCGTCCAAAATTCAGGCACGTGGAGGGAAGCGTGTGGTGAAGCGCATGAAGGGTGTGTGCAGGTTTTTGGAAACAGCATGCAGAGAACTGCCAGGCTTTGAGTATTTTCAAAATGCAGGCCCACTTGTGGGTGCTAAGCACTGGAATGTCTGGCCAGGAATTCCACTGAAAATCTGGCCCAGATTTTGCTGCCTAGGAGGAGAGAGTGAGCACTGCATCTCTCTCAGCAGGGGGGGTAGAGACCACGCCACCGAGGTGAAGCAGAAGGTCAAGGACCATGAGGTGTGATGGCCTCAAGTCCTGCAGGCACCAGCAGCCAGCCCATCTGAGATGTGCTCCCAAAGCCCAGGGGCTGAGGATTTTGGAGCAGAGACAGATGAGTGGAGGGGGCCATGTGTGCCCACACCTGGCCATGTAGACTCACAGTCAAGACAGGATTTTCCTTGGATGTTTTTTCTCTCCTTGAGCAAGGAGAGCCTGCACAGCACAGTCCCTGTTGTGGGAATGAAAGTGCTGGCTGATGAAAAGAAGATTGGTCTTTACATGAGGTTATGCAAGGGTTAGGTGTGAGATTTGGGGCATTTTTCTTGTTCCTTTTGGTGGAAGTATTGGCAAGAGCTGCTAATCCCCCCAAAGCACTGTCATGGAATAACCTGCCCTCTGCAAACTGGCAGTGACAGCACTGGACACCTACCTGATTTGAGTGAAATTGAGTCATTGCATGGATGGGATTGTGCATTTTCACCATGGAAGTTTTAGGTTTTGATGCTGCCCTCTAATGAATGAGAAGGGGAGTTTTTTCTTTCTCAATAATATCTGTCAGAAAAGCCCCGTGGGGAGCTTTACTGTGTGACACTACACCTGAATGCTGGAATGATGAGTTAGAGTGCTGAGGGATCAGGAATGGCAAGTAAGCAGGACAGCTTCCAAAGTGTTTTCATTGCTCTTATGCTACACCCAGAACATGCTGAGTGACACTAATGCACCAGGTCACATTCCATGGGGGTCCCCTTAGCCCAGGAAGGAACAGAACAGGCACAGAAGTGACAGAGGAGTTTGTTTCCCATCGAGACCAACCAACCAGCCATCACCCCATTATTGCTGTATTGGATTTTTCTCATTTAAATGTGCGATGGCAGAAGTTTACACCAGAAAGCAAAGGGGATTATTTTTTTCTATAGAATTGTCAAGCAGGGCATAAAGTCTCCTATTGTACGGACAAATGTATTTGTTACCCTCAAAATCACCAGTAAAATTATAAAGTATATTTTCTTCTGTAAACAAGAATAGCTTAGTGAAAAGGAAAAGGCCTTTGGATCATTGTAGTATTTCGGTGAAATCTCATGGGATAATACTATTGCAGGGGTTAAATTTGTTATTCAGGGTAGGTGCTGTTTTGTATCTGTGCATGTACATTATGGTTATGTACATGTGATGACCATGTACCCCTGACCAAACTGGATTATTGGTGGCTGTGAGTGAAAGAACAAGTACCTAATGGAAATATCCTGTTTTGTCACAGTGAAATCTAGGATGAGGGTTGCCTCCATTACCTATGATGCCACAAAAAACCCCATGCTGGGACAGCTCCTATGTGCTTCATTTTCTCTAATTGTTTTGCTGATTTCCAGACTGTGAGGAAAGGCTGGGCTGGAGGTGAGCCTAGGGGGTTGGACTGGAACAGGACTGGGAAACTCACAGCTCCTCAGCCAGATTCAGGCTGCAATTTCAGGTCATACAGCCAGCAGCAATGTGGGGGTTGGATTCTTTCTGCAGGGTTTATTCCTCAATAGTTTTGGACTACATGTTGACAGAGGGGCCACCAGAGGTGAAATGAAGGCTTTTCCAGCCCCCTACAAGAAAACACTGCTCCCATCCAAGCCTGAGATGGGGAAGAAATCTTACCAAAGTCCTTACATGAAAGATCAGCCTGGAGGGGGACAGTAGGAAAAGAGCAGCTGCTCATCCAGCCTGGTGGTGCAGCTCCAGAGTGCTCAGCCTCTCTGAGGTGAATGGATTTCAGTTCTGCAATGCAGCCATGTGTCCCCTCTGCAGAAACCTGCCTGCCTGACTACACAGGCAAAGAGGATTTTACTCCAAACCTCAGAGGAAGGATAAAAGCTCATGAAAAAAATAGTTGAAAGAAAAAGAACAAACTTTTGTGGACTGAACGCTTTGTGCCTGGATGATCCATACAGATATGTCCATTCAGCAGATTGGTAGAAGAGTAGCACTTTGCATCACTTCAGATTTGCCCTAAGCACAAACATGATTCCAAGGACTTGAATTTGTTGCTATCTGATTTTAACATTAAACCAAAACATCACGGATGGGAGTTGTACCCTTGAACTTTATAGGCAGCAGTGATAAACCTTGCTTTCAGAAGGTGGTTCTTGTATTCACAGGGGTTAATTACCTTCTGGAGATGTCTGTTTGGGGTTTTTTGTGATGGAGAATGTAAAACTGTCTCTTTGTGCTCAAAGGCAGGAGGATTGATGCCAAGCCTGGTAAATCAGACAAGGGGCAGCAGAGCTATGTACCTACCTAGGATACTGCAAGTGCACTTGCCAGATATTGCTCAGTGCGAGGAGAAGGCACTCTTGGAGTGAGTAATTCTTTGAGGTCCTGCATAACTCCCAGAGCTACTTATCTGTCTCAGTGACCCATAGATTAATCTGGGATAAGCAGGTGCTTAACACCTGAAGCAGGGCAATTCCCATCCCTTCACCTGGCAGTTACCCAGTCTCTGCAGCATGCAGGTCTCAGGGAGGATTTTCTGCCTTGCAAATGAAAGTTTGTGAGGGTAGGAAAAAAAGGAGATTAATTACAATTCTACCCCAATGTGTCCTTACTCATGGTTACTAAAGTCTGCCAGTCCCTGTCCCACCATCTGCACTCTGTAGTTGATATTGGTGCTTTTTTAACAATTTGCTGGCAGCTGTGAGGAACTAAAAACTTCATGAATAAAGCCAATTTATGGTTTTATTTTTGTTATTGCACAGGGAACAATAAGGCAATGCCAAAGGCTTGGGCAGTGTTTGTGTCAGCTGCACTTACCTCCTCAATTAGGCCAGGGCATTTTTATCTCAAGCACTTGGATAGCCAGTCCATTAAAACTCAGGGTGGACAAGGACACATCATTTGCCTTAGTGCTGCAGTGAAGGTTCTGGCTTTGGTGATGAATGTTTCATGATCTGATCACTGGAGAATGGGATACTGACCACATAGCAAGTGGCTGAAAAGAAAATTGTCCAGCTTTTCCTCGTTTGCCCTGAGCCATGTGTTGCAGAGCCCTGACAAGTGCAGCTGTGAGTTACAGGACTTCTCTGTTTAAAAAAAGTGGCTTCTCTGACAAGGCTGTTCTTTCTACCAGCAGTGGGTATGGTGCAGTCAAATTCCTCTCAAGAATCATAGTGCAAGTGCTTGTGAAGAAGTGCTAATAGAAGCTCCTGCTTGTACAGATTGCTGAGCATTTGAAGAGGTGGTACAAGAGCTTGTGCTTCAGACTATCGCCAAATGCCAGCAAAGATGGGGATCCTTCAAGCTCCCAGGGTGCTCTCAGTGTAGGGGCAGAGAGAGCTGGCTGTAAGTTCATCCCAGTTTCTTCACACAGGAACACTGATGTGAACACTGATGTAAAGGTGGAGTTTCTTGCCAGGAAGGGTGGAAACAAAACCAGTGTAGGCCCCACAGTCCAGATGAGGTATTTTCTGTCAGCAAAATCAGGAAGATATTCTATCCACATTGCTCAGAGCAGTTGCAAGGGAAACCCAAGCTGGCTCTGAACACCCAGAAGTGGCATTACAGTGTTAGTGGTGGCACTGCCAAGGCTCTCAGTCTATTTTTAAGCAGAGGCAATGAGCCCATAGAGAGAAACCTCTGACAGGCCAGGAGCAAGTCTTTTAGCACCTAGCAGGGGCTCTCCTCCCTGGTACTTTATTGTGCCACGTAAGCAGAACTCTAATTCTAGCTTTTCTCCCATCTCTGTGTGGTTTTGCCTCAGAGTGACTTTGCCTTCTTCCTCTCCAACTGCATGAGTAGCGTGAAGTGCTCAAAAACCTCCTGAGAGATGACTGTGAGAGGAATTGCTGTGGAGCTCAGGGTGCAGTATGGGGTGAATGTGTCATCAACTCCATCTTACAGAGGGAAATTTGGGGGTTCAGTGGGAGCAGTTATTTATTAAGGTCAGGCTGAGGCCCGGTGTCCTCATTTCTTGGGCTGTCCTACCTTCTGCTAAGCAGCTGGTGGCGAGGCAAGCTGTGGGGGACCCAGCAGATGGTATTGAGGAATGGTGTGTAAGGGAGTGTGGGAAGGAAGTGCAGTGGAGAATGTGCCCAGATACCACTGTGATACTCTCCCAAGCACTCGTATCCAACACGTAACAAAACGACTCCACGCGTTTCTCCTCTGCCTTAGACCCTCTGCTCTTCAGGACACCCTCAGTTCCCTTCTCCAGTCTATTCTTTTGCAGCTTACAGTGGAATGATTTAATTGATTTTAATTAGCCCTAATGCAGGGCATGTCTGTTGCTTGCCTGAGACATCATAATCAAAGAAAGGTCCACACTGAGGAATATCAGAGCTGCTCCTGTCCTCACGGAAACAGGAGAAATAGCAACCAAACCTCAGGGGAGAATTCAGCATCTACCACACCACTGAGCACAGCTGTACCAGGTCTCTCTTGTCACTGCCTGCATGATTAGTGACATATCATTTATTTGCTGCAAAAGGCGCATAAGTTGAGGGAACAAAGCTGGTAATTAGAGCAACACAGCTCAGATGTGACACGTTCTGCCTGAGCTTCCAAACCAAACACTTGGCTCTGCTTCTTTGGATGGCATTTCTCTTACACCCACCCCAGAACAGCAACCAAGCTGATTTCAGGCCAAGGGAGGAGGTTATAAGGGGCTACCAAAGGGACATCCTTCTGCTTCACACTGCCACTCAGTGCTTTATATCTACACCCAGACAATAAGCTTGCAGGTATTTTGTGAAATGAAAATGTGCAGCTATTTCAACTGTATAAACTTAGCACCTAGTGTGTACCAAGATTTAAAAGCTCCTCATGAAGGCATTCCTAACCCAAGAATAGAGTGTATGCACAGCGTTTTGAAATGACTGTAAGCCCTGCAGCATGCTCTGAGAAATATCAGCCTGGGCTCGCTGGAGCCAGTGGAGAAATGAACTGTAAAGCTCAAGAGAACTGGTGCAAAATTTCTGGCATCAGCCTTCTCCACTTCAAACCAGATGTACTTTAGTCTGATTTTCTCAGACAGCACCAAAGTGCCCTGCTCTCAGAGTAAGAGCCTCTGCTCCATCTATGCAGATATTTATCAGTAATAGTCAAGATCTGAACTTTTCCCAGAAGTCATATGGCCACCAGAACTGTGGTCTCTAAGCAGCAGCTACTGCTTTTCACTGGCTTTAAGCATTAATTGCATCTTCCTTGCTGGTCTATCTGGCATCTCTGTGCATTAGACAACTATTTGGAAAAGATATTTTAGCTTCTGTGGCATATCCGTGAAAAAATGTTCTGTCTGTTGCCGCTTTTAAGCGAGTCTCCTGCGCATGGATCAGAGAATGTTTAAATTTAGGTGAAAACAAAAATATCAGCTGTATTTAAAGACATGGATGAGAAAATCAGAAAGTACCAGGCAGTACGTGTTCCTTAAGCAATCAGCTGCCTCTGATCCTCCTGAAACTCTTAAAGAACGTGGTGGATGTGGCTCTTTAATGTATAATAGCCATTTAATGTCACTGAAAGTTTCACCAGGAGACCTGAAAGACAATGTGAGAGCCAGCATGGACTCACAGAAGTTCCCTCATAGCCCCCTGAAGTGTTGCCATAGCAAGGTCTGCACTGATCTCTGCTGATTCACGGGAGCTGCGTGGTGCTGGCTGTGCTGGGGCAGGGCAGGCTGAAATAGGGACATTTCTGCATGACTCTGAGAAGCCATTTGTGTTGCAGAAATACAACGATGTGCAGATGGAAGTACAAACAAAGCAACCAAAAACTCTCATACCTGGCTCTGTTGCAAGCTGGGAGTATCTGCAGCATTTGCTGGGGGAAAGACAGGAAAATAAAGTCAGATTCAGAGAATGAATAATGACTAGGGGTAGGGAATACAGATTCTTGGCAAAACTAAGGGTAGTTTAAACGGAGTTTGGACTAAAATCTTAGTTAGCAAAGTTAGCTCTAATTGTAGCTGTGTCTGCATTTGTTTTGTAGCTGACAGCACAGAGGTGTGCTGGAATCTAAATCCCCAGGATTTGTGTTCTACTGCTTTGTAGCAGTGTGGTGAATGCAAGGTCTCACCTTAGCCAGAGACTGGACATTTGCAGAAATGTAGCTGAAAGATTACTTGGGTCTATTTTAGTACATCTAGACATGCTTTGCTTTAGGCTGATATCTCTACTTCTGTTTCTCTGTCTGGTATCCAGAAGAAAAATAAATGAAATCAGAAAAAATGTCTAAAAAATCTTCTGATAACAGCATAACTAAATGAGATTCCCAGAAACATGCCTTGACCTTCAGCCATTCTCAGTGATTGGAAACATTGGTTTCCAACACTTCTTGTTCTCACTGAGTGAAAGAGAACATTCAGTCTAAAAGTTCTCTGTCTTTGCTGAACTTTTCAGCTGAGTCATCAGTACAGAGCCGTTCTCAGCCAAAGTGCTGCCTTTTGCCACCTCAGAAATGACAAGCAGCTGAAGGAGAGCGCTTCATTTGCTGACTGTGAGCCAGTTCTTTCAGAGGCAAGGGCGGTAGCCTGGGAAATGGAAGAAGAATCCATTTTATTTCCTTGTGCATCTTTAAGCACAGGAGTTGGCACTGCTGTAGTTATCATCATTTTCTCCACTGGCCACAATGTGCTTTACCAAAACCTGTTGCACTCTCTGTGGTGCTTCATCATTTCATATTTTACTGTTCTGCTCTGGGGTTTGGCTGATCTGGAGTAAAAGAGCAACCTCCAGAGTTACAGCCCTGCTTGCTCCCTCCTAAATCCAATCATAAAGGATTTTCTGAACTCTGAATGACTGGTGATTGACCGATTGTACAGCTTTTCACCAGCTTTAGTCTTGTGAAAAGCTGGTGCAAAGAGCTGGGGACCTTTTCTATGCCCTGAATGAGGGATCACATCAGATCCACAGGCAGAGATGTAGCTCCATAAACTGAGAAAAGATGTCAATCGTGTGGCATTGATCTGCAGCCCTGATGCAAAGGAACTGAGCAAAATATGATTTTATCCTCTGAGAAGATACACAGCCCTTCTGACTGTGCTGGAGTTGGCCCCAGGAGATCAGTGAGGTTAGCCAGAAAATGTCTAGGTAGCTAATTGGTTCTAATTTTTTCCAAGTAGCAAAGAATCTAGAAGTAACTGCAATGATTACTTTTCAATGTATTCTTTTTTTTTTTTTTTTTTTAATGAATTAGCTGGATTATTAGTTATACCATCCATCTCAGGCTGGCATCTTGATCTCAGCCATTTCAATTTTCCTTGCAGACTGGAGATACCAAGGATTTACACAAAGATTTTTTTTTTAAATGCCCGAGGAGCTGGCAGTGTTTGCTGCTGGTTGTAAGACTCCTTTCTGAGCCTAGTGGGCCTCCATCAAACATGATTCATTTGACTAGTGACAAATAGGATCTGAACTCAGCAAAATTTAATCAAAATGGTATAATGTCTGCAATTTCAGTTCAGGCTCTTGCATGGATTTAGGGTGAGCTTTTGCTTTCATAAGCTCTCAAGTGTCACTTTCCTTCTTTTTTTTCTTTCTGAAATTCCTTCTGGGCCTGCATTATTGCTGCAATTTGTTTCACCTTTCACATAGAGTTTTTTAATCTATAAGAGCCCACTGTGAGTGACTGTAGCTGAGATGCTTTGTAAAGCAACTGTTGAAAAAGAATAGGTATTTAATTACCTTTCCCTTTCCATCTAATTTCTTCTGTAAATAATGAAAATAATCCCCAAATCATAATAACTTTGAGATGATGTTTTCTTTCTAATTTCAAATCTAGAAAAAAAAAATAGTTGGTTTTTTTCAGACAGTGATTTCTTTGACATTTCCTTTCCTGTGACTCCCATCTCCCTTCCTGCTTTTTTTTACCTTGTTCCAAAGATGGAGGAGGAAGTTGTCAGCGTGGCTCACACCTGAGGTTTTGTGTGGCTGCCTTTCAACAAACCCTTAACGTTCACTTCTGAAAACTCTCCATTTCCCATCCCTGAAGAGAATGGGGGCAGACACCTCAAGTTCTAGAGCTGGCTGTTGAGAGGAGGAAGCTGGACCAGGGATCCTGTGAGCCAATGACAGAGCTGTGCTGGGGATTGTGTTACCCAGAGCTGATCCCATGGGCTCCCCTTCCTGCTTGGAAGCCTGTGGATGTCTTGTCCTCCTGGTTTGGTTTGGTTTGAGCTTGGGCTGGAGATCTTCTCAGAGGGCTCTTTGTTTCCTGGCAAAGAGAAACAAACTGTTTTCTTGGGGTTAAAAAAGAAAAGGAAAACAGAAAAGCACACACCTCTGCCAGGGCTCTGAGCTCCCATGTCCACACTGTGCCACTCAGGAACAGACATGCCAGTAGCAAATTCTTTGCTGATGTTGTGCTTTTCCCACTCCATTTCTCTTCTTCAGTCCTCTAATTTTCTACCCTTTTGTTGAGAACATTGGACAGGCTTCTATAGCCCATTTTAAAAATGAGATTTTAGGTTATATAGCCCTCCAATGAGACAATCCATTATGTGTTTGAAAGCAAAGTGGCAGCTTATGTCCATCAGCCTCGTGTAAAGCTACTCAGCACCGTTAAACGGCTGCTGTGTGAAGAACTGGTGACCATTAGTTGTGCTTTAAGTAATCATGTTTCTATAATGCACACATTATTTTGTAGAAAGTCTTAGCCTAGTTTAGATGAATGATAGTGTGAATGTATGCTCATGAACAGTGCAATAATAGATTAGAGGATAAGCTGGGATTTCAGATCAGAGCCCCTGTGACAGCCCAAATCTAGAGCTGCACATTATATTTCCTCTCCAGGAATTTACACCATGGCTGCTATGTGATCATGCAAATAGCTGTAGGCTAAGTTCAGATGGAGAGTATTCATCATTTAATCTTCCTCTAGAAGCTCTGGGATATGGTAAAGCTCAGATATGGTAAAATTTCACTTCTCAGCTTACAAGGCAAAGTAGGGTTTTACTAACAGATCAGAGAAGTGCAGTAACCACAAAGGAGGAAGGTCCATTTGGATTAGAGACCAAATTTGACTTGATCTTGGGTTTGCTGTTGTTGTGGTCACTGTGGATGGCACCAATTTCATGAGCTCCTTCTGATAATACCTGAGAAATATTTTCCAGCAGCACCCAGCACTAACTGTCACTAAACCAAAGACAGGCCAATTTTGAGATGAGATTCCTTGTGTGGTGCTCAGTGCAGCCATCCCAGTATGTGCTATGCAAAACCGGTGCAGAAGTTGTCATTCATAGATGTTGGCTAGAAAAAGCTGATGCCTTTTTGCCATGTATGGCAGGTAAACACTGCCTGCTTGGTGTCAGGCCCTGCTATGAGCGTTTGCTGCTTTTGTTCATGTAACTATTTGGTCCAAAATTCTTCTCTGAGCACGAAGGAGGTGCAGTGGGGAAGAGCCTGTGAATCCCTCTGTACATGCTGACCTGCTGCTGGAATCAGATGGTTGTTGCAATTCCCACCCATTTCTCCTAAAATTTTACTGCCGGCAGGTTGTGATGATGCAGTTTTGTGTGGGGGAAAGCCCTTTTATAAACGTGAGGCAAATCAGAACCAGCCACTGCTGGAAGATCAAAGATCTGGGTGAGGATGTGCCCATCTGATTGCCTGCCCCCACTGTAGTGGGAGGAGGACTGTTCTCAGCCAGACTGGCAAAGGGCTCCTCAGAGGTGGACAGAAGGTCCAGCCTAGCTGTCATATATACCATCATATAAAGCCAATCCAAGGTAAACACCAGGAAAAGCAATAAACCCAAAAACACTCCCAGAAAAGCAGGACCGTGGAAGGGGCTAATCCATTAAAAGTAAAGGGTTTTGGTTTACTTGTTGAAAAAGTCTGAGAAATGTGTCAAAGGCCTGTCCAAATAAATCCCTGATAAAGAAAGCATTGACCTGTTCAAGAAGAAAGTCTGATAAATGAATACATTTCAAATGCATGGATTCAAAAGCTATTGCCCAGTAGCAGAGCACCTTCTCTCCTCCCCGTGTTTTCAGGGTTATCTGTTATAGAAATAGATACGTGTGCGGTGAAAATCAGTATTTGACAGGTTTCTGCTGTATAGCAGGCAGCTTTACATTCTGGAAGCATTAAAAGACAAATCTTAAACTCTGTGGGTATCTGACTTCATTTTAACTTCTTGAAGTCCAAAGAAGTTGTACGTCAGCCTTTCTCTTCTCTCCAGGTCTGAAATTAGTTTTGGGGAAATGTCAGGCTAGGTTGGTGTGAGAAATCCTTGGTAAATCCACGTTACATATCAACCCATTTTCTAATTAAGCCTGTGACTGTAAGAACAACTTCCTTTGGAGTTTGTTTTGGAACCTGGAATGTTACTGAGATTACAGTAACACGTCTGTTGGTGGCAAAACATGTCTTCATCCTTTGTTTCTGTATAGGCAATATATAGAAGCAAATTCCCTTGATAGGCTTTTTGGATGCCCATGTTCCAAGGCCTGTCATTTTATAAAGCAGTTGTATCCCTCTTCTGGCATAAGAGGTTCTCATCTACTGCTCTGAGACATTTACTTGCATCTTATGTCAAGTTTAAGGCCTTGTCTCCACATTCAGCTTCTCTTACTTATCATGAGATTATTTTGATTCACACTTTGTGTTATCTTTACTTAAATCTCATACTTTCCATGCAATGTCCTTGATCTGTCTATTTTTACTCCCATGTCAGGGAAATTTCTACTCTTTGGCTTCCCCTGTGTGACAGGTCTCAGCCTCACTATGACAGTTCTGACCTTGGCTCTACCAACAGGGCACAGTTGGCTTTTTGCTTCTTCTTTTCAGCAGAACCAGCCCCATTTTCCCTCTTAACTCTCTTGTAGACAAATATTATTGTGGAAGAGGTTTGTCTGTCTGCTCATTCAGCTCTCTCCCTCTCTGGCTATAGATGAGGCCAAAGGGAATTGAAGGGACCTGAGAGCCTGAGTAGCAACAGGAGGGTGGGATTGTTAATGATTTCTATCCAGGACCTGACAAGAGAATCTGCAGTCAGCAGCCTTCCCACTGCAGTGGGCTTTGTTGGAAATTTTTAGTGAGTCATAGCATAGGAGAAAGGATCTGCAGTTCCTAATCAACCTCTAAACACCACCAGTGGTAAACAACAAACCAGCAAAATCCTGCAACACAGTGCAAAGGATTCATGCTTGTAATAACAAGTTTTCTATGGTTTAAATGACAGCATTCTGAATAAACAGTTCTGGAGTTGCTGTATTCAGGTATTAACACCTGAAAAGTAATAATTGATTATTCAAAAATAGTTGTGAAATAGCAGCTGTATAACAATTTTTCATAAATTACATTGGTTTTTATTTGCTCATAAGTCCCCATTTAATATGCTTTTTAAATCAAGTACTATTTAATCAACAATAGGTGCCTTATGAAGTCCGAGGGAGTCCTCCTGAAGCATTATTGCAGAGCACTAGTACATGCAGTGTTGCTGTCTCTAACGTAGGAATTCAAGCCTTCCTACTTTCCAGTAGCAAGCCATACAAAATTATGCTCTTAAAAAATAAAGAACATTTAGTTGATGGCTTAAGAAAATAATCAAATTCCTTTCCTTCTGACAAACAAGCAGTAAACTGATAGCATCTTTGAGGTGTCATTGATTTACATCACCTGGGTCATAGAAAAAGCTGCTTTCTCCTTGAAGAACCCCTGTAAAATCACTTAGACTCGATCAATGCAGTTGTTTGGCTGGTTGGTGCCCTGATGTGCAGCCTACAAAGCAGACCTGGCTGCCAGACAGAGAGCAGGAGCTGCAATGCCCAGCGCCAGGCTGGGTGCTGTGAGCGCCGTGGGCAGCGCACGCTGCTGCCTGGTGCTGGGTGTACCAGAAATGGTGCAGAGTGCCCAGGCTCCTCCTCAGTGCTAAAACACAAAAGATGAGGCTGCTTTACTCCTCAAAAGACTTGTCAGTACCACACAAGTTCTTGCAAAATTTCCAGCTTCAGCAAAGTGCACTCTAATCCTCTACAATTTCCTGAATGAAAGTGGGATAATTTGAAGATCAACATGAGATTTCAAAGCAAACATCTGGTTTGAAAGCTTTTCTCTTCCTTTCTTTTTCCTTTCTGTTTCCGCTAGGTCTTTCAGACCTCAGTTTGAAGATAATGCCAGATGTAGTCCTTTCTTGTGACAATGACTCCATTCTTAAGTCACAAATAATTTTTTTCATGTAACAGTAGGTAACTTATAGAAAAAATACATAAAAAGGCTTTGGGTGTTTTTAGGTTTTTCCTTCATAACTTATGAGAAAAAAATATATTAAATGGTATTATAAACTGCATTTCCAAGTATTCATATGTCTCCTGGAAGAGTTGTGGGTTTTTTAAATCTCTTTAGCATTATACTCTTAAAATTGGCATAGTCATAGAAGGCCACCTTCCATTACTCCATATTTTCCATTTGCAAAATTGGAATTTTCTCATTTTTTGGGGTCTTTTGCTTGTAAGGCATGTGGATTGAGAGTGCACCACTTGTTTTGGTCTTCTGGATTTACACTGCTGCCATAAATGGGCTTGGACTCAGCAGAAATATTGATAGTCCTGAAACATTTCTTGTGTTCATTATTGCTGCAGATGGGGCTGCATGAGAGGGGATGAAAAGAGTCTGTATAATACTGTGAGTGGAATCAAAAATAAATTACGAAAAAAAGACAATTTTAATTTCAAGTCCTGGAAGTGTTCACTGGGCCAAAGCAGGTGCAAAGTTGTTCTCAACCCACAAGATTTTAGATGGTACCACATCCCCCCCCCTCTGAAGGAATGAAGCATCCCATAAGGGGCAAGAGATGCACTGCAGAACATGTCAGGAACCTTCCTCCCAGAAACCTCTGGATCATCCACTTCCAGCATTGCTCATCCATAGCATGAAGAGGGGAAAAAACCAAGATGCTGAGATGGGAATTGATGTTTCAGGGTGATATTTGTACCAGCTGCAAGATTTTCTAGCAATCTAATGGGTAACATGTTGCCATAAATGATTGCTAGCTAATGCAGCATTATACCAAATGGACCCATTATGCTGCAAGGAGTGCAAAATAAATTCTGGATGATGGGACATATTCTTAGGCAAAGAGGGAATTTCAGGGAAGAAAAAGCCTTTGTTGGCTGTCTTTGTTTGTTTAACAGGACATTATAAAAAATTATGATCCCAGGCTAAGTTATGTCATCACACACCCTAAAAATATACAATTAACAAATTTATTAGTCAAAGTCAACATTCTATCCAAGAGTTATAGCTTGGCTTCTGAGCCTCACAGTGGATTTCCCAAAGGCAAACATAGCAGTAAGAGGGACAGAATCAGATGCCAGGCCAAGAAGTTTTTATTCCACACGGACCAAGTTTGTGAGTTTTGACCCACTGCCCCGATTAATGTGATGGCTGATGGCAGACAAGGAACCCTGGCAGAGGAATCTGCCTCCTACAGAAACACCTGATGAGGCTGCCTTTGTGTAAAGAACACCTGCAGGAAAGGGCAGGGCCAAGTGCAGCTCAGCAGGAAGGGCCAGGCTCTGCGATGTCTCTGTTCCTGTGTCTCACTGGGCACTGGACAGGGCAGAAAACAACCACTAAATCCAGCACAGAGCTGAGGCAGCAACAACCTGGAACTCCAGCACAGTCTCTGCTCACAGTTCCCTTAAAAAATCCATAGATTTCAAAATCAACCTTTTTAATCTTTAATAGCAACAGACTCATGAGAGATTATAATTGTTGATTCCAGTGGCAGACAGAGAGCCTGGAGCCCTGAGCCAAGTTTTTAAAACATGACCGACCAAAAGCATTAGGAAAGCAGTGTGTCAAAGTCTTTTTCAGTCATTTGTGCCCTGGCTTGCTGAAAACAAGCTTCTGTGTGCCAGTATTCCCATGTCCCTTGCAGTTGGGCTGAGGTGGAAGAGCCTGACATTTATTTCTTGTCTTCACTGCCAGAGTTGGCTCCTGAAGCTCATGTGGCTGAATATTGATATCTTTAGGCTTGGTGTAAGCACAGACATACAGCAAATCAGTTTGCATCACCAGTAATCTCTTGGTAAATACTGGGTGCCTTTCCAAAGATCAATTCTAGTGCCAGGTGCTGTGGTGTAGTGCAGGAGCTGCTGGGTGAAAATGTGTTCCTTGCTGATGCCTGGGATGTGGTTTGCTCTGCAGGCCACAGCACCCAAGGCTCTGAGGTGCTGTGGAAGGCACTGCAGGCAGAAAAACTGCCCCCAGGACCTCCCACCTGACTCAGAAGGAGAAAGGCCATGTCCTGGAGGCAGCCCGAGATGGAGTCATGGCTTAGGGGTGTTTCCTTTAGAAATAATAAACCAGATCCTCCAGTTCTTTAGGTTCTGCTGCTTGTCCCCAGTACCAGCCCTTTGTCCCATGACACCTGAGCCTCTTCTGAGCCCATCAAAGGCGAGGAGACACAATGCAGGAATGAGCAGACGCTGCCATTTCTAAGTGAGGTTCTCTGTGCTCACTGTGTCTCTGAGCAGGGGGCATGAATCTCTCACACTCATCAGGTGGCACACGAGCTGAAGGACGCCCTGGGAGAGCACAGCCAGTCAGGGGCACACTGCTCCTGAGTGGGCAGAGTGCTGTGGCTTAGGGCTGGCAACTCTTTTTTTTTTTTTTTTTAAGCAATTCTGCTTTCCATTTCATGTGCGAACTATACCTGCCAGGAAGGAAACAAAGTAGCCTGTTGAGAGGAGCAGAAAATGAAGGGCTATTTTAAAATGTGATTACGATAAATTTTTCTTAAGCCTTGAGTCACAGGTAACTACAGAGGTGGAGTTTCCCCTAAGCCTGAAAATAGGCTAAGACTGTTAATAGTAAAATAATTTTTTATGTTTTTCTTCACACTTCATTCTGCACAAAGTGGATATCTTGAGGTTATTTTATTGGGGAAGTGCCCCCTGACTCAAACTAGCACTTGGTGGTAGCAGTTGTCCCTTCTGTGGCCTATGTTTGTCCCAGCAGGGCAGGAGTGTGCTTGAGGCTGCTCCATATCCAAGCTGCTCTGCATTCCTCACCACCTTTGAATGCTGCAGGGCCAGAAGGAGGAGAATTTTTTGTTACCCTCCTGTTCATCTTGGATGCAGAAAAGAGCCAGGGCTGCTGCCTGCAGCCAGAGCCCTGCCTTTAGAAATCCTCGAGGAGTTGAGTCTGCCTGTAATTTTCTTTATGCAGGGAAAGACATATTTGCATTTCCTGAGACTGTGCATCATACTTCAGCTATGGCAGTCTGGACCACAGCTTTGATTTGCTCTTTGTTTTTTCTGGGCAGTGGAAAGGAATTGATTCCCTGATTTAGCCACCTGAGTGGTCTGCCGAAGGTGGTACAGAAGCCTCTCTTCCTGCCTGGATACAAACTGGGGAGATGGAGGAGGAACCACAAGCTAAGGCAGTGCTTGAGCTCAGGAATTTCCTATTCAGGAGCCAAACCTCAGGTTTGCTGCTCTGCTCCTGTGTTCAGCGTTCACCCACACTCAGCAGCTTCTCTCTGGGGTTCACCAAGGCAAGAACCAGCAGTTCAAAGGTCCAGCACAAATCCCACTCCACACTGACCTGCACAGCTTCAGCAAGTGTGTAGGAAGCCTGAAGAGGCCAAAGGTTCCTGTCAGACCTGAGCTGCAGCTTGAAGGTTTCACAATTCCTACAGATTCTGTCACATCTCAACGAGAATCTAACATCCTAAAGATCCAGTCACAGCAGGGCTGGCTAGAACAATAAGCCCTAAAGGATATCCAGTAACAAGCATAGCTTGGGACATTGGATTTTTGATCATTTCTCTTGGTGTTTGCCAGCTGCAGCAGTGCACATCTTGCTGCTCACTCATGGGTGGGAGTGGTCTTGCCTGCCTGGCTTCTCCCTCTGCCTGGGAGTGCACTGGAAAGCTGCTGGAGAAGGAGGACAGAGCTGTATTTCAAGCAATACATTTCTGTAATGGGGGAAATCAGGTTCAACTCACTGTTTGAAGCTTCTGTGTCACCAAGAAACTCAGGTCCTTTATTTATTATTTGTATTACAGTAGCACCTAGAGGCCCCAAGTTGCTAGGGTTTGTGAAGAACTTTGTAGGAGATGGCTACTACTCCTATCTCACTGTAAAATGATGAAGAGTGGGAAAGGAAAGAAGAAAAGTGACCTGACTGAGGTGCTATGGAGCAGCATAAGAAAAAGTAAAGTTCCAGCTCTCTTAGCAGATGTTTGTGCTGTCAAGCACTGAGGTTGGAGCACTTCAAGAAGGTGCAGTGCCTTCAGCTCAGCTAAAAAAAATGACTGGCTGCTCACTTCTAGCCCTTCTTCAGCAGTGGTGTGTGTGAATCTGTCTTATTCCACATCGCAACAGATTAAGTCTATGACCATGATCTGGCTGAGGGCTGGTGGCACCTTCAGATGTGTTTGCTTGACTGGCTGTGATCAGTTGTCCTCTCATGCCTGAGCCCAACTCAGTGGCTGCACTGCAAATTTTATTTGGAATTTTAGTTTGGAAATGAGCTTGTTGATTTCTGCCTAAACTATGGAATAGCCATCTCTTCACTCCAGTTTTAGCATGCTGGAACTCTCTCATGATAGTTTCTCTCTTTGGTCAGAAAAGATGAATTTATTGAACAAAATGTAGAAGAACCACTTCAGATGCAGCACCCCTGTGTGAAGAGTGTAGGCATGCATATCCCTGCAGCATGCACCAAAACAACTTGCAGCTTCTCCCATCAGGTGCAAAGCTGGCATGGACCCTGTTGGGAGGTAGAATGGGACTTAAATGTATATTTTGATGCATTTGCTACCATTCCTCTGAAATTCTGCTGGCATTTATAGCAATAATAGCTCTGCTTGTGAAGAAAGAGGTTCTGTTATAAAACAACAATCTCCGCCTTTCGAAAGAAACTCTTAAAAACTATGCATTTTCTTCTTCTTACCTAAAGTTTCAGTACCTTCATAAGAAACATGAGCTGTAATTTCACTGTTTTCCTTCTTCAAAATATGTTTTAAAAGGAAATCAGACCTTAACACATTTTGTAGTTTTTCAAAAGAGTAATACAGAACTGGCAGTACTACAATTTGAATCTTGTCTAAGAGCCTGACAAGAACAGGAGTAATAGGTGCAAAGTCTCTATTTATTTAGCTCCAGCCACCACCACTTCTGAATTTATCTTTTGCAGCATCCTTATGCAATGCTGACAAAAACTCTTAATGTTTTGTGACTTGGCAACGTGAGCACCAGGTCCTGCCCACGGTCACGCCGTGGTCCTGCACAAAGCTGGAGGCACAGTGCTAGTCTTGGCAAAGCCCAGCAGAAGGATCAGACCTGCAGAGACCTGCAGAACAGATTGGCTGGTCAAACATTTTTTCCCAATCTTTTCACTTTGTGTCAGCCTCCCTCAGGACAAGTTCATTAAAGGCATCTTTAGCGTGATTAGCTCTCTGTTCTCTACCCATTTCACCCTTGTCTGCTCTCCTGATCCTGACTAATGCAGAGCCTGCAATGATGATGACAGGCCCTGATAACTCTGCCATCTCCTTAAGTGTGATGTGATGCTCCTGCTGTTGTTAAAGACAGAGCAGGAGCACCCGACAAGACCCTCTAACAAAGTTCTTTGAAAGCCCCTCCCAGGCTGACAGGCATTTGAGTGAAGTCCTGTGCCTTTTTTCCCCCTCTTAGAAGTATTTTCTCTGGGGAGTTGCCCAGTGAGAATCCTTTTCACTGTTATGAGAATGGGTAGCAGGAGAGAAAGGATGTTTTTATTCCGGAGTGATTTGTAGACCTTTCAAATGAAGCTGATGCTGGGCATCCCGGAGCTATTGGCTGTGCTATGGCTCTGCTCAGATAACTGAGCTGGAATCTCCTCCCAAGCTGCAGAGCTCTCTTCTGGCACTCTTGCATGTTTCTCCAAACCAGCTGGAGTCCATGCAAGCACATGTGGTGTAAGTGCTCAAAGGTTCAGGTCCTATTTCACAAGGAAGCTGACCCTTCTCTTTCATATTTTCTCTTAAATTGGGGAGTTCTGAGTCCTTTAACCCTTTAACCACCTCATTGCAGCCTAGACTAGGGAAATTTGAAAGGATCAACCCCAGCATTAGCCCATTTCTAATTACCCTTGTTGCCATAGCGACTCGGAGGGGTTTATTAGCATCAGCATGGCAAACCGATGGAACTGAACAACTTCTTTTGCAGCTGGGGAATGTAAAAAGTGAATCCCCACATGGAATCATGCTTGCAGGGCTGACATTCAAATCACAGGCATTGTGTGCTCAGGAAAATGACTGTCACTCCTCACACAGAGTGTTTCACTTTAGTAGGAAGCAGGGGGTGCAAAGAAAGGTTGTTTTTTCTACTTTCCTTTTTTTATCTGAGGCTTTAAGATGAACATTAAAATATAAAGGAGCTAAAGAAATTCATATACCTTATTTAAACTAGAAAAAAAGAGTAGAGGAATAACCAACCTTGAAGCAGTCAGTAGTGGATGTGGACTCTGCCTCCTTTATTTTCACATACCAAAGAGCCAGGATATTCCCAGAGACTTTCTTGTGAGGAGCATGGAAATGTGCAGAAAGTGGCTTCCATCCTTTATTGATATTTCCTTTTTACTACAAGGAGTTGAAATGTGTGTATTTTTGATCCTGAATGTTGTCATGGTTACAGGACTACTTGGATGCTGCTTCTTGCACCCTACGAAGGCTGCTGTGCTCTGTGTGTGGTGGGGATGGTGGGGAGCAGCCTGACCACCCAGCTCACCACGGAGTGGGAATTCCTTGGGATGGATTTCAGTCACGGGAGGAGAGATGGGAATTGTGTGATCACACTCCTACTGCTCTTATAAATGCCTACAAGGTAATGCTCACTCCCTAAGTGTATCTAGCCTTTCACATTTCTGCCTAAACCACCCTTTTGCTTTGTGGTTTGATTAAAAACCTTGTTCCTGTGGATTTTGGGATGGGGATTTTTTTTTTTTCCAGCACAGACTTCATTTTAAACTGTAATCCACAACATTGTACAAAGAAAAGCCTCATGAAGGAGAAAACACTGGTGCTGATCTCCATAATGTCAGCTCTGTTTGTGCATCTCATGGAGAACCTCAAATCTGCCTGCAAGATCATGTGGCAGACGTGCTGTAGAAGCTGTTGACTTTTCACTCAAAAATGGCAAATGAAATATTTTTGTCTGAATCCCTCCCCACCCATTTTTTTTTAAGATCTTCAGCCAGAGGGTTTTTGGATTTCCAAACTGATAGAAAGGAAACATTAGGAATAAAATTATTTTCTGTGAAATGCAGACAGGCAGAAAACACCAATTTTCTGAGAGGATTTTTCATCAAAAGGTTGCAATTTGCTGTCAAAGGTATCTTTGTTCTTTTACCAACTACATAAAATGCCATGTCTTAGGTCTTGCAGCACTTTACCCCCACTCACAGTGCAAATGGAGACTCATAAGATACTACACTTTGTTTATTGTACCCTGAAGTGATTTTAAAGGACCCTTGCGAGCAAAAGACAGCACTGTAGGCTGGAGACAAGCAGATTTGTGCCTTTTCACACTAAGCTGGTACATGGCCTTGTGCAAAAGCCTGTCTGAAGTGCTTTCTCTCCTTTTACTGTGGTCTGCCAAGTTGTTTGGATGCAGATGTCCGTACCAAACCCAGGACTCCGTGTGCTCTGCAGACATGTTCCTGTACATGATAACCTGAGGCGGGGAATCATAAACAAACAGGGGGGAAATATTGTACAAACCAGTAATTTCTGGAAGCTGAAGTCTGAAACAGTGAGGTTAGCCAGTGAATACTCACTGATACCGTATCTCGACTCACCTCCTGAAGCAGGAAAACCGGGGGTGGAAGCAGGGTGCCCTGTTTTGATGGACAGGCTTAGGTATGAATGTAAAATCAGGAGATGGTAGCAGTGCCATAGCTGAGCCTCCCACTCCTAACTCACCTTGCCTAAGGTTACAGGCTTGTCTGAATGCCTCATAATTAACTGGTGCCCAGGTATGAAAGTGGCCAGATTCCCTCATCACCTACACTGCTTTGAAACTGAATGACAATGGTCTAGAAATGGAGGACAGATATTTGTCGTAGATAAAGAAAAAATCTGACTCTAATCAGGGTTAAAATAGCAGATGTCCTGAGTTCCTCTCCAGAAGGGGCACTGGACATGTGAAAATGTTTTGCAGGGAAACGGCTTTGCCTTGCTGGGCAACTTTCCAGGGACTCTGTAGCTGCAGGTGAGAGGGTGAGCACTGCTCACTGCCAGGGAACCTTTGCACTCCAGCTCTTCCCGTTGCAGCTGCAGCCCCAGGCTCAGAAGAGCCAAAAGGAAGGACATGAGTGGTTTTCTCCACCTGCACATGCTGGGGTGGCCCTGTGGTGGCAACAGGTTGGCATTTGGCCTTGGATGTCAGGGCTTCGTTCCCATCCCTGTGGCTGCCAAGGCTTTGAGCACAGCTGGATCTTGCACCAGCTGCTCCTCTCCTGGAGCTGCCTTCGTGGGCCTCCCCGTGGGAAAGGTGTTCTGCTGCCGAAGGCAGTTATCAGCACAGAGGAGGGCGAGGGGATGTGAGGGATCCGGTTACTTTCGCAGGTAATTGAAAGCACGTCAGAAATAGAAGCAGTATTTAAATGGAGTCTGTGTGATTCTTCTCCACCTGGTGAGCCCGGGAGTTACGGGAGGCTGTCGCACGGTGGAGAATTAACAGTTCTGATGAGAGGCGCTGCCAATCTGAGTTGCTGATTTGGAGACCAGGGTAGGAGGAGTGTCCATTAGCTCGTCTCAGGGATTTCCTTTGTCTGCTCCTGGATCGTCATTAAAAGAACAAAACAGCTGAAGAAATGTGTGCAGATTGCAGATATAGGTAAAAGACCACCCAAAAGACCTATTTCTTTTTTTTTTTTTTTTCCTTGAACTAATCTCATGGTGAAGTGCTATCTGAGCAGCTTGCATTGCTCTGTGCGTGGGGCTGCTGGTGAGACAGTGCTGGGGGCAACAGTGACTGTGAGCCACTTTTTGGGAAGGCTGTGTCTTGCATGAGGAGCAGGAAACACCTGCTCTGTCATCACGGGGTGCATCCCCATCTCCATGCTGCTGACAAATCAGCTGCCATAGGGGGGAAAACAGAAGTTGTGCATTGTACTGAAGAGCATCAGCCTCAGAGAACTCTTGGGACTCCCACTGCCAACAGGAATATTTTACAGTTACCTGCAGGGCCTTGTAGGAGGTAAGGAGGTCATGAACTCCAGCTGGTCAAGCCAGCAAGACGTGTCCCTTGCCTTCCTTCAGGGCTAGCCAAGCCAGCAGTGAGCCAGCAGTGAGGGGAGCTCCTGCCTGCCTTCCCATCTCTCCCAAGCCAGAAGCCAATTTTTGTGTCCCCTTCCTCCCCGACAGCATCACCTGGCTGCCAGTGCAAGCATGGCTGTGAAGCTCCTGGGGAAACGATGTGTACATGAACATCACAGTGGAAGCTCAAAACTTCTCCTGAATTAGAAAAATTATTGATTTCCCTCCACTGTTGTAAACATACACCTGACTGTGTACGGTATCTTTGGACTGTTTCTAATGACTGGTGCATGGGAAAGGGTCCCTCCAAGTGAGTCCATCTTTGCAGTTCTCAAAGCCCTGTTGCCTGAAATTATCAAAACTGTCTGGGGGATTTTTATGTGCAATTCCCATTAATTAAAATTAACAAATACCTGTGGGCATCTAAATAAAAATTAACGAATACCAATGGGTATCTAAATCCCCAAGTCATTTTTGAGAACCAAACCAGCATTCTCTGCCAGACAGAGAGGTCTGTTCAGTACCGCTCTCTTGAGTTCACATTTTCCCTTGGGGTTGCTTGCACATTCCTTACAAGAGACTGAAGATTTCTCTGGAACAGCCCCCGCTCTTTTATAGTGCTGCAGTCACACAAAATAAATATGAAGTGAGCTGATTATATTCCAGGAGCTACGAGATATCACGTGTCAGATCCACAGTGAACTGACCTTTCCACTCCCAGGTGGACAGCTCTGACCTTTTGCGATGCTGATGAGAATCGTGGAAGAAATCATGATTAGGGGGAAATCGTGCTTTATTAACATAGGCAGAGCACAAAGCACTCATCATCTAAAGACCTGCCTCTAGGTGGTGGGACACAAGAAGGAAAACCAAGATGTGTGTCCGTGTTGTATGCTCATTATAGCACTAATGGGAACAGGACAGCAGAGCAGAGGGGACAGCAGAGGTGTGTGATGGGGAACTGTGCTTTGCTGTAGAGGCTTTCTTGCAGTGACAGTTATAGCAACAGCAGACCAGGATCCTACTGGCTCAAAGCCTCTTTATAATGCCATTTTACAGAAGTCATTATTTGACAGAGGAAGGCGTGAAGTCCTGGTAGCTGCAGTAACAGCCAGTTGAGTTTGGTAGGTTTTGCCTTGCTACAAGGTACCAAGGAGCTACTAATGAATAGGGATATTTTTGGGGGTGACTGTGAGGTGCATGCACTCCCTTTTGCAGGTCTAGGAGGGGAGGAGGGGAGCAAGAAGGGTTTTTCCTGCACAGCAAACACAACTTCAGAAAGTGAGGAGGTTGGTGGGAGGGGAGGGAGGGTGGGGGAAAGCAAGCAAGCACATATTATATTCCAACTGTTTCCACGGTGACATTTCATAATCAAAACTCTGGGGGGAAAATGCTTCATTGCAAAAGCTGGAGGAGGCAGGATGGCTTTCTGGATGCAGCCAGTGAGGGATGGCTCTCCCAGCACCTGTGGCTCACCATCTGAAGGGCTTGGAAGCAAGGGCCGGCTAAACTCCTGAGGCTGCAGCACAAACCCTGGGCCAGGAATTCAAATGCATAGCACTCATCATCATCCCCGTCCTTTTATTTCAAGGATGAACATTTATAAATAAAGATGATATCATCACACTAGATAGGAAGTCTAAATAGCTTCTCTTTCTTGGCAGGAAGGAGGAAAAGAGAGATGTATGTAGGAAAGAACCCATGAGATGCACATAGCAAAGCAGAATCAAATAGCTGAAAGCAGCCTGTAATTAATGAATTAGGTCACCAGGTCTTTGCATTCCACGTTGTCTCTCTTTTTACCCTCAGCCTTGGAGTTAAAGTGAGCTCTAAGCAGATTGAAACCTGCCTTTGCATCACGAGAGCTGTTTGCACAGTGTTCAGAAGAAGCCAGAGCCTTGCTATCAGCGAGCCTCACAAATCCACTCATTTCACAAAGCAGCACCATGTTCACCTGAATCACTTCCAAATGTCTGTGGTTCCCTGTGTCGTTTTAGGCAGTGTACCGCTTGTCATCACGCTGCTACAGATGGCAACAGCTCTTGGGGGCTTTCCTACGAGACGTGGGCAGAGGACAAGTACACGAGGTTTTCATGCTTGGGGACTTTCCTGTAGTTCCTGTGGCAGAGATGCACAGTGTGTTTCAGTCCCAGCCCTCTTGTGGGTTCTGTGAGCTCTGGCAAATTGATTCCAGTGCCAATCTCTCAGATGGGATAAATGTTCTTTTTCTTCCATCACTGGCCATTAGTAGCTGATTAGGATGATCGAAGCTTTCTGTGGGCAAGGTGACAGGATGCTGTAGGTTGATTGTGCTGCTTCTGCAGAGCTTAACAGGAGCTCAGGTTTCTTGAGTAACATGACTCAGTGCAGTTGCCCAATAGTCCTAGACTGCATCCAAAGCAAATGCACATAAATATATAAGATTTTTAAAGCAATTACTGTGTCTTTATATTCCTGAAAAGAAAATCTTATTTGCCCTTTTATGTTTTTTCTTTTTTTTGTGACTGAAGCTCCTCAGCTCTGTTCTTTTTGTTTCTCACTAATGATCTGCTCTCTTCTGATT
The DNA here is from genome assembly GCF_017639235.1 of Corvus kubaryi. Taxonomy (NCBI): domain Eukaryota; kingdom Metazoa; phylum Chordata; class Aves; order Passeriformes; family Corvidae; genus Corvus; species Corvus kubaryi. The sequence continues at coordinate 1,875,072 of NW_024582082.1, read as the reverse complement.
CCCACACTCTCTAATTGCAGGTGTTGCTACAATGGGTTGCAAACTTTGTGGTGTGCCAGGTGACAGGGTGTTTGTGTGCTGTTCTTTCTGTCTTGATCAGTTTTTGGGAGTACAAAGGGAGTCTGGCCTTCTGTTTGTAACACAGCACTGATCTGTGCTTGTGATGTACAGAGAGGCTCAGGGCTCGCAGACCTTGATGAGTACAAAAAGTCCTTAACACGGGACACCTCCAGAAACACTTGGCATAACAGGGCCTATATCCTTTATCTCTCTCTTCCAACCTGGAAAACAGGATGATTCTTTTAAAATGACAGATAATATAATAATTCATTTCAGATGTATCCTTAGCTCACTGCCATTTCTTTGGTGTCTAAAGGATGAAGAGGATAAATTATAGATAACCTACAGATTCCTCCAGTAAGCTTTAAAGCTCTTTGTCCAAACAGAGCAGCCTGACAGTGGTGGCTGAGCTGGAGTCCTTGCTGGTGAGTGTGTGTAGCAGGCAGTGCCCCTGCACCAGCCCATTGCATCGGGGAGACCAAGAGCTGCTGCTGAGTGCCTCCCCTTCCCCCTGCAGTAACCCACCTCTGGAGCTGGCAGCAATGTCCTCTGTCAGAGGTGACAGTCTGGCCATGCCATGGAGGGCTTGGATGCTTTGACAGAGAAATGAGAAGCTGGGGCATCCCACTGCTGTGCACCTCTGCCACACGTTTGTAGAACATTACGTGGTGGAACTTAAAAACTGGTTTTGGAGCTATGGAAGAGGATCAAACACACATCTGATGGAGGGTGTCTGGGCCAGGCAGTACTTTGACTACCTGGATCTTTCCATTCCCCATTCAGCTCCTTTCAGCTGAGTGGTGCCAGTCTGCATTATCGTCTCCACAGCTCAAATGATTTCCTGTGTCCCAACCTGAAGCCTTTCTGTTTCTCCTCCGTAGTTTCTCCAAGAATGGATGTGTGGCTGATGACCTGTTTGTTCAGAAACTCTGCAAATCCCAATTTATTCCCCTTCTGAGTTGAAACCAAAAACATTTCACTTTCACATCCTTCAAGAATTTAAACAACTTTTCATATAAAATTACATAATGGTATTTTGTATTTCAATGAGGTTTTCTTCTGACAGTATTTTGGGGGAGTTCAGATTATTTGTGCATGGTCCACATGTGCAAAGCTCTCTGTAGACTGTTCAGAGGTGTCTATCTCCAATCAGAGGAATTGTGAAATCCAACCCATTTAATACAGACTGCAAATGTGCTGCAGACCATGATGTGTGTGAGGCTGAGACACTCAGTGGGATTTTGTGTGATTTGATCCAACACCGAAATTCTCATTTCCCTGTGAGATAGAGCAGGGGTAGAAATTAAAGAATGAAGAGAAGTGACATGAATATCTGTATTGATTGCAGAAATTCATGACAGAATGACACTGATAATTCTGGTGATTTTTTAAGTTTTCTCCTTTGTGCACAGACTTCCCCCTTCCCAGCTGGTAGCTGGCAGCCTGCTCCAGTAGGATGTGATGCAAGGACTGGAAACTGATGCTTCTTTTCTTGATTCAGACACTCCAGTTCAAAACTTCGAGTCCTTTGACTATTGGAAAGGCCAAGATCAGCCACCCTAAAGCTCAGCCCACATGTTTGTTTATCTTGTGTGTTAGCAAAGCAGCCTGAGAGCCGTGGAGCCAGATGGCAATGATGGAATCTTTGTAAGGCTGTTTGAATTGTGGCAATTGCTGCTGCTGCTGCTTTTTGGGTTGTTGGGTTGGGTTTTTTTTTTTTTTAATTTCCTAAATCAGCATCCTTTTATCTTCCTCATTTCACGTTTGTTTTCTGCACATCTTGAGTTCGATGCCAGGGATTAAAAATGAGGGTTGATTCGTATATCAATATTAAACTGCATAATCACCTCTATCATTATTCGACATCATCTGGAGCATTCACAATGTTTTGGGAACTTTGAGTGAAAGAAAACTTTATCATGTATATGAACATTTGACTGAATTATTGATAATCAGAATCCCTGATTGAGGTTGCATCCCCTGTGTCTGCCTTTTCACAGTAAATAAACTTCTAGCATATATTTTCAACAATTTTTTTTAATACTTATAATTTATTTGGTTTTCCATTCAATGAGAAAATAACATGACAGCCAAACTGTGGCAATAATCTGGGGGGATTTTATATTCTCCAACAACTTACTGTAACTTTAAGGTATTACCAGTAATTTCTGCTTCCTCTGGCGAGGATTAGAGAAACATAAGGTGCTTTAATAACAAACAGGGATCCACCCACATCTCTGATTTATGTTTATGACTCAGCAAAGAGCATAAACTGAGACTAGGGCACAGAGTGATTCTATAAGTAGTTATAAATCTACCATTCACCAGGAGGAAAAAAAAAAGTGTGCTAGCAGCCTTCCATGTATGAGGAAGAGAGTGGGTTTGGGGTTGCAGATGGTGAAGTTTTCTTTCCGGGGAGTCAGTAAAGGGGTCAGCTGGGATTCGTCACAGAGAGTTTGCAGTGTTTTCGTGAGGGCTCATGGAAATATTTATCCATGCAGGACTGGTTGCGTCACTGTCTATCAGAACAGCCCCTGGTTGAGCACTGCAAGTCCATTTGATGGACACAAACACACCCTCAACAGGTCAGCTGATGGTGGAACAACTAATTTGAGAAAACAAAGTTGCAGATCTGAATTTGTAGCCTATTCAACCTGGTCTGAGCGCACAGGTTACTCCCTTCCCTGACTCTAAGAAAGCCCCTAGCCATGTCGAGCCAAAGACCCCCCCATCCAACAGTGCTGGGTGGCACTGGAGCCCCCAGCCCTCCCCAGACTGGTCATAGCCCAGGGCTGCTCCCAGCCAAGGCACAGCTCCCTTTGCCAGCTGCTGCTCATGAATTTCCAGCTGAAGGGTGCACAGTGTTTGCAGTGCCACTCTGATTGACGGGTTTATCTTCCAGTCCATTTACTTACTTAATTATCCCAGAGTGAGCAAGAATTTCTTATAAATATGGTAATAGGCTGATCATTATGACAACAGAAGCACATTCTCGTACAGTTTGTGGAAAAAGCCGACTTTCCCCAGTTTCTGTCCGCATCAGGCTTTCCCCATCAGGAGTCAGTACATTAATAAACAATATCTGGTGACCTTAAGACATCATCCCCTAGATGTGTGGCATCAGTCAGGACCTGCTTGGAGCTGTCATCACCTCAAGAGCTGTTCCTGTTCCACATCTTCCCATTTTTAGTACGCACTGGAAAACTCGTATTTCCCTTAACTTCTCTGAGTTGCTTCTGCTGTGTCAAAATTGTTCATTTGACAGCTCCAGCTGCTGTGTAAAAGAGAGAGGGTCCATGGACACCTCAGCTTAACTCACTGAAGATGAGGGAAGATTTTTCTCCCTGATACCAAACATTGCTGAGGCTGTTTTTGTCAAGGAGATTCTACCAAAAATTATCAGGTGAATCGAGTTTGTAAATGATGGTTTTCAGTGTAAATAATACCTTCCAGATTTAAGGATCGAAGCAAATGCCTGATGTTCAACTTCCAGAGTCTCTCCTCTCAGAGCCTGTGCTACAATCATTCCTTGAGCAGTACATGATCCAAAATAGCAAAATCGAGGTGACCAAGGCAGGCAGAGAAATGTGGTGTCACTCCATCAGCATTCATTTATGCCAAGGCTCTGTGAAAACCATATGAGACTCTGCATTGTTTGGAGTTTATTTAAATTAATCGCTATAATTACATTTTTGCTCTTTATAAAAAGCCTCCTATAGTGGTTATCCAGATAGAAAATAAAAGGAATTTTGGAAATAGTTATTTTAATAGCCTCTTTAAAGGCATTCAGGAGCATCATGTAAAACACAGTGGGCACAGGGGGAAATAATTCTGCTGGGAGGTCAGACGGATGCCGAGTTCTGTTGATTTCCTCATTTTTCAAGGCTGGAGGCTTCTGCATGTGAATGACTCCTTTGTTTTTTTCAAGGCTTCTGGTACAGAAATATATCTGCTGCAACAAACGCTGATTTGCCATCCTGGAAACAAAAACTCTGATAGCGAGAGCAGACCACGCTGCTCGGGTGGACAACTGCGAGCCATGCAAAGCAGAGCAACGAGGCAGGCAGCAGACATCCTTCTCAGAGCCAAAATTCTCTGGCTCCAAGCAAAACTTCGGAGCAGAAATGGGTGAGAACAAAGGTTCTTGCCCAGTACAGCAAGGTCAGCTGCAGACAGAACACAAGGGCAGCAGTAGCTCTGGCATAGCCATTTTCTTATTCTCGTGTCTGGCAAAGATCTAAAGTGAACCAGCTACACTCTTTCAAGATGTCTTTTTAACATTTCTTAAGTTTGATGTGCTTTTTTCATTTGTTTTTTTTTTTTTTCTCAGATGTGTATTTACCTAATTCTTCACACTTTGTATGAATTAATCCCACAAAATCATGTTGGATGTTCCCTGTTGACCACCAGATACCCAACTGTCCCACCTATGTCTTAAGAAACGTTGGAGTCAAAATACAGGTCTTCAAAAAACTCCATCCCTCATATTTTCAGTTGCTCCTGACTAAGATGGAGCTGTGCAATATACTTGTATTCTGTATTGTATGATTTTCATTGTTTCCTGAAATCTGAAAGGAGAAAAAAGCTCCTTCAGTTTTTTCAGGAATCAAGATAATTCAGTTGTGTTCTTCCAGAAGATTGGTGGATTGATCTGTCTTTCTGTTGTGACTATTCTTGTGAAGTTGAAGAGTTTCATCTATTTCCCAAGACTCAGTTTGTTTTTTAGCCAGAAGCTCAGAAGTTATATTGCTTTCAGGTTGACTTAAAGAACCTTCAGAGCACCTAGAGTTAATTCTGAACATACTTATGCTAACAAACGCCGAATAAAATGTTGTTATCTCTAGGGAAAACGGAAATGAATACCTTCTTAAAATAATGATCTTATTACTACTTATCTTGTTACACTGTGGTGAGGTTCCCCTTGTTAAGCCACCTGCATTTTGAGAGGTTTATAGACAAAAGCTGCATTATTAATTAATGCGACTGTGCAAGCTTTCTGCAAGCTATTATAATATTTTATTGTTATGGCTACTATTATTGTTATCAGGTAGGCTGTTTGGGAGTTTGGAAAACGTGCTGGCATCTTTCTGTTGCACTGGTTATCCTTCAGTGCCTTTCTTCAGATTAGAAATGCAGCTGTTTCTATTAAATTTTGGATGGAAAGCAAGATCCCATAAAACGAATCAGCAGGTTATTTTAGCCTCAAATCAGTATTGCTTAATTATACAGGGAGTGAAATGGGAGTCTGGTGAAGGTGTTCCTATCAACAGCAGATGGGAAATTTTTTGTACTGGGATGTGACTTTGGGCTGAAGGTCACCCAGGAAGTGACAGGGTCAAGACATCCTTTGGCTGCCCTTATCTGATTCCTGAGTGCCTGAATGATTTCTCTAATGAACCTGGCACCAAGAGTCATTGCCTGGTCACCTGGGAAAGAGTGGTTTGGGGAAAAAAAGAAAAAAGAATCCATCCTAGAAGGATGTTTCATTGCTTGCCATGAGGAACATGCAAATCTTCTGGGCTCTGTTTTGTGCAGTGTAACTCTACAGACTGTCCTGTAAGAAGCCACTGAGTTCCAGGCATCAGTGCAACTCCTCTCTGATGCAAAGAGTACAGTTCCGAGACCCCACACCAACTCTGGCATTGATGTGGGTGTTTAAGCATTTTGTCATCCTAGAAGTCACAGTGAAATCCATAAAACTGTCTAGGAAGATATTAAAGATCCCAAACTCTTTATTTGCGGAGATTCAGCAAAGGCCTGAGGGTATAAAGAGTAGTGTTATCCCTGCACCATAAAGTTGTGTCACACCTGTGTCCTGCGGCCGACTGGGAACATTTCTGTGCTGCTGCAGATCTTGCAGGCTTGGCCAAGTCCCATTTCAGTTATCCCACTCTGCAGTGTGCTCATCTATCCAACAGTTCATTACGCAGGAGCAGTTCTGGGCCTTTAAACATTGGTCACCACTCTTTGGTGTTCTTCCAGTTTAACCACACAGTTGGAGATGGGGAGAGGGGACCAGGGCAAGGGACCCTACACCAAACCAGGGCACAGGGCATCTGAGTCTTTTCTAATTCTGCCCCAAACATCCCCTTTTTCTTTGTGTTTCGTCTCTGCTATGGACCCCTTGTGCATATCAAGCCTGGAAACAGCAAGGGCGGAATCTCTGGGCCTGGACATGGGATTTCAGTTTCTGGAATGGATGGCCTCAAGTTTGGTTTGGGACTTTAGGGAGAAATGGGTGAATTTTCTCTCCTTTCTGAGGTGGCTGTGGCTATGTCTCTGTGTTCACCACAGTTCTTCTACAAAAATTTCCAAATCCCAAGGTGTGCCTAGGAGCTGGGTTGTGTTGGTTCCACCTTTATTTTGCTCGTCCTTTTGTTTTTGAGCAAAGCTGCTTATGGTCAATAAGCTCCAACCTCGCTAGAACTGCCATGAAACAGCTTCTGAAATGATCCAGGCTAAGATAGCCCCCTAATTTCAGAAGAATTCCCTGTCTGATGGTACTGGTGAGTACAGATTCTTCCACATCGAGTGCAGTGGTGAAAAGCCTCATACATTAACAGTGGGCAGGAAAAATCAATGAGAAAGGTGATGAGGGGTTTCCTTTTTTTAATCCTTCAGGATCTCTTGTTTGTTGCTCTGAAATCCTTCCTTCCAAGGCACATTTGCAGGACCCTCTTTGTTATCCTAATGAGCCAGGCTCCGGGGAGCGATCGGCTCAACTCCTGGACCCAGGGGTGAGAGCCCAGGTTGGGAAGCGATGGATCACAGGCAGATGAGTTTCAGCCCTTTCTCTAGAGGAGTTTGCCACCTACTGATTCACAGGTTCCTTTGAGCTCCTGCCAAAGAGAAGTTGAGGGGGAAAGCTGGGAATTTAGGGGTAGGTGGGAATTGCCCTTAGAGCCCCGAGCCAGAACCTCGGGCGAAGAGCCGGGGTCGGGGGGGATGCGGTGCCCAGCTGTTGAGCTCCAGCTGGGAGCAGGGGAAGGAGCTGGGTGGAAGCGCCTGGCGTGTGCGTGTGTGTTGTGTGTGGCGGGGGAGGGATGTGGATGAGGAGCGGGCTCTCTTTCTTTCTCTCGGGGCTCAGTTAATCCTGCTGCCAGGCGCTGCTCAGCGGCAGTCTCAGCGCTGGATTCGGAGCGAGGGAGACGCGCACCCCGGAGGCGCAGCGGAGGCAGCTAAAGAGAGCAGAGCGGGGGAAAAATCAAATCTATGCTTGGAACTGGGCTTCTTTTTCGCCAATGCAAAAGGGAATATGCAGCACATTTTTGCCTTCTTCTGCACCAGTTTCCTAGGGGCGGTGTTAGGGGCCAATTTCCCCAACAATATCCAAATAGGTGAGTGCGGGGCTGGGGATGATGGTCCCTGGCGAGGGGGTAGGGGTGGAGAGGGGGGTGGTGGGGGAAAACGGACCCGTTTGTGTGCTTTCAAAGGCAAAATGTGTGTGTATGTGTGTGAGGGCGAGAGCGAGAGCGAGGGGATGAATTGCGAGGGCTGGATGTGTGCGTTGATACCAGCTTTGCCGGAGCAGAGATGGATCAATTTGGCTTTGGGGGAGGGGAAGATTGGGAATAAATGCCTGCACGCACACACACCTCAACACAGAGGGAGAAAAGTGCCTCTGAAATGGAGGAAGTATGAATAAAATATCTGTTTCTTGCCCTGAGAAATGCCTGGGTTGCCATTGTGTGTTGCTGCATTTGCAAAATCGGTGGTTGCCTGATACGTTTTTGTGAGGATGCTCTCATCTGTAGGTAACTGGGACGGGAGGTAGCAAACAGACGCTGTCTGTTGTTATTGCTAAAGAATAAGGGCAAAGCTATTGGAAGAAGATCTTGCATTGAAGTCTCTTTCCATTTCATGCCACTTGCTTCCCCTCCACACCAGCAGTGCCTGTTTGATTCCTTCCTCCCTTCCTGTAACTTCTCAGTGCTCCTCTCCCTCCTTGCCTGGGTTTATTATTACTCTCCCATTGATCTTTACTGCTGATCATTTGCAACCTAGCCCCAGATTCCCTTCCCGTGCACGCCGGTTTTCTTTCCCGCCTCCCCTCTCTTTACAATGCCAACCAATTGCTAGTCCACCAAGTTCAGGCAACTCCTGCCTGAGTCCAGCTGCACAATCAGTGCTTTTATTGCTCTTGATGCTGCATCGTTGTCTCCCTCCCTTCCTGTCTCCCCTTTACCCCAAATTTGTGCAAAATCCCAGATTTTTTGCCTTTCAACAAACACAACTTGGCTACGAGCATCTGATTCCTCCGATATCCATGATTAGGCTGTGGGGTGGGAGGAACGGGGGAGGTGGGGGGATATTGGTGCACAAATAGCCCTTTTCACACAAGGAGATGCCCCCTCTACTAAAGATGTGCAAAGTGACGTTGATGGCAGGTCCTTGCCTATTTGTTTCTTCCTCAAGTCATCTTGGGCATCGATACTTTCTGCAGCTTTATTTTAATTCTCCCTTGTTGCTAAGTGCTTTGTTTCCCTCCTCCTGAAATGCCAGTAGCAGCGCTCTCTTTAAATGCGTATAGATTGCAAGACAGGCCGAATTTAATAGCATCTTTCTGGAGGCTGTGAAGGGATCTGCTGCAAGCCAAGGTTCCTGCTGGGGGAGCAACAGGAAACTTTTCCTAGGGCTGGGTTATTGCTGCACTTTTTTCCAGATCCATGGGGGAAGAGATGCTCTGAGCTTTGGTCCAGCCCGGTCCCAGTTCCTATCCTGTTTGTATCATTCTGTGGTTCTGCGCTTGTCTGTGCTTCTGTTTCGATTGATTCCTTTGAGGGTCAAGCTTTAAGTTTCCTCCCCAGTTTGAATTTGGCCACTGTCACCTGTTAAATTCAGGTGTTTCCTGTGCAACAAGCCTCCAGCAGCAGCAGTCGTTTGGTCACAGTCCCGTGTCACTGTGGCTCTCACAGCCCTGTCCCCATTCACCCAGTGCTGTGCCCGGCTCAGCCAGGCTGCCCCACACCCCAGAGTCCCTCAGTGTGGGGGAACCCCTGCAACCCTCTTGTAGCAAACCTCTCCTCCTAGTCAGCAGGGCTTAAACTGAGCCTCATGACAAGCGAGGGGAGGAAGGAAGGCTCTCATTCTTCCTTTACTGAGGTAATATTGACAGCATTACCATTCCTCGTGCTTGAAGTTACGGGGGGTGAGGAGGCTGAGCCACACCCCATGGATTATCCCTATCCTGCAGGCTGCTTGGCCTGGGGATGCATCAGGGCTCCTGTATGTGATCCAGGGTTACATAACACACATACTGGAAAGGTTTTCTGCTCCTATCCTGTCTGCAGCGGGCACAAAACCCTTGGGTCTTGTGTGCTGGAGGATTTCCGAGTTGAGAGGCACTCCCTGGGCTGCGGAGCTGTAGGCTCTGCTCGCAGGAATATTTTGGACTGATGATGTTTCTAATACGAATGTTCTTAAGACCTTTCTTCTTATTGCTCTGTTTTTCTCCCCAGGGGGGTTATTTCCTAATCAGCAGTCCCAGGAACATGCGGCTTTTAGGTTTGCATTGTCTCAGCTCACGGAACCCCCTAAGCTCCTTCCCCAGATCGACATTGTGAACATCAGTGACAGCTTTGAAATGACATACACCTGTAAGTACCAGCGTCCACCGTGCTCTGCCTTACTTTGGGTGCTTTATTCCTGACTTGGGTTTGTTTCCTGTCTGAAATATGGGACCTCTTGCTCCAAATGTGCATCTCGCCTTTAGGGTCCAGGCAAGAAAACCCCAAACATACAGACAAAGGGTCTCTGAGTTGTTTTGGTTTGTGCTGAGGAGTAGGGGTGAGGTAGTGCTGCAGTTATTCAGCATGTCTTGTGTTTCCCCTTCCATTGCATCCCAAGTGGTATAAACCCCCCAACATTTCATTTTTTTGTTTCTCTAACCTCTGCCCAACTCATTATGTTGAGGTTTCATCCCCATATTTCCCATAGCTGTGATATACAACAAAGACACCCCTTTCCACCCACAGAGAGCACAGAAATCTCTGTTTAGTGTGAACAACTTCTTCCTCAGCCCCAGTTTAACCATCTGTCCTTGTAATTTAAGAAAGACCTAGCAGAAACCAGCAGCTTGGTGCAAGTGGAGTCCAAATCCACAATAAGGTCATGCCTGATAATGACAGAGAGGTAAGAGAGTTCTAGTTTCAAGAAATTAATTCATTGGCTCTAAAAACAGGTATTAAAGAATGAATTTGCACCACAGAACTGATCTCAGGGTGTATCTGCACCCTGATGAAGCACAGCACACTGGCTGTACTGTCCTCATGATACGATATAATTGGGAAAAAAGCCTAGCCTGATAGGTAAAGCCAAGGTTAGCAGCAAAAAAACAAGACCAGGAGGAAACCAAAGGAAAACCAAACCCATAACACAGCCCTGTGGTTGCTGTGGCAGCCTTTGCTTCCCTTGGAGCACAGGGTGCAGTGCTGTGGGCGAGGGGCTCGCGCCGGCGGGATGCGATGCACAAAGAGTTCCTTGGTTTGACCTGGTGTCAGACACTGCTGCTGACACTCCCTGAGCCTGTGTGCATGTTTGGGGGCTGTCAGGAGAGGCTGGAGGAAGTGTTCCCTTTGTAGAGCCTGTTGGATTGTTGTTGGCTCGCGTCCGTAGTGTCCTCTTGAGACACTGAAACATTCCCCCTGCGGTTTGGTTGTGTGGGATAGAGGTGAACACAAACTGTTCTCTCTGCTCAGAATTGCACAGAAGGGATCTCCTGGAAGAAAGAGCCAGGAATGTACCAGAGGAAAATTAATTAGGCTTTTTGAAGAAAAAGAAAGAAAGTTGTGATATTTTCTGTTGGAGGGTTTGTAAATACAAGATTTCAGGAGTTTCCTGCCCAGTATGGTATAGGAGAGAGAAGTAACAATTTGGCCACACTTTCTTTGCAGTATCTAATGGCATATCTAAAGATTTTCTATTTTCCTTAATATCCCTCTATTTGCCAACAACAAGGTTTCCATCAAGGTAGAGCAACTATTTCAGCTCAATCCAATGGCACTTTCTTGGCAGGAAAACCAGACAAATAGAATAAAAAAGCCAGACCTTGTATCTATCAAGGGAAAACATCACCCACCTGGGGTAGAGTTGCTGACTGTGGCTGGGGATGAGCTATTTCAGATCTGATAGCAGGAAGAAAGCAGACACTGCAAGAATATCACTCAAATAAATTCTCCATCTGCACATGGCTTTCCTTCCCATTCCATGCCTGCCACTAATGGTTCTGTTTACAGCTTCGATGGCAAGACCATGACACCAGTTATGCTTCAGAAATCTGTCATTAGTACTGTGGGGGCAGGGGTGGTCTCCCGAAAGCTGAATGGAAGCAAGGCAGCCTCCCAAAGGATGTTATATTTGAGCTCTATGTAGGGCACATTGTCCTAGATCAGACCAGCAGAGCACTCTGCACAGTCCAACTTCACTTGTCCTCGTTTTGCTTTTCTTATAATTAAAAACTTCCTAAGTTCCTCCAGACTATGGAAGGCAGCATTTGTTTTGTAAGCACAAAAGAAGGTGTTATTCCATGTACCCTAGGGGTGAAAAAAAACCCCAACCTAAAGAAAACAGGCCATTAGGAGACCTGATTTTAGTACTCTAGAGCTGAAGTGAAACTTTTGTCAGAAATTAGCTCATTCTTCATCTTCCAGCTAATTCCTTGCCTGGTTGCCAAGACTAGATATCAGCAGAAAGATCTGTTTATTTAGAGAGAATAAAAGCCCTGCCCACACAGTGGTCCTTATCTTCTGGGAAAAGACTGGCCGTGCTACCAGTTAAAAGTACCAGGTTTTGTTCCCATGGAGATAGAGAACACAGCATTTCCTTGGCATTATCTGTTTCTGTGACAGTTAAGTCCAAGGGTGTTTGGACCCTGTGAACCTGATGCTTCACCTATCTGGGTCTCCAAGAGGACATCTGAGCAAGACTCGTAGGTCCCAGCTCCACTGCAAATCCTGCTTCGTGCTGGGAGCCAGCCTCGTGTGCTAAATGTAGTCCTTATGGCAAGTGCCTGAAGCAGCATCATTCAAAATACAGAACAGATATTAAGAATCAGTGGTGACAGCAGAAGCAACACCCTTGTTGGGCAGCTTGTGGGGTGGCGATGAAGTGGCGGGATGAAGTGCAGCACAACGACAGCAGCCTGGCTGAGGAAATCGTGTGCAAAATGTATTTCGGCATCGGCTGTGACCCTGGTCACCTCTGCCTGACACGGAGCTGCTCGCTGGGGGGGATGAGCGAGCTGTGGTGTGACAGTGGGTGAAGTGAGCTGTGGTGTGACAGTGGGAGAAACGAGCTCCGTGCCCAGGTGACAGCGCCGTTAATGACGCGCCGCGACGGTCGTAAATTGGTAACGATGACACCCATCTGAGGGAGAGATCTGCAGAGTACCCAGAGGCTGCTGTAGTCTCTGGGCTGTCACTGTGAGAGCCCTGCAATAACTTTCACATTTCTGGTGTTTTCAGATGTGGGCTTTTTATCGTTAGGCAGTGGTTGTGAACACCTCTGTGCGGGTCCTGTGGTCCCTGTGTGCAACATGTCAGGAGACGATGTTTTTAAGCAAACCATAATCATTAAGAAAGCAAGAAGAGGTTGTAGATACAACGTGTGGTGACTTCCTGTTTCATGTGCGGGGTTGATGTTAATGTTGTTGCATCACTGAGGCATGGGCACATTTCAATAACTGAAATATCTTCCTGAATTCATTCCGTCTCACAGAATAGCTGGTAATGAACACGCTCCGTGGTTGCAGCTGGGTGCCTGATGGGGCTTACCCGTATGAAAGTACACACCTGCCACTCTGGGAGCTCTTAACTAAAGGTTAGGAGGCCTTATAATTTTGTGCTATTTCTTCAAAGGCCAAGGAAATTGTTTAGGGGAGGAGGGTGAATTGAGGGTCCTTCCTTCAGCAGAATTAGACAGCAGTGCCAGGTGACTGTAAAGGGTAAAATGATGGTGTGGTGTAGCTGAAATATTTACCTGGTGACACAGCAGAGCAAAACCATTCTGATCAGCTTTGAAGACATGTTCAGAGGTTCTGTCTCCAGCCATGTTTGGAAAAGAGCTTTATGGCCTCCACACAGTCTCTAGCAAACTCTGCCACTCTGTGTTTTGCTGTGTCTGACTGCACTCAGGGGAGACCCAGGACAGCAGAGTTGATGCTGCAGGTCAGAGTGGAGAGGGCTGGGAAGAGGGGTGCTCTGTGCCAGATGTGAGGGCACACGAGCTTTGCAGCTTAAGAGAGATCTGCAAATTCCTGTCCCTGGAAGGTCCACAGTGGATGGGAGCACTGTGTCCTGTTGACAGAAGAGGGATGAGAGGTTTCTTGCTTGAGACAACCTGTGCTGGGAATAGTTTTCTCCTATTCTTCATCTCAGCCTCCAGTTGTGCACAGTGTAATGCACATCCCCGTCCTGTGCAGAGCCCAGCTCCTCAGGGATTATGAGTTGTTTCAGCCACAGCTCCATAGCTTTATTTAATTTGTGGTGCAGAGACTCCTGCTTTCAGCCTTTGGCTGAGGTCTCCAGGTGAGCCTGGCAGCATCAGGCAGACATGGAGGCTGCTCTGGCTGTCCTGGGAAGAGGATGGCTCAGCAACAGCCTGGCCTGGGAGCTGTGCCCTGAGAGCGGGGCTCACACAAGGTGAGTCACCAGCTTGGTAAATCTGTCCCTGCAAAACTCAGGCCACTTTGCAGGGATGACCAGTGACTAAAATAACCCCTGTTCATCACTGAGCCCTGCAGCTTTGCTGAGGCAGCCACCAGATTTTGTGTGCTTGGGTGGTGGGCTGCTGACAAGGGGAATTCAGGAGCTGCACACCTGAAACACAAGGGTCTGCACAGGATAGCAACGGGATTTTGTGGCTGCAGGAAAACTTGTAAAGAGGCTGAAAACAATGAATTGATCCCTCTCCTTCGCTGCATGCACAGATACAGTTACTGTGGGGTCCTCATACCGACTATATGCTGTGGGTGCTGCTGGAATATCAACAGTTGAATCTGTTCTGCAAATTAGAAAATGAACATGTAGTTTGGATTCTGTTCATATTTTATGAAGGCCTCCAAGCACCAATTAGAGAGGGATTTGGAGTGATCACTCACTCCATGCTTATGTTCTTATCAATAGCAGCAAGCTTACATCCAGATCAGCTATGAAATGAAGCCTTTCTTTTTCTTCTTTTCCTTGGATACTTACATATATAGATAGAGTATTTATAGAAATTGCTTTTTATCTCTTAAATTACCTCTCAGAGATAGGAAGGAATAGGCAAGCAGTTGAATGTTCTCAAATGAGGATCTAAATTTGGTTTAATTAAACAATTACTGTGTGTTGAATTTAAAGGAAGCTTCTTTGTTGACAAACATATGATGGTCGCCATTTCTTGTAAAGGTGTTGCTGTAATTATTCCAGCAGTAATCAATTAGAATGCAATTTTTATAATTAAACTTCCACAGTCTAAATAAGCCCAGCTCTGTAGTAGTTGTGGTGTTGCTAGACTTGTTTTTATTTTCACAGTGCTCAGAAATATCACGTGAGTGCTTTTGGATTTTCTTTTCCCTGCAGAGTTCAGGATGCTTGCTATGACTATTTAATGTGAGTTAAGCCAACAGAAACATGGATTTAATGATCAGATGCAGTCTGATTAATACAACACAGGTACTACAAGGAGATCCATCTCCTTAGATTATGTCACAGGAAAAGATGTGATGCAGACAGATGAATCACAGAGCATCAACTCATGTTAGAACAGCCTGAGGTTAAGGTTGCTCAGTTTTGGGCAGGGATGGGCTGTAGCTTTCTAGTAAGTGTGTGTTTGTTTAGTGAGATGTTAGCAGCTTGGAGTGTGCTGATGGGTGAAATCCTGCCAAATAGGAGGGAGCAGGTCCTGGAGGTGACACCAGCACCCTGTGTCCCAACATGTCTGCAGGGCCCTCGGGGTGGGTGCTGGGTACTCAGTGGCCACAGTCACCACTGAAGAAGGCAGGGGCTTGCCCCATATGATTTCTCCAGGAAGGAATAACATTTAAAACATGAGTGCTGAGCCATTTCCCCAACAATGGCTGCCAGGACAGGACAGGTTGTCTGTGTCCTCCACAGATCTGGGCATGGAGAGTTTTGGGTAAATGTGGGACAATACCATCATCAGGGACACTGTCTCTTGACAGAGGCAGCCCTGCAAGAGGCTGGCACCACACATCAGGAACTGTGTCCCCCGGTCTGGCGTGTCCATCTCTTCAAAGGCCATGGGAGCACTTATTCTTCGCATGTCTATTTTTGTGTATTCAAATTTTTTTATCCTGGGTGGTGGGAGAGTTGCCTGGGGAGAAAAGCAGATATGACGCCATAAGGAAAAATCAGAGGGAGGAATAAGGGGAATTTCACACCTGCAAATCTATCTGCTCATCTGGAAAGGATCCCAGCACTGGTGACAAGCAGAAAAGAGAGTGAAGAAGTAAAATCTGGGCTATGCAGTAGGCAGAGGAGGGATTTGAGAAACAGTGAGCAGCACAGGCCAGACCTGTCCATTGTGTGACAGTCACAGCTTCCACTCACAGCTTATCTTTTCTTCTCTAAAAATAAAGCATTTCCATGTGATAGGGATTCTACTAGGCCAGAAACAGACAAGCTTTATTTTTTGGCATTATTAGCAAGGTGAGAGTGGAAATCTTCATGTGATTGCAAGGAAGGCAGCGCAGGGAAGTGTGCTGTTCATTTCCAAAACTGGTGGGAATTTGAGATATATACATTTACATTTTCCTTAATAGGGTTAGGGCCCCAAAGGCAGCAACTCTCTGCCACCAGAAATGAAAAAGGTCCCCGTTAGCTTCAGTAACACGTGGAGCTCAGAGCAAACACAAAACCAACATGCTCCTTAAAGAGGCAATAAGTCAGGGAGACTTTAATATTCTGAAGATGCAAATTCTCCGGGGTGCGGTATTAACACAAGTCAGAAGACAAAGATGCATTTATTTCAACTGCATTCCTTTAAAGAGAGAAGGTTTTATTCCTCTTACTTTAGTTGTGCAGAAATGAAACGGGGCACTGTTTTTCCCAGTGAAAAGTTCCATGTGAAGTCCTTTGGTAACACCTGAGGAAGTTGGGGGTTAGGCAAGGTGCAGCAGAGGGGCCAAACCAAGCCATTTGCAATCCACCATCATTCCAGCAAAAAAGATTTCAAAATAGTACTAAATTATTAGGGCAGTAACAGTGTGGTATCCAGCAGAAACTTCTCCCTGCTCACCTGCTGAACTGATCGCTCATCAGCTTAAACAGTAACGAGTCTCCAGCTGATTTTGTCACGCCGCCCTTTCAGCAGCCAGACCCACTTATCCTCTCTGGGGCACTCTTAAAAAAAACAAAACACCAAAACAACACAAAAAACCAAAAACCTCTGGAAATGTTGATTCATTTTCTTAATGTAGATCGGTTATTTTCCCTGTTGTCTGCAAAGCAGAGCCTGCCAATCTTCACCCAGGGTTGCAATTCAGTTGTGCTTATGCTTTGCTGGACTGAGGGACCCCTTGAGGAAGCAGCAGTGAGAGGCAATGAAGAGGTGAGTGACAGCTAAAAATGCCAAATCTTGGCTTCTTCAAGAGGGTCTTTTCATTCTTCTATTTTATTTGTTTTTGACAGAGTGGAGGAGTGCAAAAGAAAACAACTGATGTCTAAGATGGAGTTGTACTGATGGCAGGATTCTCGTGTGGATGTGGCATATGTGTCTGCATTTCTCTATATGCTATAGGAGTCTTGGCTTTGATTTTGTGAGATCCTGCCACTATGCTAATGGAGACAAAGTGGGAAGGAGATGAAAGGTTGAGGGCTGGAGGGTCAGAGGAAAGATACAGAAACCTCTGTAAGTAATCTGGATGCAGTGTGGTAGAATCTCACATGGAATCAAGGGCTATTTCTCACCTCCCTGCCCTCCCAAACACTTTGCTTTGATCTTTGCTAGCAGTGAGCTTCAACAAGCAAAAAGCATCAGTGATTACATAGATTCAGATGGGTTTTTCTCCTGCTGGCCTGCCAACATCCCCTGAACACCCCGAGCCTTGTTGGCTTTTCTTCCACACAGCACCCACATCCCGTTCATTGCCATCCATGAGGAGAACAGCACTGCTATTCTGCCGGGTAAACAGCAGAAAAAATTACCAGCAGGCCTGAGAGCTTGTGAGGAAAGCACAGGCAAGCAAAGTCCAACAGAGAGCACACAGGGACAGAGGATGTAGAACCCATGGAATAGGAGACACAGCATGGGAAAGGAGCAAGGCAGCAGCTCTGGAGGGGCTGTGGATGTGCAAAAGGTGGAGTTTTCCCTTCTCTCTTTTCAGCCCTTAGCTAAGCAAGGGAAGGTTTTTCCTTCTGAGGGCTCTTCCTCCTTCTGCTCAAATTTGAGCTGGAGCTGCCAGTGTCTCCTGTTTGGTCAGCACCAAAAGCACCAACGTCAAGACTTTGTAATAATTTATATGCCTTTAAAGATTTATATGCCTCATCTTACTCCTGTCCTCCACCTTCATGTAGGTGATACACAAAGGTCGTGTGTTGGTCCTGAGATGGGAGTGTTTGGCCAGAGAAAAGGGAGACAACAAACGCTGAGATGTAGCCCCCAGAGCTGCAAAGGAGGCTCCTGTCAGAGCATGCATGGCAGGGGAGGCTTGGGGGTGACCACCCCGTTGGTATCTAGCAGGGGCCCAGATCAGCAGGGAAACGGGGACAGGTCTGAGCCACCAGCACTGTGCCTGCAAGGGCTGAAGCAGCCAGCGGAGCTGCAGTGGAGAAAGAGGCCTGGCCTGCAGGGAGTTGAGGAGAAATGTCTTTGTGCAGAAGGTGATTAATGTCTTTAATGAACTACCAAATGAAGTAATAGAAAGCCAAAGCAAGATGGCCGCAGTGGGGGAAGGGGTGAGGAGATGATGCTGTTGCAGGCGAGGAGGAGGCAGGGAGAGGTGCAGCCCATGCAGCACTGCTGTTCCCAGCTCAGAAAAACAGGCAGGCATGGCAGCTGTCCCCAGTCCATCCCGAGCAAAGGCAGATCTGAGTGCCTTTCACAGATTTAATCAGCATTAATTCAGTCTTCCAGCCTGTCTTCATTCTGGGGTCTCGTCTGCTCAGCTCATTATGGCTGTGCCAAAACCCACTGCCTGCAGCTTCAAGGTGTGGGGATGGCAATCTGGGAGCCCCTGTGCTCCTATCCTGTGGGGACAGCAAAGGAAGAGGCTGTGGGGAGAGTGGAGCCTCTCCTCTGTCAGGGAACAGACCTCCTCAGGTCCCAGGAGTCTGGGACCTGGATTAGCCTTGGCTGACAGGAGTTAAGAGTCATCATTTGTTTGGGAACCTGCAAGAAATGTGTGGATGGAGTCAGGCAGATTTCTAACATTGAGTCATCTATACCATAACATCCTTAGCAGCCTCGTGTGCCACACTCACAGAGACCTCAGGGGGAGCAGATACATCTCCTGAACCCACAGAGCCCCGAGCAGTCCCAGGGCTTGCAGCCACACATGAACTGGAAAATCAGCTCTTTGTGTTCCCAACATGATTACATCTATGTGCTGATACTTTGGGAGCCAGTGGGTTCACTGTGCAGCCCTCAGGTGGGACGTGAGACAGTTCCTGCATTTTCATCCCTGCTTCCAGAGCAACCACACACTTTCAGAGATGAGCCCTTCCCCAGAATGCCCATACCATTTCTTGCTCTGGAGAAACAAGCAGTACTTTGGGGTACAGGCTTGTTCTGTCAAAGAGGAAACTCTCATTCAAGCGTCATCACAGCTTTAGTGAGGCTTAGCAGTCACACTATGTTGGGAATACCAACATTCAGCATCTCAGCAGCTCTCAGTGACCACTCTCAAACTTCTCTTCTCTGTTTGAGAATATTTAGCCCATCAAAGCTTGTTCTCGAATCCTCACATGTGTCCTCATGCCCCCTAATTGGACTGTTCCTTCCTCTGTGAAGTACCAGGTAAAGCAACAGAATTGTGTTGATTTTGGCTTAGTTTACCATGAGACTTTGAGAGGCAGGTGAGATGAATCCTATCCCAAAGTGTCTGCAGCTGCATTATGTTCTTCTGCTAATTCCTCAAGACTCGGCTGAAGGTGACATTTCAGCAGTATCAAACATTTTGCTGCTCTCCCTGTGAGCAGCCTGTAAAGGCTTTGATAAAAGCAGGCATCACATTGCAAACAGGCTCTTCGCAGTTGTGCTATTCTGATGTATTGCTGAGAAGTGAAGAAAACATATGTTCATGGCACAGAAACTGCTCTGCTCAGGTTCTCCTTCTGTATTTTGGTACCGCACTGCAGTGGCCCCCCAAGGGCAGGGGCCTGGCATTGTGATGTGCTTTTATCCTCTTGGCCTCTTCTATTCCTCACTTTTCATGGGTTTGCTGCTGGCATGAGTGTTTACAGTGCCTGGGTTTGCTTTTGCAGTCTTTAAGCAGATCTCTTTCTCCCTCTTCCTGTTGATACACTCCTGGCTGATAGCGCCTGTCCCTAGGACTCAGCTCTGGGGGGAACCTTAGGGTTGGTATCATCAGGGGAGGAATGCCTTCAGACGCTGTGGCATTTCCAAAAGAGCACCCAGGGATTTGGCTGAGCAAGCCCCACTAGCTCAAATGGGAAGAGCACAGTTAAGCCTTGTGCGGCACTGGAACAAACAATCCTGTGGGAAAGGAAAAAAAAACCTCATTGCTTGGCCCATAAAAAAAAAAAAGTAATTTCTCCAGTAGCATCCTATAGCAGCTGAGACAAATCAGACTCAAAGCTCTACATCAAAACACACCTGAAAATCTTGGGACATTCTGAATCCCATCCCAATCTGTCCTGAGTTCTAATTGCCATTTGGCCACAATCTCAGAGGAGTCGGAGAGCAATGCGTGTTCAGGCTTCCTGTTCCAAGCCTGTCTCAGGACAGAAAGTAAAAGTGTGAATCCAAACTAGCAAGTTGAGCAGAACTTTAAAAACAAACAGGAAAAAAAAAGAGAAAAAAATCATCCCCAGGGCTGTGGAGTGAAATCTAGAGCAGTGTCATGTAGGCTGGGGGTGGAGGGAATTGGGGCCATGACATTCAGGTACAGCAGCATCCTGGGGTGAGGAGCCTTTGGAGAATGTGTGCTTGTCTCATCCAACGTGTGTTTCACATCCAAGGTGTGTTGTCCCAGCTGTGCAGAGGAATGAGCTGTGTGGCTGTAGGACTGAGGGTGCCTGTGCCATAGGATGATTCATGTCCAGAGACCACGAGGTGCTGCAGAGGTGCAGCACTGAGGGGTGAGGTTTTGATTCCCCTAGATATCCTTGCCTGCAGGCAATACAGCAAATTCTTCACTTTCAACAACGGCAAATTTACATTAAAAAAAGGCTTCATCAAAGGGAAATTGGGCTTGACAGTCTCCCTTTAGCCACTGGAGAGCAGCAAGCAGACAGGCGCAGGAGGCTCGTTCCTGTCCCTTGCTGTCTGGTGTTCTGTGGTTTTGGCATTGCAAAAATGGGAAGCATCTGTGAGCCCTTTGGATCACAAATAGATCTGGGAGCCTGCTACTTCTGCTAACAACTCATTTATTATCACGGAGCAGAGAGTTTCTTCTGAGCCAGTGCAATCTATCATTTCTTAAAGACGCTGTGTGATATCGAAAGAATTTGCTTTAAGGGTTGGTACCTGGAACCCTGTAAAGAGCCCATCTTTGGGAAGAACTCTCCTTCCTCACTTCCTCACTAAAATTTCTTTTTCCCAGCTTCAGGAATAAGGATGTTTAGCAGCAGAGCACTCTTTGCTCTGAGAAGTTCAAGAGCATTCCTGCTCTGAAAAATTCCTTGGGAGATGCTTCTTTCCTGCTTCTCCGTTGCTTTTCTCTCCGTGAGAATAGAGTACTTTGCCCAAAATACTGATGTAGGGATGGTGAAGAGGCTATTCCAGCCCCCTTGCATGGAACCCATCTCTGCAGCTCCAGGCAGGCTAAGTCTGCCCCACACACAATATCCCACCCGCAGGCAGCACCTGCTGCTGCCTGGCCTGGATTTTGTGCTGCTTCAACACAGAGCTTCCTCTACCATGTCAGCCCATTTGCCTCCCCAAAGTGTACTCTGGGGCCACTCTGTAGCCCCAAACAAGTCCCTGCACCCACAGACCTGCAGTCAGAGCAGCTCTGCCAAAGAGCAATTTCCCTGATCCATTGGTCAAGGGTGCCACGGTGTTGCCTGTGCAGATGGTGAGTGGCCTGATGTGGGCACTCCAAATCCAACCCTCCTTTCCTATAGACATCAGTGATGTGATGAAAGCCCATTTCATTCTGTTCTTGGAAGCAGCTGTGAGCTCACACCAGTGTTTTGGGCTGCTGTTATCTCCTGGCTGCTTAAATTCCTGGGCTCACAGTGTTCTTCAAGGGAATTTGCTGTCAGAGTCAGCAGGAGAGATGGCAAGATATGCTGGATGTGCAGGACGTGCAGGGTGCCAAGTGATGGGGCACTGTGACCCTTTGCAGATATTTTCCTCAGTTTTCATGTTCAGCTGGTTGATGTGGTTTAACCATTCTTCCTTCAATCTGCACTAAGGAACTAGCCCAAGAAAATACAACGTTTGTCTTAATTTTGGTTTAGTATTTAAACATCTTTTCAGCGTGATGGGGAATCCGGGCTACACATATGTGCTTTTACACTATCAATTCCCTGGATTGTGGATCAAGGCTTTTCTAAAGGAGGCTGACTTGATCCAAAGAAATGCAAGGGGATTTGTGACCTGTGAGGCCATCACTGCTTGTCTTTACCTTTCCTGCAGATTTTTCCCAGCAACATTATGCTCCACCCTGATTTTAGCTCATTCTTCCCTGCCCTGCAGCAGGATTTTCCTTTTGGCTGTTCTGCACCAGTCTGTGCCTCCAACCATGTCAAGCCCCATGCTCAAGATGTTGTGAGCCTCTCATGGCTGTCGTGGTTTCTACTGTTCACCTGTTACACCTCTCTCATCAGGAGTTTATCAAGCTTTCATAGCAGTGTTTCACCCTTATATTTGTTTATCAAATATTTGGGGTGTTGATTTTTAGCTTAAGCCTGTAGGTACCAAAGCAATCAGGTTTTTAAAGGCATTTTAGTGTTTACTGATTCCTCCAGGAGCATCAGTACCTAACTGATATAGTGTGTTCTGGGTGATACTAGTGTCCCCATGCATCTGTCTCAAGTGTAGCACAAATAGGATTATTATTTTATGCAAACCACTTCTTTTTTTTTTTGGATGAAAGAACAAACCAAAACCAGAATTATATCTCAATGTTTCTTTTTCATGGAAGGCGTGTGTTTCTGCTCTCCTGTTCTGTGCTGGTGCTGCAGAACAGTCTCTAACAGCAGCTGAACTCCCATGGTCCACTTTCCTCCTGCCCATGCATGGATGAACCCATCTCTGGCTATTTCTGGCTCTGCTGCTCTTTGGGTGACAAGGGGAAGGGGCAGTGCTGGCTGGTCCCAGCCTGGCTGTGCTGTTCTGGAGGGTGCACTCAGCTTCTCCTCTCTACCTCGGTTTGTCACAGTGCTGTGGGATACTCTGTGTGGGAGCTGATCCCCTTCCTCAGATCCTCATCTCTCCCAGAGTGAGATTTTGCCTCGGGATCATGCATCCGTCTTGCACCTCATTTTCTGTTTTGCCAGAGATATGTCCTGCCAAGATCAGATGGCTGAGGAGCTCTAATGGCTTCCTCATTTAATTGCTTTCCTCAAGAAGTGAGAGGAAAATAAAATGTGCAAGGGGATACACCAAGACATCAATGGTTAAAAGAAAATTAAAATCTTGAAAAGGGTGTATTGAGTTTTAGGCAAGTGGTAGAATCAGGCACAGATGATAAATGAGAGCTGAAGGCTTGTGGCAAGTGCATTAGAGGCAGCCTGTAACGTGGTCTTTAAATCAACATTTGTTGCAGTTCAGTCCCATCCCCAGACAGCAGCTGAAGCGAGCAGTGAAATGTCTCCTCTGATCCCGCGCCCCATCGCTCTCACCGTGGGGCTCTGCAATTCCTGCAGGCACCAGCATGGAAAAGGACCAAGTCTGAGGTCCCAAGGGAGCAGTGCCTGATGCTTTGGGCAGTGTCAGCTTTCCTGCAAAGAGTGAAAGGCTAATCACTTCTCAGACATGTCCTGGAGTTGAGGGAGACTTTGACTTCCAGCCTCAAGTGACCTACCTGTGCCTGTGAGACCTTGGCTGTGCCAGTAGCTCTTTCTCTTGTGTGTGAGACTGCATGTGAAGGGTGGCTATAGGGAGAAGTTATATTTTAAGGGGGTTTGGGATACTGTCCCATCCTGTTGTCCAGTTTTTGGGTTGTTTGTTTTTGTTATTTTTTTCCCAGTGGGTCTGGACAGGGGCATTAATGAGGCACACCAAAGCCAGCGTGAGAATACCTGGATTCCCTCTGATTCAGCTGGAAAAGGCTGGGTGCTCAGAAGGTGGGATGTGCTCTCTGTGGCTGCCAGTGTTGATAAACAAGGGGGGAGACCTGAGTGAGCACCTGCCCATAGGATAGGACACAGCTTTGAATTTCTCTTCAGACAGACCCTGGCCTCATTTTCTTGCTTAGGCTCATATTTATAGTTCCTGCTCTTCCTAATGAATCTGATCCCTCTTTGTGTAGCTCCACAGATCCATGGCAAGGGGGGATGGCTGTCTGGTGGATACCCAGAGCTCTCCCATGTCTGCTGGCACATGAGCAGCAGCCTGTGATGTCTGGGAAGTGATGGGGGAACTACTCCTCTTCTCCTGGAAGTGCCAGGCAGCAGCATATGGGTAAAGGCCACGTAGGTGCTCTGAGTGGGTGAGCAGAGACTACCTCTGCACGTGGGATCCTTGGGAACGATTTTCCCCAAGCAGATTCTGTCATGGAGCAGTGAAGTGGAAGTGCCAAGGGGCCACGCCGAGTGGCCGCAGCGCGTATTTGTCACCATCTGCTCTCCCTTTGCTGTGATGACAGCAGGAAGACGTCCTTCACGTTGGCAGTGTGGGCTCATTCATCTCCACTCCCCAAGTGATAAGAGCACGAGCATGAATCACCTGCTCGTCTCAGTCTTCGCCTTCTTCTCCAAACGTGGCTCTGGGCTCCAGCCCGTCCGGCTGGGCAGCTTGGCCAGCACACTGGCAGGGTTGGGGCAGGCCGGTGCTGGGGGTGGACAGTGACATGGATAAGGCACCTGGGGAGAGGAGGGAGTGAGCCAGCTCTGCTTCTCTCCCACTGCCCACAGGGAAGGGTTTAGTCTCCTGATGGGAGGAAATTGAGAGAGATGCATTTAACACTGACCCTTGCACACGGAGGATGGCTTCTCTTGAATCCACTTTTGTGTAGCACCAGGCAGCACTGCAGGGGGTGAAGGTTTCTATTCAGCTCAGGCAATGTACCTTTAATTTCCCTCTCTGGTCTTTAAGGCCAAAGAAAGATTATCAATAACTTTCTATTGAGTAAAGCCTTTCTTTTGAAACTTCCTTTGGAAAAAAAATGGTTAAAGGCCATGGATGCTCTGCTTGTCTGACCAAAAACTCCCATCCCACTGGGATTAGGTCTTCATTAGATGAATTGTTAGTGGGCAAGGGGCTTGTTCTCTCCGTGGGTCTTCTGTGTTTCCTCTCCCCTCCATGTAGGGAAGGCAGTCTGGGGGCACTTCCCTCCCCCCCAAAGTGTTTAACTCGTTGTGACTGGAAACTCATCAGGCCTTTAAGGAATCTGAGTGGACCATGAGCCATCCTTAACCTAGTCAGAGTCCAGGAGATATCTTCATGCCCATGGTAAAGAAATTTAAAAAATCCCAATTCCTTTGGGCTTGCATCTTCCCATGCAGGACTTTCCGTAACCAAATGACTGGATGCAGCCCAAATTTCAAGCCCCACCCAAATTCAAATTTCCCAGCAGACCCAATGTAAATATAATGGAGGCATTGCAAATAAGGAGGAATGTATATTCTGTTTTGTTTTTCCTGCTGTGGGTTAGTAGCTGTGATTGTGGCGAGACCTGGAGTTTTCCAGTCTGAGCTTGGCAGAGAAAAGCAGAATATGTCTAGCTGCCTCAAGAATTATAATTATTGTTAGGCATTTCTGTGGTTTTAACAAAGTAGGAAGTGAATTCTGGGAGGGCTATAAATAAATTCTTTTTCCCAGGATGTCCCCTGGGTGCACAGACCCTGGCACATGCAGGTGCTTCCCAGAGGGACTCCCTTCTGAGTTGCAATCAATAACAAAAATGACTGTTAGGACAGTGCCAGATGCACTGAAATCAATATACCTGCTGCAATGGCCTCATCGTCCCTGTGTGGGAAAACAGCCACTTATTGCCTATAAAAATTTTTGTTTTCTGAGGATATTAGAGGTTCCTGTGTAGGTGGGGGCATTAGCTTTATTTAAATGCTCAAAATATTTATCGAGGACATGCTTCCTCTATATTCTCTCTTGATAGGATGCCCCAAATCCAGTGACATTAATTAGCTACTTAAAGTTTTTTCCCCCCAGCTATGGCCAAATCTCTCTGGATTTAGCAGCACAGCAAAGATTTAACAGAAAGTTTAAATGGGAAAAGCATATGAGAGGAGAAATTTAGGATAAGATTCTGCGCCTGTTAACTGATGGCATTTATGAATTATAGCTGAGAGATGTCATATCAGTGGAAATGGAAAACAGCTTAGTGGATTATAAAAATACCCTCTATAAACCATTTTAATGCCTAATTTTTTTAAGTCTCTTATGGTAGGTGTCATAAAAATGAATTCTAGCAGAAAGGATAAAATTTTCCCTCGGTAAACTGGCTAACTGGTGATTAGAGGCTGTCAGGGAGAACAAACTCTTGACAAGGCTGAGGTGGAGTTTGGCTGAGGACAGCAGTCTCCTGTTTCTGGGGAGGTGAGTTTGCTTGGGGGTGAAGCAGATCCAAACCTGCAGGGGGAATATCCCTGCAGCCAAATGTTCTCCCATCCCAAGGAGGCAGATTCTGATGGATAGTAGGAGACGAACAGTGAGGAGTGAGTGGTGGAGGCTCACTGTGGGGCAGGAGCTACATCAGGGACTGTTTTGGGGCAGCCCATGAAGGGAAATTGCAGACTGGAGGGCACAGCCAGGATTGCTGGTAACTGCAGTTGTGGATATGAGATAGTGGGGTGCAAAACATTGCCTGTGGGATGTCTTGGAAAGAGCCATGAGGTGATGCTGGATGGCAAGATCCATCCTGGTGTCTCCCAGGCCGCAGTGACTTAGATTCCACCACTTTCTTGAGTATTGAGTGTATTTAAAATTAAACCTGTAAGAAAGAGAGCTGCAGCTCTGCTCTGCCCTGTGACAGAGGTGTTTTAGTTGCCCAGTGACCAGTGTTGTCTGGTCATTTCGCAGAAGTTCCTTACTCCTCTGTGGCCCCTGGGTGTCTTCTGTCCCCTCCTGTGCCTCATTTTGAAAAGCACAGCCCAGGCTCGATTCTGGGTTAGGATATTTAAGGCTGCTCTGTTTTGCAGCACATTTCCAAGCTGCTTGTGTATGAAAGGGTAAATGACCTACCTCTCCCTGTCCTTTGACAGTCTGCTTGCTGCGATCCATTCAAAGGCTCTTATTCTCTCGCTACCTTTGAAGGCTTTGTCTCAGTCTCCCCCATAGATCCTTGTACCTCAGGCCGCTTTTGTGGTTTTTTTCCAGAAAAAATCTGCATGTGGGATAGAAATGGCATCACCTTCCCGACGTGAGCTCACAGCTCATAGCAGAACGGCATTTGCAATGTGTTATTGGGACTGTCAGGCTGTTTCCACAGGGAGGCAGGATTTAGTGTCTGGACTCCAGCTGAGCACCCTATGTCACCAGTGCAGGAAAGGCAATTTTCCAAATTAAATTGCACAATACAGGATGCTGAGCAGCTTACTTTTGGGTCCTGCTCTCTGCAAGGGACTTCATCATGACGTGAGCTGAAGGGATGAGTAACAGACTTCAAACTGAAAGCTTACCAAAAAAATCTCCTGCAGAAAAATCCAAGGGCAACCTGCACCCAAGTTCCCCAAGACCTGGTTGGGTTGGGAGTGTGTTTTCAGTCACGGAGAGATGAGCTGTCTTGCCTCTGGGCTTTTTCTGTTCTCTTGTATAAATCAACCAAGGGCTGACTATAAAATGAATTGGAGGGGGGAAAAAATGGGATTTCTCTGGCCCCTTTCCTTCCTTTCCCATTACCTTTTTCCTGTAGACTGCACAGGTACGAGTCTTCATCTGTCCACCTTGTACCAAAGGTACCCAGAGAGGAAGAGATCTTGGGGACACTTGATTCACATATAAGTTTTCACAGGGAAAAGCAAAGGAAAGAAAAGGTGGAAAATGTAAATGTCTTCTGATTACAAAGCTGTCTTATTAAAAATTGGGGGCAGTATTCAGGGACAGTGCTGGAGTAGTGACTTTCTACATTTCTGTAGTATCAGAGTTTTGGGGGGTTTGCTGGCTCTGCAGTCAGGTTATGCTCTGGGAGACCATTTACATTTTTACAGAGTGTTCTCAGCCCAGCTCTCTTGGAGGCTTGAGTAGACAGTGCCCTAAACTTTTACAAACCAGGCAGTAAATAAGTACATTGTGCAACTTCTCAGCACTGTTAAGCCCATCGGGTGTGTATTAAAGATCAGAGCTGCTGGTTTAGTCAGGCGGCTTTGCTGTGCCTGTGTCAGAGCCTGGCTCAGAGTGGAGGAGAAACAGCTGCTCTTTAGGATTTCAGGACACCTTTTGCCTTGTCATCACCTGGTGATCATGATAAACACCCACATTCTCTTTGCTTCCAGATGAATATACACAATACCCACTACTGCTCATTCCCTGCTCTTTGCCACATTTTTGTCAGAATCTGAGTAGGTTGCAAAGTAATTCTTTGCATGTACCCATAATTACCTACCAAGCCAAATAAGAAACCTTTTTTTTTTTTGAAGAAGGGTTCCAAAATGATCCTGTGGACGATCCCTTTTGGAAGACTGGCAAAAGAGAGCAAAACTGTATTGTCTGAAATTTCTGTCGGAGGTTTTCTGGTGGGGTTTTTTGGTGGTTTTATTTCCTGCTGGGTGCCTACAGTTCCCACCAGAGGCATGGCACATGTGTTTTACTACACATTCATGTTGTGCATTAGCATGCAGGGATATTACAGGAGGTTCTCCAGCGTGGTGAGCAGGCGTAGGCAGAAAATTGATTCCTCGGGAGATTTCAGCAAAATGGCATCTTGGGAGCGGATATCCCATCAGATGTAAGATTTCTTTGCATTGATGATTCTGATCCTCACTCCTTTGTCATAATAACGCACAAGGGTTATGGTTGTTATTTTCCAAGCTTGTCTTACCTGTTATAAACTTCTGAAGCAAAACTGGGGGCAATTAAATGGGGAGACTACAAGGGTGGTGGTAGAGAAACTAATTCCCTTTGCTTTTCAGACATCTCATTTAACAG
The DNA here is from genome assembly GCF_017639235.1 of Corvus kubaryi. Taxonomy (NCBI): domain Eukaryota; kingdom Metazoa; phylum Chordata; class Aves; order Passeriformes; family Corvidae; genus Corvus; species Corvus kubaryi. The sequence goes on along the minus strand of NW_024582082.1, from coordinate 1,846,620 downwards.
CTATCTTAGAAAAGCTCTCCCACAGGAAAGCTCCATCATGTGAAATTCTCAAGGGATATGACAAGTCAAATAAACAGTACATCTGCTAATTAGGTGGCAGATGGATGATTTCCTCTCTTTCTGGGAGGAGAAACCTTTTGGATGGAAGGATCTCACCCAGGTGAGGGAGGGTATTTTACAGGTGTGAGTGCAAATGTCCATCTGTGTCTCCCAACCAAAGCAGAGCAGCACAAACCACCGATGGTTACTTTTGCTAAAGGTGTTTCAAAGGCATCACTGCACCCCTCTCTGTGGGGAGAGCTTGCTCTGAGTTCACCTCTGTGAGCAGGAGAGCTGAAAGGAAAGTTAGCAGCAGCAAGGATGGTAATAGGTACTGAGGTCCCAGCAGAGTTGCGCACAGCAGGGAGGAAAAGCCCTGAGGTGTTTGTATAATGTCCATCAGTTGTGAGTCCTGTCCTCCAGCCCACTTCAGCCCTGGGACAGACACAGACCAGTGCATCACCTTTAGTTTGACCTACACCTTCATTGCTATTATTTTTTTAAGCTGCTGTACTTTGGGTCCTTGTGTACATTGTCTTTCTTTTTTTTTCCCCTCCCTGTGCATTATTCTACCGTGGAATTCAACCATTTCTGCAGAAATCACTTTGTGGCTTGGGTTGGGCTCCCCTGCAGGGGCACACAGTGAGTCCAGGCACTGAGGTGCAGCAGGATCAATGGCACATACCTGGATTTCAGTGGACAGAGCACATCTGCTGCAGGGATGTCCAAGCTCTGTTAAAACACCTGAATCCTGACCCGCACCGTGCGCTGCCATTCCAGTCCTGAGCATCCTTTTGGGAACGCCCTTCAGTGTGATTTTGTGGTACTGACTCCAAAGGAAGCATGAAAGCAGGTGATCAAAAAAGGAAAACATTCTCCTTGTTGATGTTTCCAGTGTAGTTGGGCTCCAGTCTGATTTATGCTTTAGTGAGGGTTTTTTTGATAGGTCATGGACAGCCAGCCCTCTGTCTGTCTCCCACTCAGAAGTGTGTTCTCCATAAGCACTCCAGCAAAAATGATGTTTGCTGGAGTCTGCAGACAACCTGAAAAAGAAAAAAAAAGCTCTCAGAAGCATGATCCACATCCTATTCCTCCCTCTCCCCACACACTCATCACTGCATCTTCTCCCAGCGGAGCAATGCTGAAGCCTAAGATACCACATTAAATGTCAGTCATTTAACTACTAGTTATTTTAGCAAATGAGAGTGGGACTGTCTCCCTGGGGTTGACTGAAAATTGTTAAAGGAGGGAACAAAAGGCAAGGAAAGAGAAAAGAAAAGGAGGAGAGAGAGAGAAAGGAACAGAAAGGACAAAGGGAAGCACAAGGCAGAAGGATTCGTGATGCCAGAATCTGAGAGAGACGGAGTCAGAGGAAGGTGCCCCAGTGACATCAATGGGCTGGATCCCACTGAGTGCTTCAGGAGACAATAATGAGCCCTTTGAGATGTACCTAAATTACCCAGTCTCATCCTCAAGACTGTGTTCTCACTCAGGTCTCTGATTCTCCTGCTGGTGTCAGCAGCAGCTCTGCCACTGTCTGCGCTTTGCCAGTCACTGATTTGGAAGGAAACTACTCCAAGGCGGGGGGGATGCTCCTGTGTTTGGGAGATGGCAAAAGAGCTGCTGATTAATTCTGTGAGAAGGATGGGAATCCTCCTTCCTTTTGCCTTCCATCTTGCTCCACATTCCTTTCTCCACATTCCTTTCTCCTTGCATATTGATCTGGAGTCCAGTTAACCCTTGGTAGAACAGAAGTGAAGCTGATATCTACATCTTGCCTCTATCAATAGGGAGGTTTTCTCTTGGAGAATCACGTTAGCTCCCTGTGTTGGCAGTGCACGTTTTCTCTACAAGTAGAAAACATTCAGGATGTATTAATAAGCTGTCATCTGGTTGTTCTCATGAGTTGTGTTTGTTACATTCCCTGAGGCTCTGGTGGTTCTGGCATGGAGGGCTGTATGAGTTTTAAACCTGGAGTCTGTCCATGCACGACTTTCAAATTCACATTGGAGAACAGTTGAGGAAGGAAAAAGCCATTCTCAAGTCAGAAGAGCACTCACTGTTGGTGTAGGCAGAGAAACCCACAGAGAAGAAAATCCCTCCCAGGAAGCTCTGTTCTCATCTGTAATTAACTAAAATAGTATTTTCAAAGTGTGTGTATGGACTGTGGATACCCTCAGTTACATCAGGTAACAGAGTTTTTAATGGCATTACTCCAAGTAAGCAAGAGCAGAATTGGCCCCTTGCCTCAGGATCCCAAACCTGACCACAGGTAATCATCAGGAAGAGTGTGTTTTTTCTGAGGATAAACATGGAAACCCCACTGTAAAAATCAAACAAAAAAAAAAATCCCAATAAGACCAAACCAAATCCAACCTTCCTCAAATCATTGGAAAATAATAACTAGATTGTTGTCTTTAAGACATCTCTATTTAGCTGTATTTTAAAAGGCACACCAAAATTTTAACTATGCAGAAGATAAAGCCAGTGTCTGCATTTTGTGTGAATAATCCAATTGCAATGATAAACTCTCTCCTGTTAACACCTCATCTGCTTGTCGTTTTTAACATGGAGGAGGGAGGGCAGGAAAAGTGAATTTGTGCATGGAGTTTGTATAATATCCATCAGAAAAAACAATGCCTGACAAGCACAGCAGCCCCTTGAGTGCTTAATCATCATTGAAGCCAAGTACAAAAGGAGGAAATCATACCTTCTGTGAAAGCTGGGGGTTTATTTAAAGAAATGAGCCAAAGCAGACTCATGCTTTGCCTTGTTTGAGGCTTTTCTGTGGAGATGAGACCAAAGTACTGCATCAGACAAGTTATTTCACATCACTGTCCATCAGGGTTTGGACTTCCAGTATGCTGCTCTAATATCTTTTACAAACTACCTGTTTTCCCCCAGAAATAATGAAAGGCCTGCTCACCTGCTGCTATAGAAGGTCAGAGTGAAAAGGAGGCTTAAGCTGGCTCTAAGGTTCACACCTTATTTTTAATACTGTTTGTATGGATTAAAAAATTGGTCCAATGCAGTCGGTACCGAATTAACCCTTATCCCCTCAAGGCTGAGGAATGTTTGTAGAGCAACAGCTGAAAATCCCAGGCTGTGTAACACAAATGCCAAGTGATAGAAGTCCTTATTCGCTGGTTTTACTTGTCATGAGCTATAGAGGAGGCACCTCTTTTTGAACATAACATAGGAACACAAAAGGTGTTACACTGAGCACAACCGAAGATCGAGCTACCCAGTGCACTGTCTGATGATTGGGTATAGAAGCCATTTAAAGGACAGTATAAAAGATACTGCCTCCTGCTTTGATGCTGTGAAATGTAAAGTTTCCTCTGCCAGAATTTGTGTCCAGAGTATTGTGTTTAATAGCCAGCAGCAGAGCAACCCCCTGAATATTAGAGGTCTCAAGATTCATTTATACTGAGATTCATCTGGCACGGAGTTGCAGGACTTAATGCTGCATCACTTGGGAAAAGGCAGCTCTGCTTTTAAACCCACCACCTGTTCGTTCCTGGGTGTTCCCTTAAATCTTGGCTTTTGAGACATAAAGCACATGTCTTATTATTAAACTTTTTCCCCTCTCCAAACCATTCCTGATTTTATGCATTTCTATCAACCCCCTGGCATTCATCTCTTTTTTAGGCTGCACAGTCCTGGTGTCCTTAGTGTGCCTCAAGTCTTCCATGACCCTGACCGTTGTTTTAACCTTTTGATGCCATTTTGCATTCCACAGTATTCATGGGACATGTGCAAGGGTTTTATCTGCTCTTTGGCCATTTTATGAAACTCTCTGACCTTACGTCTTTCAGGGCTTGGTGTGTTCTACAAGTTCCTCATGGTCCTAATTTTGAACAGCACACAATTCGTATCTCCAGGATCTGATCAAATGGGCATGCAAATGGAGACAGATGTGGCACCTTTAATGGGCTGTTTCAGCCATTACATCTGGAGGAATCGTTTTTTGAGGCCTCCTTCTCTCCAGGGGGAGAACTGTTGCATTATTCATGGTCACTATTTCCACTGTAAACTCTTGTCTCATGATTACAGAACTGACACGCTTTCCCCCCTCAGTTTCCTCCCACATTCCCTTGCCCTTTCATGTTTCTTGCTCATTTGCAAAGGTAAAGGTGTGCCTCTTTGAAGTCCCCGGGGAGAAAGTGTCCTGTCAGGACAAGAACACGGAGCTCCAAGAGCTCCAACAGCCTCTCCTGTGTCTGATGAATGAGGCAGTCCCCCCTTTTCTGCATATGCATTTTGTCCCACCTGCAATGGAGCTGATTTTACTTTCATGTTTAAAAGAAAAGTACATCCACTCATCTCCCCTCACTGATAGCCAAAGGGAGTGACTTGGTAGCTGGTTTGAATATCTTGTGTCACAATAGTCTACTGCTTCAAATTTTATGCCATATGGGAGTAATTCAGATATCCTGTAACTTCATCCCGGCTGTAACAAGAATAAGAACTTTATAAGTCTCTTTGGATTGCCTCAGCCTTTTGCATGATTTCTTACTAAGTAATTGATTTGGAAAGTAGCAGGAATGGCAAAATATGCCCCTAATGGGAGAGCACTGCATTTTCCATGTCGTTGTTATACATAACTTCCATGTGTATTTAAATGAGCATCATCAGCATAGAGCCAGGAGATATTATGTAGAAAAATAAGCGTTCAGGGAGTATCTGATGAATAAAAATAAGAATGGTTTGAAGATCTGACCTTGGAAACACTTAAGCACAAATCTGTTTCCATAACCTTGTTCAAGCCATTTCCTGTAGGCTGTGGGGTGTTGGGTACAAGCCCATCTTTTCTCGGTGGCAGCATCCCAAACCATCCTTCCAATCTTTCCTCAGCTCTGTTCCTGCTTTACTAATAAGACAAACCCAGGCATTAAAATAGAGAGAAAGCAGTATTATGGGAATCTGAGTGGATTGAGAAGTAATTTTCCATTTCTAAAATGATTTTTATTCTGACATTTCCAGAAACATATGGCCCCATGTTCTGCGAGCGGTTTCTTAGGATGTGCTGTCCCTCTGCCTGGCTTCCCAGAACTCACAGTCCCCCACACACATGCTCACACCAACGTGCAGTGATGCCCAGCACCGCACTCCAGTCTGTCGGCAGCAGGAAGGTGGGATCTGTGCATCCCATCCTCTGGGTCCCTCTGGAGTTCAGTCCTTGTTGCTTCAGGAACAGGAGCTTATTAAGAGACACCTCTGTGCACCCTAATCTGCTTTAAAGGAGGCAGGTTAGGGCTAGCAGCCCCAGTTTTCATGGTTTTGAAGACCCTGAGTTCAAGACAGAGCTCAGGTGCCCCCCAAAAACTGCTCCTGTGGTGCTCTGGGCAGCTCTGCAGCCTGTGCAGGGCTGTGAGATGCCACATCTGCAGCTGCTTGCAGGCTGGAAATTGGATGAGACTTCACTGAAAACCTTCCTTTTCCATCTTCCCTCATTTGCAGTGTGTCTCATAGGGCTGAGTAACTGAAAGAATGGTAAGGGGAGGGGTTCCCAAGTGTTTTATTGGTCTGAGCAGGCAGAACTGCAGATTCTGTGTGCTGCTGGTGGCAGAGAGGGCAAGACCAGCAGCAGATCCTGCAGCAGAAGCTCTGTGGCTAAGGAGAACCCTCTGCAAGGTGGGAGAGAGAAGTGTCCAAAACGTTCACAGATATCCAGGGTGTCCCTCTGTCTGCACAGAGCTTCTATGCCCTGCCACTGCAGGCAAAGGGGATTGTGGTAGAAATTTAAACATTGGATCCAGGTACCTGTGTGATCTGTGCTTTTTGTGGCCCTCCTGGATTTTGTGTAAATTCCTTCAGTCCAATTACTATGAAATATATAACAAAATGCATATTTGAAAAGTCTGAAAATAATGAAACCTGGTTTAATATTGATCATCCCAAGGACTATTTCACACAGCACCAACCACCCCCTTTTTGCATTCTTTTTCCTGTCCAGGCTGTTTTTTCAGGAAAAAGTGGTGTGGGTGTGGGAGTCAGATCCGAAGGAGAATCTTGCAGTGCTGAAGGAGTTGGAGCACAGGTGATGAGGAAGAAAGAACATCACCTGCATGCCAGGGCTGGGGGGTTTCCGTGAGAGCAGAGGGTGCTGTGGATCCCCCTCAGGGTGCAGGGCTGCCTGTGGGCACTGGGGCTGCCTCTGAACCAAAGAATTATCACAGATGGAGCTGTGGCTGCCAAACACCGTTCCTGACCTCCAGCAGGTGTCCCAGGAGAGAGCAGCTTGCTGCACAGCAGCGACCTGAGCCTGCCTTTGCTGTGACACCATTTCCTCAAAATCCCCTTCCCCAGCCCCGGCAGAGGCACTTCCAGGAACAATTTCTCCACTTCCCACATGCACAACCCCAAAACCCATTTTGTTTGAGGATCCTTGGAACTGGATGGGAGCATCCGACCTCACTACACAGTTCTGCTAATGAAGCTGCTGAGAGTAATTAAACTCAGCAGTTCAGAGCTATAGAGAAGGATCAGCTATGATATTTGGAATCAGCCATGCTGGGGGTAATTATGCCACCCAGCTCTCTCCCTGCCTCTCCCCACACACGGTGGCCTGTGCAGAGCACCCCTGGCAGGGTAACAGCAGCTTTGTGGTTGTACCTCTCATGCCAAAGAGAGCCTGTGCATAACCTTGGTCTCTGTGCACACTCAGGGACACTGAGACGAGCTGTGAAATTCAGTCTCAGCACCAGGGAGATCTGCAGGCAGCTGTCTCTGCTCCACCAGCACCAGGGCAGCGGTGATGGGCTTCAGGAGGTGCTTTCATGCCTGTAGGTCTGTGCCCTTGATTTTATCCATGATGGATGCCCAGAAGTAAAGGGTCCAGGAGGAAACTGGCCCTGCACGTGAAGGGCAGTGGTAGTTCAGAGACATTTCATGGTGTGGGTGTGGCTCTGCCCTGTCATACTGGCACTCTGTAAAATGCCACAGCCGGGACACAGCGCTGGGAACAAGCTGAAACAGCTCATCAGAGTCTCTGCTGTCCCCCTGCCATCAGCTGCACCAGCCCACTCCACATGGGCTGGAATGACCTATGTTGTGCCAGCTTGTGGATTTTGGCTTTTTTTCCCAACCCCAGGAAGGTTTATTTTGAGATTGGAAACCTCAAAGGCTTTCCTCTGCTGCCCTGCTGCCAACAGTGCTCTCTTGCTCATCATCTGGCATACCCTGCCTGCTGTTATCTCCATTATAAAATCATGAAAGTGGTTATGCAACATAAAATCATTCTGGGTGAGTTTTGATCTCATTTACACCTCTATGAATCAGAAGTGGGTTTTTGGTTGTGATTTTTGTTGCTAGTCTTGCAAAAGGGTGGATGATTCGGAGCTCCCCTGAGTTTTCAGGAGAAAACTTTGGGGGTTTGTGTTAGAGTAGGAGAAGAAGGACTGAAAAAATGAAAGAGAATTATATGAACAGGGCACTTCTCTTCCCCACAAAGGCTCCTACTTGGACTCTCATCCTTTAGGTGTGACCTCTTGCATTCCTGATTCCATGTTCTGGCTCAGGTCAGTAACAAGGGACACCAGATGCACTGAGTCACAGAAAGGAAAGTGCTGGTTTCTCTCTTCTCCCTGAATTCTTTCAGAAACCATTTTTATTTCCTCAGAGTCTTGATAGAGGAATTTTTTTCATATTCTTTTTTTCTATCTATGTTTATCCAAATCAAGCTGGATACTTTAGAAAAGCAGAGAATCTGATTGGAGAACACATGCCCACAAATTAAAGAAATCCTCCAGGTCAGTCTGGTTTCTCAAGGTATTTAGCATGGTCCAGCAGCAGTGTTCTTGTGTCTGACTCTGGGCTGTGCATTTCAACAAAGACAGGGACCTCTTGGGGAAAACCTGTGAGGGACCCAGGTGTGTCCCAAGCCCTAGAGCACATGGCAGGGAAGAGAAAGGGAATGGACAGGGGTTTAGTCGGGAGCATGGAAATGTAGCTGTCATTTTCAAATCTCTCTGCCAGCGATGCTTTCAGTGATCCGGGTCCATGGGTAGCTGGTGCAACCTCCCAGGGCCCCTCCCGGCCCAAATCTCAGACTTTTTGTGAAAATGCAGGAGTGGTATTTCATGCCACACCAGCAGAAATCTTCCTGAATTTTTGCTCTGGGAGAAAAGGGACTTGACAGCTGTGGGGTTTGTTCAGATCTGCATTACCAAGGCATCTTTCAGACAAAGTGATTTTCTTCATGGGGCCATATTACTGCCCAGTGATTACATAAATAACCATGTTTTCCTTTCAAGACAGCGAGTAATGGCCCTGGAGCTGCTGGGCAGTTGTAAAACAACTGCAAGCCCTCATAGTCCTTCCAAGACCTTTGGATTTTGCCCCCCGACTCACTTCTTTTTAATGATATTTACAGCATTTAATAAGTAACTCCAAATAACCTTGATAAAGCATTGTTTCCTGCATGTGAGCCAATTGAGGTTTTTTGTTAGTCTGTGTGGATTATCCTCTTTCCAGAGCCAGTGGAAAAAGTGTGCTTCAATGCACAATATATCCCATGTTTTCAAATTCATGAAGGGATTTTTCTTCACCTCCTGGGTTGCATTTCTTTAGGCTGGGTGCTGTCAAAACCTGAAATCTACTGCCCTTTACATCTTCTCTGTGAAAAAACATAGAAAACCAGAGAGAATTCACCCAGCAGGTGCAACACATGGATCACAACCTTTACACCTCACTGTGCATCCAGATGTGCTCGTGGTTGACTCTCAGCAGCCGAACGTGCTGACCTCACACCACAGGCAGGGTGAGATGCTGAAAGCCAGCAGCAGTTTGCTGCTGAGCCGGGACTTGGGCAATGGGATGAGTTCATAGGGATGGATATGGCTGAGGAGCCTTTTGTAGCTGCAGCAGCTGTTCTCTCTCCTGCCTGGAACTGCTGTCTGAAAGCATCCAGTTAAAAGGTATCAGGTTCCCAAAGCCATAAGCTTGTTTTACAAGTCATGTATTTTTAATACAATGTTGAATTTGAGGCTTCTTTTTATTAATCTCCCCCTTTTCAGAACTGAGAATTCATATTCCTAGACTTTTTTTTTCCCTTCTGAAGTTGTAAGTCAGTACCTTGCTGAAAAAGAGATGCATGACTCAATCCAATCACACCAGGAGTGGGGAATTTTTAGACCTCAGTCACCCTTGCAAGCCCTGTGCTGACACTACAAGAGCCAGAAGGTCTGTCCACAGCCCTTATTCAGAGATGGAACCCCATGTGTTGATTTTCAGTGAGAAAAGCCCCTGAGTGCCACTGCAGGTGGTTTATGTAAAGCTCTGTCTCAGCCCCTGCTGCTGTGAATTTGGGCCAGCACTTATGGCAGAGATGGAGGGGCTAAATCACTGCAGACATTCTGTTTCTGTCTAAATGATTTTATGGCCATTACAAGGTCTCCTGCAGTTGCTGTAACACCACTTTAGGAACAAATCCTCTTAGAGGGAAGCTGACGGATGCTGAATCATGGAAAGGAAGCAGCCTCCTGTGAGATCCCAAATGCCACAATCTGGGGATCTCCATCTTGAAGGGAGCTGCAAAATTACTGTTTTCATACATGGGATGCAGTCTTCCATCCATTCAGTCTGAATCTCTCTCTTACTGCCAAGACATTCTCCCTTTAATTAATATTTCATCCTGTTGATGCAACTTGTCCACTTATTTTCCCAGTTGTTTGCAGTGCAGATTTCCCAAATTGTTTCCTCGGGGCACTTGCAAAATCAAGATCTCACATCTGAGGAGTTCCTTGCAGCTCAATTATTGAAATTTCTGGCTGAAAAATGTATGCACTTTTAATTAAAAAAAAAAAAAATTACGTAGCAAAACCAGCCTGGAGGTAGTTTGACAGTAAGAGGAATATTTCGTTAAAAAATGAAGGAAAAAGGCCCCAACCCTGAGTAGATTAATAGTTACAGCACTGCATGTCCAGAAACTATTTGAGACCTTTCCCAAGTGATAGATAGTGGGGAAGTGCCTGGCATTGAGCCATGTCACCCTATGAAAGCACCAGAAGCTGAAACCACCAGAGATGTGAGTTGCTGGAGTGAATTGCTGTTCTCTGACAGAATTCCAACAGAGAGCACAGCAGCCTCCTGCTCAACCCTGGGGCAGGCTGAGTTTGAGAAGGGATTATTCCTTGGGCAGACCAGCAGAAAGATGTGGCATTGCTTCTGTTTGCTGTGCCTTAAGCTGGAGCCTGGGCCTGTATGGGTTCAGATCCTGCAGTTTACGTAAAATTAATCCTGAGCTGAAGTGGAGAGCTCTCATAGTTCCCAGATGGTCTTATTTCTGTTTTCCCTCTAACTGGTGCCTGGCCAGAGGTTTCTCCCAGGTTACTCTACAGCCTGGAAAAGGCAAACCTGTACATCTGTGCTTTGCAGCACCGCAGTGAGGAACTCCTCCTCCTTGGTGTTTGCTGAGGGGAGAATAAATTCACCAGTGCCTGCACAAGAATCCCAACACGAAGAGAACACGATACACTTCGAGGGCTCTTGACACAAGGTTTTGGCAGAAGGGATCTATGTGGAAGTGTTGCTGTGGGAGTCTGGGGCAGCTGCAGTCTGTGCCTTACGTGTATTGAGCCCCCTCTGCTCGCCTGCCGTGCCACCAGGTAACCCTCCTGAGCACGGGCCCTTCCAGCAATGATTCAAGTGCTTTTTCTTATAGTTCTGTCCTTCTTTAAAACTCTGGATGCAGCCCCAGGAGCAGGCTGTAGTTTTTTGTGTGCATTATGGGAGGTGCGGTGTGTCCCTAACCCAGGCTCGGTGCGTTCCCAGGGATGGAGAGAGGCTGGCTGCAGTGTGTAGCATCCCAGGTCTGGGGGAACAATGGCCCTCCTGGGACAGACACAGTCCCTGTGGGCAGAAGTGCTGTGGGATTTGGTGGGATCCAGGGGGGGATGCCCTGTGCAGAGCTACCCCAGTTCCATCTGCACTTTGCTCAGGCAGAGCAGCCTCCTGGCCAAGGCAGACCCATGCTGGGGGTAAGCATGAGGGAGGGGCCTGGGTGTCCTTTCTGCACACGCCAGATTGCTTCACACAACAGGCTGGCAGTGCCTCCCACCCTCCCAGCTGCCATGCAAGAGGCTGACAGGGCCCAGCTTGGTCCCCGTGACCCAGCTTGTGCCCTCGATTCTGTCCTTACTACCACCCCTACCCTAAATGCACCTGTTGGGTGACTGGTGGGACCAGATTTACACAGCAGAATTAGGGCTTGCAGAGAACTTCAGCTGTTTGTGTGAATCAAGGAGGTTTCTTCCCAACACGTATTTTTTTTCCTTGGGGATGAAAAGGTCCTGGGGAAAGCATGGCACTGCTAATTGGCAGGGAGGACAGATGTGAGAACCACTCAATGATCAAGTGGCTCCAGACGTGACAGAGTTGTGCCCAGGGACATCAGAGCACCATGATGGTGGCACTCAGCCACAGTGTGGATGTGCCATCCTGCTCTAGGAGCAGTCCCTGCGCAAGATACTCCATGGTGGGCTTGGCCCGACCAGAGGCAAGAAATTCTCCTGGGCTGAGCAAGGGGCTTCCCAGATAGAGAATATTCTCTAATGTTTACTTTTGGTTTGCTGAGAAGCTGGAAAAGGAGGCAACGATGGTAAAGAGATTAGCCCTTCTGCCACTGGCTGCTTGGAAGCAGGGTTGGTATTTTGAGTATTTTTAGGAAGAAGATGCGTTGTAGTAGAAAAGTTCATGAGTTTGAATTGTAAGCATGTTCTAAGTGGGAGAGGGGCACAGCATGGACCCCATTCCTCCCCATGTCCTCCCTGTTAAAGATCAGAGAAAACAAGGTATGGGAAATGGGAAGGAAAATGATGAGATGGAAATTGAGGGTGGAGAAGCTGAGGGAGAGCACAGATCAGCAGGTCCTTTCCTGATGGATTTGCTTTTAAGGAGAAATCGTACAGGGCAGACTATGTCCAGAGAAGGTGCAAAGAAGATGCTGCCCAGTGTCCCTGAATTTTCTCTCAGGGAAATCTATCACTGCTCCAGACTTTGCAGCATGAGACGCAGGATTTTGTACACAGAGAAAATTGTGGCTGATCACAATTTGTCGGGAAGCCCTCATGTTTTTGCTTCTCTGCCAGCCTCTCCCTTGAAATGTAAATAAATAGGGTTGGAGACACACATAATGAGGCCCAAGGGTAAGGGACTAAAAATCCAACACCATGTTTTCTTTGGCTGAATTTCTTAAAAAAAAAAAAAAAAAAATATATATATATATATATATATAAAACCTACATGAGGAAAGTTATAAAATGAAATCCAACCAGTTCAGCACGCAGCAAAGCTCGGAGCTGCTGTAGGGAAACAGTGATGTGCAAGCTAATGAGTAAACAAACACAAAGAGTGGTGCACACTGCCTACAAAGGCCTCCTTCCACCTCTGATTTGAAGGCAGATTGTTACCCACACCAGGCAGAGCCAGATTTGAAACTTTGTGCTGCAAACTGTAGTGCACTCCATCATTCATGGACAGAGGATTTTCAGCAGCCCTTGCACAACCTCCCTGATCCTCATTTCTTCCCAACATTCAGCAGGACAACACTGGCTAAAACAGGCATTGCATTTTAGGAATAGATTACACCTACCAGGGAGGAAGGCAGGATTTCCTGATGTCCCAGTATCTGAAGGAGCCACCTCATGTCACACGTTAGGAGCCAAGGTGTCCCTCTGCAGGTGTGCGTGCTGAGCTGGGGCTGCATCCTGGGCATGCATCTGCTGAGCAGCAGCTGCAGGTCTGCACTCACCGACAGGGAGTTGGAATTAACTGCTTGGGAAAAGGATCAAAGGGAAATCTTGTTACGTTGTGTTTCTTCACGAAGAATGTGCCTCTACACTCTGTACCCTTTCTCTCCAGAGCATTGCTTTTCATGTCGCAATCTGCATCGTATCAGTAGAAGTGCAGATGGGCTTTCCTGCTGGTCGGGCTTGCCAGTGAACAAGTTGAGTTTCAAGGTGTATTTAAAGGTGTATAAAAAAGGCTATCCCTTCCCTGTGTGGATTTCTGTAGGAAATCCTGCTCCCAGGACTCCTGGTCCAAGCAGTCCTGCAGTGACCCTCCCAGCCCCGGGCAAGCACAAACCAACAGGCATTTGATTTCCAGCACTTTGCTGCGCTGCGGTTTGCTCCACCACTCAGCCCTAGTGCCTCTGCCTGGGAAGCAGGCAGGGAAACACTTCTCTACTCCATGGCAAAGTCAGGTCCAGCTCTGCTCTGCCCTTCTCCTCCCCTTGACACTGCTCCGAGGCTCGGGAGTCACGGGAATCCTGCCTGGCAGTACTCAATCAGAGATGTCTTTTGGGCACCGAGCAGCTGGCATCAAGCGAAGCATTGTTGCAAATCAGTGTGGTAGCACAGAAACCCCTCTTGTTAGGAAGAAAAGAAACGCGAAGCAATCCTTGTTTTACAAAAGGGAAACCTACAGAAGCTATTTACACATTTCAGGGAGGGCGTGTGTGGCTCTAATGCTGCGGTACTGGGGACAGAGGGGCTGTGGACGCAGCAGAGGAAACACACAGTGAAGATCATGCCTTTGAATGTGTCACCCACTGATCCCAAGTGTCTGTTCCCAATTTGTTCAGTTTGATCAACAAAACACCTGAGCATCTATTCAACTTTTACCTAGCTCAGAGAGAACAGCGTCGCTGCTTCTGGCTCCAGCCCTCGCCTAGAGAGCACAGGGGCACACTGGGAGCAAGCCAGTAGGTAGAGGGGGAATTTTGGCTGCCCCAAAACGTGCAGAGCACGTCCTGGGGTGCCTGGGCCGTTGTGTGCTGCCCCACACACCTGACAGTGCTGTCCTCCCACAGGTACTGCAGACAAAGAGCAGGCAGATGCTGCACACCCAGATAGTGACCTCTCAATCCTCACTCATGTTTGATATTAAGCACGTATTTTGCTGCCTTGCTGTTCAGAGTTACATTGTGTCTGTATGTGTGTGTGGGCAGAGGGCTGAATGGCAGTGATTTCCTGTGGGTAATTGCCCTGCCTTTGTTGGGTTTTTTTTGGGGGGGGGGGGGTTGTTTTTTTTTTTTTTTTTTAAGAATTATTTCCAAAGACTTGAAAAAAAGAAAATCCAGACAGAGGTAGTTGCTCGGGAGAGACTTTCAAGTCATAGGTGTGAGTGTGGGTCCACAGACTTTCTATAGGTCTCCTCCCCAGCACCACAGTCCAGCAGCCACACAAGAGCAAAGCTTGCACTGCTGCTGGGGGTATCTTCAACCCACTGAGTTCCAGTGTCACACCAAAAATGAGCAGGCGGTCTTTGGAGCACTGAAAGGTGTCTTTGCCCTTTGCACAGGAGTAGAGAACTTAGCTGAAATTTGGGAATTAATTTTGCCATTGAAACAACAGAAATTGAGTATGGCTGCAAGACTTCCCTCGATGCATCAGCCCCTTCAGCCCATGCAATGTTCAAGGTTATTAAACACAGTCCTGTGTGATGCTGCTGGGGTGACAAACCCTTGTGAGCAGCAAAACACACTGAATTCAGAGCTGAGGAAAGCAGATGTGACTTCTTGTATAGCCTTCTGGATCTTTTTAATAGAGCACTATAAACGAGGCTATTAATTATAACAACAAGGAGAGTAACACCAGGTATTTTCCCTGGTGTTTCACAGCTTGCCGAGCTAGAACAAATCCTCCAAGCCAGCAGCCTCCAGCGGATTTGAACATGAGCCGAGAAGCCAGGAACACCTGGTTCTTTCATCAGCTTTGATACAGACTCATTGTGTGACATCCAAAAAGTCCCTTGAAGTTTGTTTTTGGGAGGTACTGAGCGATTACTGCTGCTCAGCACATCTGAAACCAGCCCAGCCTGGCCCTGCGTAAAACACAGCCTAAAGCTCCTTTGAGCTCCTGGAATGAAAGGCACGTTATGAATGCAAAGTTTATTATACATCCACCGCGTAATGTCATGTGCACTCGTAATGTAGTAAACACTGCAGATATTCCAAAGGCACAATATCTTATCTGTAGTAAACACATTCTGAAGCTCCTCACTGAATTACTCTAAGCCTCTGATGTCCCTGCATTGATTTTGGTTGAGTTTTGGCCCTTGAAGGTATTTGTAGACTCCTGCCATATTCCTCTACTGAATATCTGCCAGATCCATCCGTTCCGGGCCCTTCTGTTACCAACACAGCAGATGCACTCAAAGTTACGAAGCCCAGAGTAAGCAAAACTAAAGTGTTTAATCTATTATTAATCAGTCAGTTGCAGAAATGATAGGGCTCTGGGGGACCTCAGAAAGACATCAATATTTATGGTCTCGTTAGCAAATGGCACCTTTTTTTTAATTTTCTTTTTTTAATTTTCTTTTTTTTTTAAAGAGATGACAGGATCATGAAGGTTGTTTATGTTTCCAGTCTTTCCATAAAGAGGCAATGTGATCTTTTGGGACAGGATGGTTCAGAACAAGGTACTCAATATTTATCACAAAATATTGAGACTTCCACCATGCCTCTGTTCCTCTTGGTCTTGCAGTCAAGATTTCACTTTCTGTAGAAGCAATGGCCCAAGCAGAAATCACAGTCCCAGTTACTCTAAGCTACCATCCAGGGAATTTTTGAAAATTAAAAGATAAAATCTCCCTAATTCCATTTGCTGTGATAAATTACATAAATTCCATAAAAGAGAAGCAATGAAATATGATTTCAGTTCCAAAAGAGCTCCACCCATTACTGGCAATTTTTTCCTGGATTAGGCTAAATTTAAATTGGACACTAGGAAAGAATTTCTTCACTGAAGGGATTGTCAAGCACTCACACAGGCTGTGTAGTGGTTGAGTCACCATCCCTGAAGGTATTTAAAAGACATGTAGATGTGGCACTTAGGGATATGGTTTAGTGGTGGACTTGGCAGTGTTAACTCAATGTGTTGAACTCAATGATCTTAAAGCTCTTTTCAACCTAAACAATTCTATGATTCTGTAAACAACTCATCCTGCAGTGCTTGTGCTTCGAAGCTTTTTGTAGTTCTTGCTTGAGTTTTCTCCTTTGCATTTTCAGCACCGACCCCAGTGATGATGATTTTCAAATGACCTTCATCCCTTTTACCAACCTTTTAGCTCACTTAGTTTCCACCTTCAGCTACCCATGAGCTGATTCCTTCTACACATTGTGTTTTGCTGCTTTTTGTTTTGTTGTTGTTGTTTGTTTTTTGGTTGGTTTGGTTTTGTGTTTTTTAAATTACTTTTCTTCTTTTCACAACTTTATTTTAATTGATATTTTTAATCCTTTAGTGTCCGGATTTTTCCTGAAATAGAAGCATAATCTCTCTCATCTCAAGAACACTTCAATACCACCATCATTGAATCAACCTCTTGGTTGAACATTATCGTTGTTTCCATGTGAGAGATGTTGAGGAAGAGAGCAGGGAGACCAAAATCTGAGGGGGGATGAGAGAATAAAGTAAATAAATCAGAGAATAGGGCTGTGAAAAAACATAGAGTTAATGAATGGGGCAAAGAAAAGGAAAGAAACAGTGACCAGCCCTTAGTGACTGCAGAGTTGCCTTCAGGTCATTGATCTCCTCACTCTTCCCTTCCCACACTTGCACTTCCCTTGCTGCCTCTTGATCCAGTCACTGATTTTCTCTTTCATACCAGACACAGACTCTTCTGCATAGGAAAATGAGGTATCCTGCACATCGATTCACCTTCTAAGAAGTGTGCAAACAGAAAAACCACCAACTTGGGCTCAGTCCAAAGCCATTATGGACCAAGGAAGGATCTCTCCCCATGCAATTTGACAGTAGAAAGCCTTGAGGCATCTCCAAATTATTTTACAGGATCTGGAATCTTTTCGAGAGCTCTAATCCCTGTCCCAGGAGCTTGAAAATTTGTTCTCCTCATACATGTGAGACCTGTAATCACTGTGGCAGGAGACTGGTTCATCGTGCTCTTTGTGTGCTAGGAAATGAGATGGTTTTTACTCCTCTAGTTTAAAAGCACTCAGGGTTTCCCTTGGTTTTCCTCCATCCTTTAATTTGGATTAACTCTTTTGACTTTGTCCTGAAATTTTGTGCTCGCTGCACTGCACTGAGGCTGATGCCAACACACCACTTCTCCCTCAATATTGTTTTTTCTTCCCCATTGCTGCACCCCGGATCATTGCATATAATCACAGGTTTCTGTCTAGAGGTGGTTGAAAACTTGTAGAAAATTTTTTCATTCAAAACTGGTCTTTGCCATAAAAGATTTTTTCTCCCTTTAAGTAAATGGTGGGTACAATAGATGTTTACTATCTTTTTGCCATTGCAAATCTGAAGTAAAAGGTAGACGTGGAGATTTTCTATGTATGCTCACACTTTTTTTGCCAGTTTGCCACTTACCTCCCACCTACCAGTTGGAAAACAGAAAAAAAAAACCCCCAGCATGTGATGCTTAATCTCCACCTATTTTCATATTTCTCTGTTTTCTCATTGTCTCTCTGCAGAGAGAAAAATAGTAAAGAAATAAAGCTATTTTTATCAGTTCCTCTGACCAAAAGTAAATTTAAGGCTACTTGAAACAGCACAAAAATAAATATTCTTGTTCCATTCTGATATTTCTAGAAGGAAAAAACCCAAAAACAATTGCTGCTTTTTTTTAGGGTGTGATTTCTTAAGAAGAAACATTGGTAGTTCTATTTGCCAGATTTCCCTTTTAGTTCTCTTCTGAGTTTTATAGCTACAAAAAAGAGACCAATTCAAACGTACGGGTGAATTCCAGTCTGAATGGAGGAGGGCATCTTCCCACCTTCACCCTCTCCTTTCTCCTTTGCTCTGTTGGTTTCTGGGAGAATCACTGAAGCAGCTCCTTGAAGCTCTGCCAGATGCTTTGTGCATCTCCCTTCTCCTCCTACCCCTGCAGCCCTCTCTGCCTGGGGGGCACTTGGTTGTCCTCACAGGACACTGTAATAAAAGGCACCCACGCTTTGATAAATGCCACACTTCAATGAATTCTCGGTTTACCAGGACCTCAAGGTTTTTTTTAAGTCATTGACTTCAGCATAAGCAGAGTTTGCTCAGTCCCACGGGGCAGAGCTCCATGTTTGATGATGTGAGACACACAGAAACTTCCAAATGTCTTGGTTTCCTCCGCCCCTTTCCAAAGAGATTTTTTTCATCTATACGCAGATGGTAGGGACCTCTATATCTGCTGCTTCTCCCACAGTGCTCAGCCAACATCTCCTTCACCTGCTCTACCAAGTGTAGGGAAGGAAAACATCCAGCACGCTTGCTCCTGGGAGGATGATGGCTCATGCAGCAGTGTTTGCAGTCCACTAAATATTCACTTCCCTGTGGTTTTTTTGCATCCATGTTACAGATATGTGATTCCTATCAGACATGTCAGGTACTCCGTGTCTCTGCAGACAGGCGAGCAGTGCAGGCGGGGTACTCCCGGAATGCAAATGTGTGCTGAGGGAATGGGAGCGTAGTTTCTGCCTGCCACAGCAACCTCAACAGATCCCTGCATGCTGCGCCTGCACTTCCTGCGCGGAGCACAGAGCTCTCCGCTCCCACTCAGCTCCATTTCCCCACCCCACTGCTGCAGATGAGGAGAAAAAGGCAAGCAACCAAGTGCTTTTGCACTGTTAAGCTCTGCTGATAGAGAGTGTGCTGGTGCAAGGGGTGTGATTCCAGCACAGGAAGGGACCTCAGGGTCACCGGTGCTGGATTGTGTGCACAAAAATGATGCTGCAGACGAAACCAGCTCTGCTTTTGCTCCAGTGCTCCTTTTGGAAAGCAAAACCCAAGCTGCTCTCCTCCCGTGGTTACAAATCTCTCTGTGGTTCACAGCCTGCATTTATTCATGACTAGTTTATTCTCACTTGTTCTCGTGCCAATGTTGTCCTTTAGCATCAATAGCTCTTCTCTAGTGTTTACCCCTCTGACGTTTTTACAAACAGCAACACATCCCCTCTCAGCCTTTGCTTCCCTGCACTGAAACGTGCCAGCTCCTTTACAATCTCTCATGTGACAACATCTCCATTTTCCCGGACAGTTACCCAAATATCCAAAGTTTCACCCCCAAATATTTCATTTACATTGGTTTATCTCACTTGAAAAAAAAAAAAAAAAGCTGGTTTTACTGCACTGAGGGCACGTTCACATGCACGTGTCAGACTTAGGGAAAAATATGTGCTTCAGGGAGGGGGGATAATTGTGTGTGTGACACAAAGAAGTTCCTGTCCGTGAAGCGTGCCGTGGATGCGTGTGGAGGGATGCTGTCAGCGGGATCGCGTGTGCGAGACTCCGAAAGGGATTACTCAGTGTGCGAGGGGGCGTCGTAAGGAGGATTTTGAGGTGCGTGACACTGAGAAGGATTAGTCTCTGTGTAAAAAAGTGTGTGTGTGTGTGTGTGTAGAAGAGAGGGAAGATAAGAGAGTGGCCGCGCGTGGCACAGGGAGAGAGATTAGCCCGGGAGTCTGTGAGCGGGGTGATAAGGGAGGGCTGCGTGTGAGAACAGCGCTGTAAAAACCTGGGATTTAGCTAATGGAAGGATTTTTGTGTGTTTATGTGTGTGCATGGGTGGGATGTGGAAAGGAGGATTTGGGAAGTGCATGGCAGAAGGTATTTGGGAATGCTGGAGGGGCTCCATCTGGGAGTGGGTGTTCCTGTAGCTGCAGCACCATGGGGTTTCTCATGGCCATGCACAGGTGGGATGCAGTGCTGGGACATGTGGAGGGCTCCTGCACCACAGGGACAGGGTCACGGAAAAAGCCAGCCATGCCCCATGGGTAGGAAGGATTGTGGGGCGCTGCTGAGCCTGATGAGGAGGTGCTCCAGGGCAGGTGACAAAGCAGGGACGAAGCTGTAGCAGCACAGGGAGCGGCTGTACCTGTCAGAGCAGGGAAAGGCAAACACTCGAGGAGCAGTGGGAAGTAGAGGGCTGATGGCTTAAACACACTGTGGCACAGAAGGAAACATCCCCCTGTGAGCAGGACAGGACAGAGGCCATGTGCTGTGCCGAGCAGAGGCTGTCTGGGTGCAGAGCAAGTGCAAATAGACACATAAATAAGTGTGTGCTTCTCAGGAGGCAGAGCTCTGGGAGTGCCTAAACATCCCGCCCGCAGCGGAGCGGGAACGCTGGCAACATTTCCACTGACCCCATATCCTCCACCTCTCACCTCAGATTTATCCCTGCTGCTCTGGCTGACTGCCCTTGCAGCATCTCTTCGAGGGAGAAAGAACACTGACAGCGCTCGTAGAGAAATTTATGATCCAGAGCAAGGGAGGAGGGTTAATTGCATCCCAGCATTCATCTTTTAATGTTCTGACTTAACAGTAAAACTTTTTCCCCCTTTGTTTTTCCCTGGGAAAATCAGGCTGCTTTGTCAAAACAAGCAACTTCCTACTTTTGATCAAGCCTCAGTTTTCATTTGAAGGGGAAAAGAAGGTGATGAGAAATTTCAGCTAGCTTTGTTGCCTGTCTTTATTGGATCTGTTCCATTGGCATTAGTTTTGTCTCAGAGATGCTAAAAGTAAAGCCTACCAAAGCTTTTATGGTAAAATGAACTAAAATAACTGGGATGTCTAGGGTAACTTTTCTTCAAATAAATTGATTCTTTGCTTGTCTAATGGAGCATTTGAATGTTTGTTTCCTGTTTAATGAAAGGTCATCAAAAGCCTGGCCAGTTGCTTTGTAGCTTTCAAGAATGCATTTTTTAAGGGAGAAGGCTAAAAACTGAGTAGCAACAATTTGAGATTTCCCTAGGTGTTAGTGCTGAGCAAATATAAGATCTCATGCCTAGAAAATAATGTAGGAGGCTTCCAACCAGAAATGAAGAATCTGTATAAGCACTGAAGAAAATTTCATTTAGAAGCATTATCCTAAAATATAGATTGCCCATAAAATTGGGTCTTTAAATCTTTCTAAAAGATGCTCTGTTTTGCAGCAGAAGGCATTTCGGTGTGAGGCAGGCACACGACAAGTTCTGTGGCAAAGGTGGCCAACTTCTCCTCCTACATTTTCATTTAACTGAGACCCACAGTCGATGTTGCACCCACCTGGCAGAGACAATGGGGATAATAACTCCCCTTTGCTCCACTGAGGACTGGAGATGGGATGGGCTTGAATTGAAGTCCACAGAGCTGCTGGTCCAGACCATCCCTGCCCCACAGGGAGAGATTTTCTTGGCCCAGAAACCAATGCCTGGCAGTAACACTTCTCAAAAGCCACCAGCTGGGCACCCAGCACCATGCTGATAGCCAAGCCATTAGATAGGACTTCTGCTTTTTAAAAGCTAATAAACCAGGAAATCACGCAGAGAGACCCAAGCAAAAGGCATTGGGGGGGGGGGGGCATGGCTTTGTTCTGGGAAGGTCTCCAGTCTTTCAGGCCAGAGGTCACATTGTCCTTCTTCCCTTCAGCCCAGCATGAATCAGCAGGAGGTGAGGTTGAGCTGTGAGAGGAATTGCAATGGGTTTTGTGTTAAAGCCAGTACACGAGTTCTGCTGCAAAGTGCCCACTCAACAGCTGGCCACAAAATCCCCGAGCCTGGGGTGAGATGCCAAGGCTGTGGGTGCTTGGAGAGGAGCATCACACCATTGCAGGGCTGCCTTGTTCTGCTGTCAGCACGTTCCCTCCGAAAGGACGGGCAAGAGGAGCGAACGGGGACAGGGAGTGCCCCGTGGAGCAGGCACCATCCACTGGGAAAGTGCTTTTCACTGGTGAAACGTGAGCACCCTACTGGAAAAGCGCTGCAAGGGGCCTGTTCTTCACACTGTCTGACAAAGAGGTGTCCGTGTGAGGGTACTTGGGACCCATCCCAAAATGGTTGTGTGTCTTTGCACATGTGGCTGCCTCGGTCTGTCCCGCTGTGAAATGGGGTTAAAAACCTTAATGGAGGACAGACTGCCAGGCTTCAGGCAGTGAGGTTTGGAAAAACCCTTCTTAACTAAGACTTGTCAGCACTAAAGAGGGAAAAAATGTTACTGTCTTCTTCCATTCAGAGAGAGGAAAAGCAGAGTGACCCAGAGGTGGATGCTCATTTTCCTCCCCCACCTGCCAGAAAAAGACACCTGACCCTTGGATCTCTGAATGCACCCCACACTCAGCCCCCCCTTCAAACTCTCTTTCATCCTTGTTTTTCAAAGCCTCAAGTGGTTTTGAAATTAAATGGCTTTTCTTCCATCAACGAACCTCAAACTTGCATCTCCTTTCCCCCGTTCCTCTTCTCCCATCCAGCTTTCACAACTCCTTGGGTTTCTGTTATTTCCCATGCATTTGCTTGGAAGGATTTTTCCAACAAGGATGTCACGAAAAGTTTCTTAAGTGTCTTTTATCACAAATTCCTTTTGGTTTCATGCCTGAGGACGCTTCTGAGGAGGACCTGGTGACCTGTGCTCAAGCAGATGTGAAGCAAGTCCACTTTACAAGCGAGTCACGGCTGAGTGCACCCACAAATCAGGTCCTGTATCCCTGCAGCCTCCTTCAGGAAACATGATGTGTTTCCCAACTGACAAAACTAGACCATACTTAGACCCAGTGTAATTCTGTTGGCCTCAATGTAGTTACCAGGGAAACTATAATGCAGAAAACTTTTCTGCACTGAAATAAAGGTTTTCTTAGCTGTCTTACTTATACGGCACAGACCATTAGTTCTAACCAGGCAGAAAGCTGACGATTTTCTCAACACTTACGTGAGAAGTTCAAGAAAGAAGTTTACAGAGGTGGATCATAGCCATGGATTTACAGCTGCACCATCACATTTGTCAAAGTGCACCTGCACAGGGGATCCTCTGTCAACCACACCTGCACATGACACCCCAGTTCTTCCATTGCTCCACAGACAATGCCAGAAAAGCTTCTTCCCTTAGGAGTGCACCGGTAAAAGTTCTCAGGAGACAAGCTTTCAGTGTACATTAGCAAAGGTCTAATTTTCAGAGGTTGTATGCCCCATATGGCTTCCTTACATACCCAAATCACCTAAAGACCATCCCAACATCTCTTCTTTAAAGAGACATGGCAGTGAACTCAGTAATTTAAGCATGTTTTGGAAATGCCACCACGGCTCTCAGCTGACACTGCTCTACTGTCAGGACTAGCAGTGCAGAGGAATGATCACAACAAATTCTTTGGAAATATGACTGCAGATGTTCACTGCCATGTTAAATACGGGCAGCCAGAAAGAATTTCTCTCACAGGGAAATGAATCTTTACTCCAGCAGGAGGGTCAGGAACTTGAAGTGAAGGCTACACTGCACACTCTTCTCTGCCACATTCAGCACTGAAAGTGGGTTGCAGTACAGAGAGAAGAATATCACAGCCCTCACAGGTTAGCTAGGACAGTCCCAGAGGTGTAAATCACAGGTTTTACATTGCACCTCGGCCTTCCTGCAAACACCAAGAGACAAAACCTGTTCCAGGGGTGTTTCTTTTTGCCTGTTCTGCCACACAAAGTTCTTATTTGGGTTCTTCCCACCAGTGGCAGCAGCCTCTGCCCTGCCAAACTTCTCTTGTATCTGGAAGTCCCACCTGCCTTTCCTTCAGAGGCTTCTGGGATAAATGGTGCCTTAATTAGGTTAATTATACCTTCAGCCATCCATGTGCTCACTTTTGCTGTGCAGTTAGAGTCCATTGTATGGTGGTGTTTCCCCAGTTTTCCTTGTGGGAAGCAAATCCAATACCTGAAGTGTGAAGCTTTCCATGGCTCAGCAGTCTTGCACAACATTTGTTAAATCCAAGGCATGTTTCCACTCCTTGAAAAGCTGGTGCTCCTGGTGCCTCTCTGTGCAAGACCTGCTGCCCCTGGCTGGCAAGTGACCCTGGTTTCACGAACAAATGGATCTCATTAGAGGCATTTCTCTGTAATGTCAACAGAAGTGTTGAGCAACACCTGGTGAATAGTGAAAAAGTCTCTCTGATGCTCTGATGGTGAGCAGTGGTACAAATTAGCATCCCCCAGTCTGCTGCTGCTTTTCTGTCTAAATAATATTTTACAGGTAAAGTTTCTGCTGAGAAGCAGTGGGGTTTTCTCAGTAGCTGCCTAAATCATGTCATCAGCTTTGGTTTACACTGAGTGACTGCTTGAGGCAGAACCTGCATCTGTGTGTGCAGTGTCACTGCTCTGGAGTGATGAACAACCCCAGGTTTGCAGCAACTCCCCTTCCTGTGCTCTGGTTGGCCTCCCTGCAATTTGCATTTATGCAGAGTGTTTTACATGATCTCTCTTGCTCTCTGCAGCTCACTAGAGAGTCTCTTTCTTCAGCAGCTTAAAAATTCTCCTAGAATAGAAACCAGTAGGGAAAGTGTTTGCATGTAAGTAGGCATGTCAGGAAGGGATGTCAGTTGTTTCCTAATGTTAGTGATGCTCCCACATTCTTCTCCCTAAGCCACACATCCCATTTTCCAGGTTATTGTCTCAGTCCCACAGCAGGATAACTGAGAGGCTCCTGGTGTCTTCACTGGCCTCTGTGTAAAGCTGATGATTTTTTATATTTCATTAGCATACACATTTATTGTAACATAACAAGTTCTGCAAGTAAAACATCCAGCTGGAAAGTCTTTCCTGAAGTTCTGTTTTGTGTTGGATAACACCTGTCACTAGCATTAAAGGGATTTGGTTGCCCAAAATTATTTCAGGCAAAAGAATTTGGAAGTGTTTAAGGTAATTTTATATAACTGGTGGTGTGGTTTGCAGCTTGTCCCACATCTTGGTTCTTTCCTTAGTCCTGAGAGTTCGCTGTGGGAGATGACTGTTGTGGGTCCAAGCACAGGTTAAGGAGAAGCCTGTAGCTGTAAAAGTCCCCTCTGTCATGCTGGTAAAATGACACAGATTTCACCTGAGATTTTTTGAAGAAAAATCTCAAATTCCACTTTATTTGTGTGGAAGGTCATGCTGGGCAGCCAGGTTGATAATTGGTATTTTGGGTTGCATTCACAAGGGGCTCCAGGTCTACCCACAGGTTTGTGGGAGCAGTGGAGCAGAGAGGTGTTCTCCCAGCTCCCGCATCCCCACCATTCACCTCACTCAGAGGGATGGATGTCTTCACCTCCCATGAGAGGGAACTGGCCTCTAGAGCTGCTTGCAGCCCTGGTTTAAGTATCTCCCCTTTGCAGAGGCTCCATCTGGGCACCCTGACTGGGTGCACTTCGTGTAAACTGTTTGTTCCACCACCCACGGTGAGTGACTCGCACAGAAGTTTCAGCAGAGACCATAAAACTGCAAACCATAGGTCCAGATCTCACCATCTGCCACACTTCTGCCTCCCTGCTCCCCAGACAACACAGTCTCCCACTGGGTTTAAAAGATCTCAAGATTAAACTTGTTTGTTTGGGATTTTCCGTGAAACCTGGTGCTCAGAGGCACTGTGGAAATAAAAATGTTGTAACTCTCATCATTTCTTGCCCTCACAATGCAGACAGGATTAAAGCAGTTCTAATGACAGGGAAGAAATGGTAATATTCCCCCTGACATTAAGTAGGCCTGAGCAAAGCTATGAGCACAATGGGTTGGAGCATTAATGTGAAAAGGGAAAATAAAAACCCTACAAGACATGACTATAGCAAAGAGCCACCAAGGGAGGCACTTAAACCCACAAAAACCAGCACTCTCAGACGTCAAAGGATCTTGTCATTCTGCACCAAACTCAGCCCTTGCTGAGATGTTAAATGTGTTTCAAAACCATTGGTGCTTTCACAGACCTCAGGTGAACGCAATGTGCAACCAGGTAGCACAAAAGGGTTGTGCTCTAGGGCTTAATCCTTGTGTGCTGAGTGTAGTTTGCTGGGTTTGTGGCTTTCTCTGCTCTTCCCAGAAAGCTAACGGCTCCAGTGACTGCAGGAGAGCTGGCACTTTTGGGGCAGCGATAGCACATGTAGGTTTTGGAGCATCTGCTTTGCTAACTCAGCAGATACCTGTAATGCAGCCCTGAAAGTGGATAGAAAATGTGAAAATTTATAGATAATGTGACAGCTGGTGGGTTTAGGTACCACTTGCCACTTCAAGCCCCCAAGGACATGATGCTCTGTCCTGTGTATGAGAGGTTCTGTTTGAACCTCTTTGTCCTTAGTAAGTGTGAACTTCTGTAGACAGTTTCAAGACAGGCCCTTACAAAATCTTCACCAGAACCTGAGGCTTGCACTGAAGACAGTCTGAGGCTTTAATGTCTGTGAACCAACATAATGTATTAGGGAAAGAAAAGAAGCTATTGAAGACAAAATGTATTGCATCTGCAACGAGACCTTCTCTATGTGACACATCTGCTTTCTGCTACTGCTTATCTTCCCCCCTCCCACTCCTCACTCCCCTCTTTACTGGTTTAATAATTCAGCACTTACAGCCCAGAACTAAATGCTGTGGTGAACTAAGAACAGCGTGCTGTGTACTGTGTAAACGTGCTGGGGGTTTGGTGCTTTGTTCTTTTTCTCTGTTGTTGTTCATGCTTCCCAGCAGAATCTTACACCCTGATCCTGTACTTCGTTTTCCCTGTACAGCACTATCTTCAGAAGCACCAGTGTAGTACAAAAGGCCATCTAATAAAAAAGCAGAAGGAAAATTGGTTCAACCCTCATTCCTCATCTCCTTTTACAATATCGCTGTCACTTTTTCATTTGTAGTAATCTTGCTTTAATATTTATGTCTCTGCTTCAGACACAGAGAGTTCAATGAGGACAAATTATGAGTTTTCAATTTCATTGCAGAAGGTTAGATGAGAGCAGGGATCTCTGGTCTTCCTGAGTCCGTGGGTCCCATAGGAACATCCATCTGCAGCTGGGGGCCCTCTGAGGGATCACTCCTTCCCTCTAGAGTAGCTGCAGGGGAGCTTGAGGTGAGAGCTGTGGGTTAGGAGAATTCACTTGGTTTTGCAGATCTCCTGCTTCTCCAAGGGAACTCAGCAGAGCAGCATCTTCTGCAGGGTTCTTTCTGGACACAGTAAAAAGCCAGAGTGCCCAGCAGACCTGATAACGGTGTCAGACAGCTCTGGCACATCTTTAAGGCTCCTTCCAAGCCAAACCATTCTGTGATTCTATGATTTTTCAAAGACAAAATGTGCCGCAAAATGCTCTCAGAAGGCTGTATCCCAAATGGGTTTGCTAGCTGTCCCCCAGAAATGAGACAGACTGGCATGGAGGGAAACACTCCCATTTGAACAATGAGGCAAGGTGGAAAGGTCAGATCTTTTATTAGAGCTGAAAAATGCCGAGTCTTTTCCAGGCACCAGAGCCCTTCTGCACGTCTTTTCTGGTTTTAAGCTATGAAAGCAGGGAGTGCTGTGGAAAAGCTGTGGCTCTGGTATGGGACACTGGAGAGATGAAGGAAGTAGACAACAAGAACCTTACACAGCTTGAGAGCATGGCATCAGTGTTTCTAGCTCAGAAATGGTCTATATGAGCATGGTGCAGGAGTCAGCCTCTGAGCGAAGGGACTGGAACAGATGGGCTCAGAAAAAAGCAGTTGCCTCACAAGCAAAGATCCAAATCATGATTAAATAACAAATGTGAAACAGAGATGGCAATGGACCCATTTCTCCTTACACATTAACCACAGGACCCTCATTAACCAAACTGTCCCTATTAGAATAATAACTTAATTCTACCCACAGAAGAAATGAGACCCTCTTAAGGATGCTTCTGATCTCAGTGTCTTGCGCATAGGGGATTTGCATCTAATTCCTATTAAAAGTGCTCAGAAGTAGTTTGTGTTGACTGTAAACCCTTCAATATATTTAATTCTTGGTTTCATATGACTCAACAAAGTATTAGGAATCCAAAATTAAAAACACTTTTAAAAACAAATAAAGCAAGCAAGTAGAATCTTGACAAACATCATCATTTTCCTTCTTTCCTTATTCAACAAGTTCAGTGACCTCATTAAGACCTTTGATATTTGGATTTTTTTCTCCTGTTTTGTAGTCACACTGGATAAGAACTGCATTCAAAGAGTCTAGTAGAAAAATAAAAAGAGGTTTCAAGATGTGAAGTACACAAGTGGAAGGGTGAGGATCTTCAGCTGGTCCCTTAGAGAGATTAAAGTCAACTCCCCATGACTGTATCTTCTACCACCAGGATTTTAATTCAAAAGTTAACTTAAATGACTGAGAGTCCATGCTGATCATTTTTGGTGAGCAAACCACCCTGCTATTTCTGTTTCCTAAAACTCAGCAGCATGTGAGAAAGAAGCACCCCAAATCCAATTTGATCTTAAAGGAAACTTACCATTTGTCAAGCAGGAAAACTTAACTGAAAAAATTGAAGCTATCAGCATATGCATTTATGAGCAGCTCTTCAGTCACAGATTATTGTTTAAATATGAGGGAAGGAAAGCAGATCTTTATGTAAAACCAACACTGCTTTCCAGCTTCCAGGATCATTCGAGCTGCAGTGCAGGGAAATGATGGAAGGGAGCACCCTTCTGTGCCTTTTATGCATTTGAAAGAAAAACATGCATTTCTTGTGATATCACATCAGCCTGATTTGCAGTTGATCAAATATGTGGGACATATCTGCTGTCAGCTAAATAAATGAGTGGAACAATGGGGGAGTGTAGAATCTGTTTGGCTTTCCCCTGCTCCAGAAATCTGTGGGAACATGCTGTCGTTGGGATGTGCTGAAGAGATGCGCTCTGGCACCTACGCCACAGTGGAGAGCTGTGAGGACAAACATTCGGGAGGAGAGCTGAGCTGATCCTAATTGCAGCAGACACCAGTGCTCTTTCCTTGGAACTCCACCAGCTTTGCCAACCTGATGTCAGGTTCTCCATCACCATGTGAGGGTCGCCTCCAGGCAGGGCATGCTAAGAATTAATTATGCATGCATATCCTCCCTCCTCTTTCCCACATGTGCACAAACACACTCCAAGTGAGCAAAGGGAAGCATGTGGGAACTGCCTCTTGACACCACTGTTGTCAATGAGTATGTTTTGCTGCTGGTGAGGGTGTTGGTTCTGTGTCCCAGGAGGCTTGGGCACGTGAAGATGATATTGGGGCTGCAGGCATTGCAGGGGATAACTGACATAACTGAGATCACTATTTTATTGTAATTGTGTGGCCTCAAAATCTGGCCACACTTACTTGCAATTTTTAAAAGGCATTTGTTCATTCTGGTGTGTGCTGGGCTGAGTGGTTTCAAAGATTTCTTCTTATCTTGAACTCTATATTTTTCTCTTTTTTTGTTTGTTTGGGCTATGGGGAATAATTTGGTCACATCTCCAGCTCAGCACTGTAGGAACAGCTTTCCTGGAGAGGGTGCAGTGTCTTCCCTCCTAGATGCCATGATATTCTCCAGGCTCAGGAAGGCCTCTGAGACCTGGCAGGGACCATCAGGGGTTTCTGTCCCCTCTTGCAAGTGAGAACACACATAATTTGTGAGGAACATCTGGGGATATTTCATTTAATCAGGTTTTTTACTGCTCTTGTGGCTTAGGGTATTAGCACTGTCTCTGCTACTTCTGTTCCCTGACAGAGGCACATGCAGCAGCTGAATCTCCTAAGAGTCAACTAAGCCATATTATTGGCTCCCTCCAGGGGTAGCTGGGTGAAACTTAATAGTCCATGAGATGCAAGAAGTCAGTAGAAATGATCTAATGTCCCTTTCTAGTCTTAAACTCAGTGAAATGGTGAAAATTCTGCTTCTAAATGAAACGGCAGATGAGCAGTCCCCAGGATCTCCTACCAGGCTTCCTCCCCAGCTGTGTCCCTGGGGAGCAGTTCCCTTTTTGCAGTCTTGTTTGCAGATTCTCAGCAGAATGCACAGTTTTCGCTGCTGGAGACCAAATCCTCATTTCCATCCTTCTGTGCAGCCCATTTGCCCTTCCTCCTCCCTCAAATGCTGAGATTGTTTCAGCCCCTCTTTGTGGTGATGGTTTCTGAGAGAAACTTTTTGGGCTATCTTCTTTAACCAAAACCTAAAAGAGATGTCTGTTTTATCTGACATCTGCCTTTCATGTGGATTAGGTCAAACCCCACTTGCAAAATACCTCTGACTCTCCTAAATGCAGAAATCAGTCTTGTTCATCTACTCACTCTGGTTAAGAGCTGCAGCCAAAAGAAAATTCCACCATGAATTTTTATAGGCTCAAAACACCTCTTTTGCTTTCCTCTTCCACAGAGAAAATGTGCAATTTAAAGTTGTGAGTGTCAATGTATTTACTGATGTATTTTTCTTTTTCTTGGAAGCACCTTCAAAAGTGGCCAGAGCTGCCTCTCTTCAGCTCCCTAGAAGGTGCCCTCTCCTGTGTGTACTTTCAGTAAAATCAGTTTTTCTCTCTGATGTGCATTCTTTACCTTGAGTATTTCCATATGAAAAGAGAACTTTTGAGAAAAACTGCAGGACTAGAAATTCTAGAGTCTGTGGATTCCAAGAATGAGTGAATCACAGATGCTTTTTCCTCATCTGAATTCAATGGCTCTGCAATGGCTACCGTTCCACAGGGAGAGAGGGCAGCCTCCCCTGCTTGTTCTACCACATCAGTCACTTTTTAACTAACTTACAAACTATTTTGATTTTTGCTGTAAGTTAGAAATGTTTTTAGAGCGGTCAGATGAGTTCTCACCTCACCTGGCTGCAACAGACACTCTGCAGAGCTGTGTGCAGAGAGCAGGTGGCTGTCACTGCATTTTCTCTCCAGCATGACAAATTACAATCTAGTTAATGCCTCTGCTTTTACCTAATTTTCCTTGTTGAACAGCACTAGAGATCTCAGGAAGAAATCCTGTGCCTGGAGAAGGAGGGATATGGGGTGTCCATGTGGCCAGGTGCAGCACACACTGGGAATGTCCCGGCCACAAATCCCAAACTGATCAATTAAACAAGACTGATCAGGGAGAACACAGTGGTAGTTGCCATGATTATCAATCGTTATGATCTGTATTTTCCAAGGGCTACTTTAGAGGGAAATTATTCTGTAATTAAGTACAAATTCAATGTAACATATGAGCACAGGTACAGCCCAGAACTGACGTTCTCTGTCCTTTCCCGCTGTGCAGCCCAGAGGCCACAAACAGCACATGCAAACAGCCACAGATCTCTGCATTTGCATCCAAGCAAACCCTCCTCACTCATGCTCACACCTTGGGATAGGCAAACACTTACGCTGTTGGATTTCACCCAGATCTCTGCCTGCAGGAACGAGCTTGAGGTGGAGCTGTCCAAATTCAGCTGCTGGAGCTGGTCTCCAGGCTGACTGCAGCTCTCCTCTGCAGGAACAGCTGGGCTGGGGCCAGCCAGCTGCTCACAGATAGCTGGCACAAGGCTTGGAATGGGTGATGATGTCACCAGCCAATGGACCAGGAGAGCTCAACTTCTTGGACCTTCCATTCCAGCATGATCTTCATCTCTTTTATGTTTCTTAATCTTTTCAGAAAACCATCAGTTGGAGGCTAGTGACTGCTTGTCCCTACGAAAACAAACAGAGCTTAAAATATTTGTTTCCTCTACTTAAGGTTTACAATTCTTAGTAGTATGTTATTAGGAAGATGCACAGCAATCAAATGAGAACAGATTAACAAATTTGCTTCATAAAATGATTAAAGGAAACGTAAAGAAGTTCCAGCAATCTCTTAGTGTATTAAATAATGAGAAAGTAATTTAAGTTTTGCTGTGTAAATTCATTTGGAGCATCTGTAATTTAAAATAGCCCTGGGATCTGCATAATTTTGCAGCCACTGCTTTTACGTTATGCCAAGTTCAGTCCCAGAAAGGTGGCTGCAGCTCTCACTCTTCATTTCTCAAGATTAACTGACACAAGAGTTTCTTTGTTTTTATTTGGGAGATAGCCCTTGGCAAGCCTTTCTTTTTTCCAAATTATCTGCCTTGTCCACAGCCCCTCTTAGCCTGCAAGTACAAAGCAAATGAGGGTTCTTTCCAAACTTACTAATGATAAAGAGTGTTCACTCTCCCAGCTGTCTTTGGTACAATCTGTTTCAAATGCTGGCACTGATGATGTCTCAGAACAGTGTAGGAGGGATGCCTGAGCGTGACTGAGCCACAGAGTTAAAAAATTAAAATTAAAAATGATAGATTCCTTTCAAATAGAAAAGAAAATCCAAGGAAGCCATGCCTTGTCTGAAACAAAACAAACCAAGCCAACTAAGTTTATTGTCTGGATTATTAATTGTACTGGATTGTTCAGCTGTCCCGAAAATGTCTCTTTAATCATTCAGTGAGGCTGAAGCCTGGGTCCCCGGAGATCACGTTCTGATCTCCTACATATGGTATCTCGCACCGTTCATTAGACCCACTGCTCCAGTCACATGGAAACAATGCTCAGACTATTTCTATCCATATCTGCTACTTTTCCTCCTGAATGTGTCAGTCTCATGATGAGGGCAGTGACTCCAGCTGATACAGACACAATTGCTGATTGCAAAGAGAGGCACTGCTGTGAAAATAAAGAGAAGAGGGGGTTATTTCCGTCTCGCTTCGGGCTTTGTGAGGTGTCCCTGCCCTGCAGAACAGCAAATTCCCTTGTGGGAGGAAAATGCTGAGATCACAGGTGCTAATCAGTGAAAAGAGGATGAGTGACCCTGCGAACAAACAGAGGGACTGGGATGCCCAAAAACTGGGCTCAGCTCCAAAAGAAAGGAAAAAATTTCATCTGTCTTGTGAGGTTCCGTTCTCAGCTCTCAGCACCAGCACGAAGCCTGGCTGCTTCGTTTTGGGAGTGAGATGGGAGCAGGGACTTGCTTTGCACAGTGGGAAGCAGAATTTCTTGCTCTTCCCTCTGAATGTTTGGTGCTGGCAGTAGAGAAGTGAGGAAGAAGGCAATCTTTTCCAGGATGGCTGCAAGACAGCCGGGATTTACTTTGGGTCCCTGCTGGAGGGACAGAGCTCGCATGGAGCCCAGCTAAGGGTGCAAGAAGCTCATGCTTACAAGCCTGTCTGCAGCCACACATGCAGAAGGTTCAATTACCAGCAGAAACCAGGTCAGGGGAGTCCTGAGCACCTCAGAGCACTTGCCAGGGGACCCCAGCATGTCACATCCAACTCCTCAGCCTGCACTTGGGTTGGGAGGGCGGGCGAGTGATGTGTGAAGTGTCGAGTCAGTATAAATGTCACAGCCAAAGGTCTTCAGAGTCAGAGTGACAAGAGGAGGAGACAGGAGTGCCAGGAGTTCTGACACAGGAAAACTGCTGTCACTGCCACCACCTCCAGCTTGGAGATTTATTGATGGTAACTTGGGATGTGCCATAAACAGGGGTGATATTAAATGAGTCTGACTGTCCCAGGGGCTGAATTTTACAACCCAAAGTGTGAACTCTGTCTACCTCACTGAGCTCCTGAGGCATTTTCCCAGCAGCTCCCACGATCTCATTAAGTGCTCTCCAGAGAAGGGCTCCAACCCAAGGGAGCCCTCCCTGCACAGCACCACGGGCTGAAGACAGACAGACACCTGCCAG
The DNA here is from genome assembly GCF_017639235.1 of Corvus kubaryi. Lineage (NCBI taxonomy): Eukaryota > Metazoa > Chordata > Aves > Passeriformes > Corvidae > Corvus > Corvus kubaryi. The sequence goes on along the minus strand of NW_024582082.1, from coordinate 1,813,249 downwards.
GGAACCCAGGAAACCCTCCTGGTGGAGACCTCCCAGGACACTGCTGATACCTCACTGGGCACACAGCCCTGTCTCCATGGCTTTGTGAGGAAACCAGAAGTTGTCAAAGTTGTGTTCCCAAGAACCAACACACTCCCAGTGTCAGAGGCTCCGACTCAGTGCCAGCAGCTCATGCCCCAGGACAGATCCCCCTGGAGCTGTGCTGTGACAGCGTTGAACCTTGGTGAACCTTTGCTGAGATGCCCTCTCAGAGTGGTTTCCTCACCTCCTGAGGTTAAACCCAGGGTTTCCTTCTGGAGTCGTTGTCCACAAAGCTGTGCAAAGGCTTTCTTTCTGCTTTGTGAATGCATCCAGGGCTTCAGTAGACTCTTTCTGCCGAGGGGTTCCCATGTCCAGATAACCCAGAAGCAGCAAAATCTTCAGCAGAGCCCTAGGGACACTGGTTTCATTCTTCTGAGTCACTTCTGCTTATCAAAAGTAAAGCAGGTCTGTGGAGGCCACAAGCCCTGTTCTTCACAGGTTGCTTTCACCAACCCACCCCCTTGAGGGAAAATTATCTAGTCCAGAGAGAGCCCACAGCTTATCTCAGGGAAAAGGTTTATTTTGGTGACATTGCTGAGAAACCTCCTTGAATTTCTGCCTTCACGACCTTTCTCTCTGCTCCTGCAGTCTGCTCGCAGTTCTCCAAGGGCGTCTATGCCATCTTTGGGTTTTATGAGAGGAGGACCGTCAACATGCTCACGTCTTTCTGCGGGGCTCTCCACGTCTGCTTCATAACACCGAGCTTCCCCGTCGAAACCTCCAACCAGTTTGTCCTCCAGCTCCGCCCAGAGCTCCAGGATGCCCTCATCAGCGTCATCGAGCACTACAGCTGGCAGAAGTTCGTGTATATTTACGACGCTGACCGGGGTAAGTGGCAGCTGTGTGGGAGGGGTTACCAGGCAGTTAAAGACAGTGGTCTGGAAGGAGTCTTTGCCTCCAAAATTGTGAATTGCTGGAGGTTGAGTTTGCCTTCCCTGTGCTCTGTTTTTTTCTAAATGTCCCTTTCTGCTGAAGGTGGGCATTGGTCTAAATGAAGGATGAGCCTGACCCCGTGTCTGTGTGTGTGTGTGTGTGTTCACGGGGTCAGGTCTGAGCCCCATCAACACCAGGGAAATACTTGATGTGCAAATGGTTTTGAATTTGAAGTGGGGAAATTGTTTCTATTCAGTAGGTCCCATATTGAACTGGTCTGTCAAACTCAAGGCCACTGAGTTCCAAGTTTACAAACATGAGCAGACACTTGCTCAGGTCTTACCTAAGCCCACAGCCAGGTGTGAAACATGTGTTTGTGGCAGACAGCTTGGAAAACTCCAAGTTCCCTGTGTTTACTGCCTGTCAGTTTTCTATATAAAAGAGCAAAAAGCTTTGTGGGGTAATGGAAGATATTATCTAACTTTCTAAACCATGAACAGGGCCAGAGAGCTCATTGCTCCATGATTCAGTTTTCCCAGCTCTCAGATGCCTTTAAAGTTCCAGGCTTAGAGGCTGCAAGCAAAGCAGACTAGTGGAGGATAGGGCAGAGGTAAGGTGATTCACATCTCTGTCTTGGAAGTTATAATTATCCCCTGAAGGGACAGGATGGGCTTTAGAAGCAAGGAGAAGGTATGAAAGCATCCCAGCTGCTTTCTGTTATCATGAGGCATGGGCATGCTGAATACCCCAAAAGGACAGAGAATTGCTGTGTGCGTCTCCTCTGGAAGGTTCTGTGTATAATTTAGGCAACATAATTCTAGAAGTAATGGTCTCCAGGTGAGATGCTGCTGAGAGAGAAGGATGCTGAGTATGACTGTGTGCTGTGGTAGCTGAGGGTGTCCCTACCCCTAGGGGCACATAGCCTAAACAGATCAAAGTCGAGAAGGAAACGATGGGTAAGAGAAATCAAGTTATTTGGGATGGGACAGACAGGGAGATGGGGATTAGAGTTCTTATCTGAATCCCACAGCAGGGCCTGATCAACGAGACTGATCTGCTGATTACAAAGGAAAATTAGGCCTGGAATCATCTGTGCTGAGACAGAAAAAGCAGGAGTCATTAATCCTAGCCCAGCTGGGTCAGACCTAGACTATTAGCTGCTCTCTGTAGTTCTGCTGCACTCTCATGACTCCGTCTCCAGCCTGGCTGGAGGCAGCTACACAGGCTGTCAGGAGGATGGAAAGATGCCATTGCACAACTAAAACCTGGCTCTCCCCCTTCTCTTCCCATCATAGGGTTGTCAGTCCTGCAGAAAGTGCTGGACACTGCAGCTGAGAAGAACTGGCAGGTGACAGCTGTCAACATCCTGACAACAACAGAGGAGGGCTACCGAATGCTCTTCCAGGAGCTGGAGAAGAAGAAAGAAAGGCTGGTGGTGGTGGACTGCGAATCTGAGAGGCTGAACATCATCCTTAACAAGGTTGTGTTGGTGTGGAATGCTGGGCAGGGCCTTGCACGCTGGATGGGAAGGGTTATTTCCCCTGGAGAAGTTCTCCCCGTTCTTGCCTGATCCCTGTCCCCGTGTGGCTCTCGTTGGGTGTGGGGTGTGTGCCTTGCAGCTGCCGAGCTCACAGGTATTTCTCTGTTGTGTTATTGTGGGAACAGTAAAGCTGCAGGAATAGTACAAGCTCTCATGAATTCCTGCTGGGTGAGCTCCACTGTTCCAGGTTCCCTACTTGTTTGACTCCTTTGCTGAGCCCTTTACACCCCCTTACTCCCCAGCTAGTTTGCTTTGTGCTAATTCCTCCAAGCAGTGTGCACAAGATGTGGCACCTCCTGATTCTGCTGAGTCTTCCTCCCGTTTTTGAGTTAGGCTGGAGGTGTGAATTGGCACTGCCAGATTCCTGCTCCTCCAGCCTCCATGTACTGCACCAAATTCTCACACCTGTGCCAGCAGGACAGAATGATTATGGTACATCAGTGCTGAATATGGATTTCTGTGGACAGGAGACAAATACAAGCCCAGGGGCAGCAGGTTCAGTCCACGCTTCAACTCCAGCCACGATACCTTTCCCTCTCACACCTACAGCCAAGTCCTTCCCCACCACTGGAAAGGGCCCTGCAGGTGGTGCCCTGCAATTCTCACTGCTTTACTGCTCATAATCAGCTCACTCTTACCTCGTGCTTCACACGTCTCCTTGTCTAAGGTACCTTTCATCTCCCGTCTCACACTTCAGCTGCTCCCCGTCTGGGACAGGGACTGATGTTTCACCAGATGCACAGCTCAGTGACGAGCTCAATCCATCCTTGCTGGATGTCTCTGGGTGCTCCTCTGTTATGTATAATAACAAAGCAGAGAGCAGGTTGTGACCTCAAAGCAAAGGTCACATTCCTGAAAGAGAAAACAGATTACTCCAGAGCACAAAACCTTCTCTCTGACCGTGGAGCAGCTGCAGTTGAACAAAATTTTGGACAAGACCTAGGCAGTGAATTTGACTTTTCCATAGGGTATATCAAATTTCTAGGATTAGTAGTGTTGGGTTTTTAAGCCTGGTTTGTCTAACAATGTTAAGTTGTGTAGTCAAATATTATCTAGTCTTCTTGATATAAACAGGAAAATAAGTCTTACTTTCAAATTTCTTCACATAACTGGAGGAAGAGTTAAACCTAAATATAGGAAAAGTGATTTGTAAGAGCACTAAAAATCCAGATACCGTGATTATTTGTTTTGCAATGCTATAAAAATATCAGTTCCTAGGGAGAAGAGGGACAAAGCTGTGTTTTACTACAAAAAATATAGAGCAATTCCAGCAGACGTCTGTGCCTGGGAGGCAACACTCCAGTGAGGGATAGGGCTGTGAACAACTTTTTCGGGCCTGTGTAGTCCATTTTCATCCTTTTTTGCATTCTTGCTCCAAGTCCACCGGGATTTCTGAGAGCAGAGGTAGCTGTCCCAGTGTGAGAAGGTGATGCCAGGTTTTTCATAGTGTACAGATGACTGGAGGGATTCAAAGACAGTGTTCAGCTCATTATCAAGTGAAATTCAGCTGGGACTGTACCTTGGGCTGTAACTTGGGCTGCTGGCTGATCTCTCAGCTCACCACACCAGCAGCCTCTGTGGGAATGTCACTGTGCTGTTTGCCCTGTCCCTCTGACTGTTAGAGCTGTTCCAAGAGCTGCCTCAGCCTCTTGGGGACATTTCAATGCATTTGTCTTCTTCCCTGACAAGCCAGTCTCTGTCTCTCGGTGGCAGTGGGTTTGTGCTCCACGGTGAGCAGGAGAGCCTAGGATGGCTGTTCAGCATTTGTGCCTCCCACACCCACACTGCTGCTTGCACAGACTTTTCATTTTTCCTCCACACACGAAACACAAATAACACCGGTGGCTCCAGCAAGGCTCCAGCCCTCGCGCTGCCGTGACCGCAGCTGTGGAGGAGCCAGTGCTCCGTGTGTTAAAAATGACCTGGTTTCTCTCTGGGAGATTTCTCTGTGTCATGTCTCAAGGGTTTGATTTATCTTTGCCAAGGTACCTGTCATTTGTGAGCCAGGCTTTGGCTCAGGGCAGGTTGCCGTGGGGTTGTGCTGTGTAGCCTTAATGGGATAAGTACGTGGTGGGTTGTGTTCCATCAAAGCCCTCTGTTCTTTCTTCCTTGTCTCTCATTAAAATGAGTAACTGGAATTTCTACTTTGCCAGTGTTTCACTCTGAGAGGATTTCTCTCTAATAGATGTCAAACTTGCCCATTAAGAAGTGGGTAATGAAACCTAGGTGGCCCAAGTGAGCAATCAGCATGCAGCCCAGCACAGCCTCTCACCACAGTCAGGAGAAGTGATAAATGCTATTATAACCTCAGCTTGCTACTGCTGTCCGGACACATTAGGACTGAGCAAGCATTTTAAAATAAATTAAGATCACAAATAACTGTGTAAAACACAGGAAACGAGCCTCATAATTCAGGTGGATGGGCTGCAAGATTAACAGCTCAGGGAGAGCTGGATGGCAGCCCTCTCCGGTTCATCGGCTCTGACACCTCATAAAATAACAGAGGAGAGTTTGGGCTGAAGGAGCCAGTGCCAGCTATTGTTGACACTGGAGAAAAGGAGAATTGGATCATAATTCTTAGACATCCCAGTGCAGCAGAGATTCTCCTTCCTCCTACAAGGTCTGGGACTTACTGCAAAGGTCACTCTCAGCTGATGAATGAAAAGGGGGCAAGTTTGGTCTGGTTTTGCTTCTTGGATCTGGCAGTGGAAGATACTCAGAAAACCACCCATAATGAGGTGTATATCTTCATAGCTGTAGGTAGACAGAGGTTTTTTCTGAGAGCTCCAGACACCTCAGCAGAAGCCACACTGAGGGATTCTGTGCAGGGAGCCCCAGGGCAGTGAAGCTGGTGGGGCTGGCATTGGCTGTGCAAGGAACTGCTTCTAAATGAAGCCTTCATTGGAGTTAATTGCCACCACCACGTTAATGGTGAGAACCAGATGAGTTTTATTATGCATACAAGAGTACTTCATCAGAGAAGGGCTAAGGCAGATGAACCAGTTGCACAGAGCAAGTGTCAGCTCATTTATAATCCATTTGGAAATCCCTAAATGACTGCTCATGATAATCTGGGAGTGCTGTCCCATGGGGAGGATCAGTCTCTGCCCTTATCTGACACTTCTCAAGTACCTGCTGCCAGCCTGGTATCAGAGAGGAGTCCTGGGTAGACTGATTCTGGTTGAATCCAACACAGCAGTGCTCTTGTGATCATTCTGGCTATGAGGATCTTTCTGGCCTAACTGCAGTTTGTGCAGATTTTTCTGAGCATTGGCAATGCAGGCAGCAATTCAGAATCAATTCTTATGACAATGGAAATAAGAGGTAGTATTGCCAGCCAAGAAACCTAATGGAAACAGCAGAGTTCTCTCAGAAACTGGCAAATCTTGTGTTTGTACAGGCTTTGAGGGCGTGTTGGTTTGGGCCTTTTTTTTCCACTTTCTTCTTTCTGTGTGTAGAGTGGCTCAAATGCAGATGGTATCTGACTCTAGTAAACTAGTAAGAATTTAATAGTGCTGCTGGAAATCAATAGAGTGGAATTTCAATGAAAAAATGGAGTCAGCGATAACAATAGATTTTTTAGCTGTATTCTTTCTGTACCCTTTTTAAATCGAGGGAGAAAAAGACACGGGCCATCTGATAAGTGTCGCTGTTCCCCTCAGTTACAGGCAAATCTGCAACAGGTGGAAAGGGAAAAGAAAGGGAAACTCTTCCAGTTAACATAGAAAAGCTCCGTTGTTACGGATTGGTAAGCAATTGTGTTGATAAAAGGAAATAAAAACCTGACTCTGCAGCATCAGGGAGAAAGGAATGAGTGGCAAAGCACATACATTTGTACACCATGCATATGAATATATTAATTAGCTCAGTGAACATGCAGGGGAATCCTCTGTGGCTTGCCCAGACAGCTTCATTCTGTGATTTGAAGCTACACTGATGCACTAAAGCAGAAACATTTACCCATAGCCTAAACTTCCAGCCACCTCTCCCAGGCAGGTGTTTGCAGCGGGGACTGGAGCCTGGAGGATGTGCAAGATTGCTCTCTAGTCTTGCTTGATGTGTCAGTTGCGTTCATGGGACACGTGGACTCCAACTCCCCATTTGTTCCTTTGGCGTCCGAAATACAAATCTTGTTAAGGCTTTTTGTTGTTTTCCCCCAAGCCCATAGGAAACAGGTTGGTTTGGTGATTTTCTTTCCCTGCCTGTACAAAGTTCTTGGGGATCTTGTCCTGTCTAATTCCAGACTTGCTGCTCAGATATCATGTGTGACACTCTGTCCAACCTCTAATAAGATCGTGAATTTTCTTTTGCTGTGTCTTCCTGCTCCCAGCTGAATAGTCTCAGCAAGGAAAAATAAGAGCGAGAAAGGGCAGATAACTGAAGTTCTTCTTCCTTAGTTGATCTCTGCTAATTAGCCTTGATTTTTATCTTGCAGATCATCAAGCTTGAAAAAAATGGGAATGGGTACCACTACATTCTGGCAAATATGGTGAGTTACCCTATTTGGTGGGGTTTTTTCTATCTCAGAGTTTTGTAAAGCACTATATTCATAATTACTGAGCTGCACACCCTTTATGTCACCCACCATTTAGGTTAAAAAAAAAAATCAAAGTCTTCTGTTATGTTCTTGTTGTGGAGTTTTCTCTTTTGAGCCAGCAAGATTATCTGCAGGGTATCTCCAAGTGTGCTGGGGTTTTGTGGTGGTTTGACCTTGGCTGGATGACAGATGCCCACCAAAGACATTTTATCACTCCCCCTTGGTGCTAAATGAAATCTGACTGTCATGGCTTTAGGGAAAGGACTGGATGCAAAGACTTCTTTAAGGAAAGGATTCTCCCTTTAATGCAGGAAGGTGCTGCCTGAGGACAGAACAGTGTTGGGCAGTGGCAGGACCATCTTCCTGGAGCAAGTCTCACAGGAGGATGGAAAATTTCTTTGCAAAGGGAGATTTGGGGAGAGGTAAGAGAGAGAAATGGAGGTTTTCCACAGCAGAGCTCCTACCCTCTCCTCCCCAAATGTATCCATCCATCCAGGAGGATGCACAGCAGAGGATGGGCTGGTGTTGGCAGTCTGGGGCTGAGACTGCTCGCCCTTGGACTCCTGTGTCCATGTGGGGTGAGCCATGTGCAGGCTCTGGACTTGTTCTTTCAGCACAGAGCTGCATCTGGGAGATAGCACGTCAGCCCTGGGGTAATTAAACTTTAAACTACCAATTAGTCAAGCAGTTGCTGCCCTTCTCCTTTTCTCAGTCCCAAGATAACTCTGTCATTTACCAGGCAAAAATGGCCACATCATTACCCTGCAGTGCCCTGTACTGACCCTGCACCCTGTGCTAGCTGCCTACCATGTAATTACAGAGATAAAAATGTTACCTTGTGCAGGGGGAGACATGCAAAATCATAGAGCAGCCAATAACTTCAGTTGCTAATTTTTTAAAAAAATTATTATTTGCTGTAACCCAGGTCCTGGATGTTTATGAAAGTCCCTTCATTAAAGTTAAGCAGGGAAGTGAGCTGGAGTCACTGGAGTGAGTGTGTCTATGCAATTTTATGTACACCCACGTGGAAGGCTGAATGAGAGCATCACCTCTTCTCTCTGCACAGTTTCATAAGGATAAATATGTGCAAGGCATGAGGTGAACTAACACTCAGGTGTAGGAGATTTGAAGGACATTTCCCTCTGTCTTAGGATACCATGCTCTCCCAATTTTACCCAGACAAAGTACACTTGTCCCATCTCTAATGTGTTTTCTCAGCCTTTGCACAAATGCTGAGAGGACAGAGCTGGCTGGAAGAGGTTGCATACTCAGCCAACATGGGTTATAAATAATTAACTCGGAGCAAAATGCTTTTCATTTCCCCAACCCCTCTGCAGGGAGATTTTGCCTCCACTGCAGCTCAGTGGACTGGGCTCTGGGTCCCAGAGTGACAGGACCAGCAGAACTCACTGGTGTGCTTTTCAAGCAGCTTGGATTCAGGGGAAAAGAAACAGAGTGAAAGAAATTCAAGCTTTACCTTTGGTCTTTCCTGCCCCTTAAAACCCAGCATCACAGAAGAGCCAAAAGCCAGAGAGAGGAATATTTTTAAACAGAAAAAAAAAAGAATAGGAGATAGTCAGACAACACAGGAAAACTATTTTAAAAAAGTCCTGGCACCCCTCAAGGTTAAGGAGGTCCTTTCCAGGGCAAAAAATCGTGGGCAGGTTCGGACACCAGAAGCCAAATCAGTTCTTGTGATGTGCTGCACCCACACAAGAGCTACGGGATAATGGGTTTAGTAAGGAGAATGGCAAAAAGGACCTGAAGATCCCTTGTTTCTGAGACTACAGGGCAGCAAGGAGGGACAGCAAACCTCCCTCTGTGGGGATAGCCAGGGATTTTATAAGAGATTGGCAGAAGATGGCATCTGGCAGGGTTAAACCTTGGTGCGAATGCTCTGATCCAAGAGATAACAGTAGGTTTAACCCTCTTCTGAGGACACCTCATCGCTGGATTAGAGCCTTCAGAGGGCGTAGCATGCTGTAATCTATTCTCACTGACTCACACACGTAGTGGTAGACCTTAACCACCCCGTATTTTCCCCTGTAGACATGCCCCAGGATGACAGGGCGTGCGTCGCCCACACACACTCGTACCCTCGTGCGCGCCCGCGTGCCTGGATAACAGCCCTGCCTTGGGGAAGTGGCTCATTCTGGAGCACTGAGTCGTCAGAGAATAAATTAAGAGCTAAAACCTGGAAGTGTTTGGTTTCCAAACGGGTTATTTTTTGTACCTTACGCTGGCTGAGGAAGTCCTGAGTTTAGGATTCTCACCCTGTGTGAAGATGAGGTCAAGGGAATCCTCAGCTGGTTTGTAGCCACCAAGTTTCCTGCACTATCTGGAGCCAGGGGGTGAATTCTCAACACCTGCCTTTTGCCTAACCTACTTGGGCATGGAAAAATGGGGACTCAGTTATGGAAATGACACACTGGAAGCAAACATTGGGAAACATTTCTGCATAACCCCACTTAAATCCTTGGTTTTAGCTATATGCTTGTTCAGAGCTATACACAGCCAAAATCCAAGCAGCAGCAGCACACCACTGCCCAGTTGCAGCAGCTTCAACCTGGTGCTCCATCATGAATGCAAAACAGCATTGCACAGGCTGAATAAGGTCTAAAAAAAATCATCCATAGGCACATTTTGGAATGGAGGAATTCCCTGCCTGGCCACAGCCAATCCATGAGCAAAGAGGCACTGCCTTGCACTAACCTTGCTGTGTGTTTGCCCAGCAGTTGCTCTGGGTGAGCTGTAGTAAAGTACTGAGCAGAATTTGACAGCAGCAAGTCAAAGCTGGTATTTCCTAGCAGGAACAGCTTTCTTTTTCAGTGAAATTGCTGTTGCCAAGGTGAGACAATATTATTTCTGTGTTCACAAACAAAATGAAACCATTCTGCACCTTAGGCCATGGGCAAACATCCTTCTCTCAACCTGCTATGCCTGCTAAAGACACAACCTGTCTTGTCTGCCCACCCCTGCCCATCCCACAAAGGTTTGACTGCAACATTCCTGTCAGGGAAAGGGTTTCTGTCGGCATCCCTGCCTCGCCTTGAGCCAAATTTGGCACTGTTCATGGCTTTTGCACACTGATGAAATCCTGGTCTTCAACCAGTACCCATCAGAGTTACCCCAGTTAGCTTTTACCAGAGCTAACCTGGGTATTTGTCAGGTGCACTGGCACTGGAGGTTTGCAGTCATCTCTCTCTCTCTTTCCCTCTCTTCCCCTCTGGAATTCAAAGAGATTTGGCAACTTTAAGAAGTGTTTGTTTTTGTGAGTCTTATTTTTCTAAGCTTTGTTCTCAGCCTTTGAGATCATCAGTTCTAGCAACCACAAAGGGGAAAAAAAATACAGTCAATACTATCAGAGGAACAAGCTTAGAAACTTCTGGGATTCCTTTCTTTTGATGTTCAGGCATTTTGCCCATAACCTTGGCTTTGTGGATCTGTTTGTCCTATGCCATGGATGTGAGCTGATTACTGTCAGTAGTGGGAGAGCACCAGCTCTCTTGGGCAGAGAAAAATCTTTGTCATTAAATAAGTGACATTCGTGTGACCTGTCTTTAAAGGGAAAGTATGAAAGACAGCTGCCACATGCAGTGTTTTAGCCTCTTTTTTCTTTCCTGATGCATTAGTCCAGGTTGGTCTTTTAGCAAATGCTCTTTTATTTGAAGATGAATAGATAAGTGTATGAGATTGCTGATGGCAGGGGTAGCAGGGAAAAGTAAAGATAAAAACGGTGTTGATTAGCAAAGGTAAGCACTATTCCCTGTGCCATTCTACATCAGCCTGTGTCAGCACTGAGTTAGGCCAGGGACAGTTTCCCTTTGCTGGCAGTTGTGCTGCTGGTGGAGGTTACCAGAGATGCCTTAAGGAACCTAGAAATAAAACAACACACTTTGGAGATAATATTTGTACAGGAGGTACTGGAAAGGTTGGTCTTTATTGGAGGCCTCCAGGGGCAGATATGGAAAATGTTCACAAAAAGGCCACCACCCCACGGGGTGAATAGAGTGTTATAAGCTTAGCAAATTAGTGTCATTGACAAAAATCACCAATTAGGAGCAAAAGAGGTGATGCAATTTCCCCTGGTTCAACCTTCTCTAAATCCACCCCCCCCTCAGATGGAAACTAAACTTTGTTTATGAAAATGCGCCTTGAAGAGCTGTTTTTTCCCAGAAAGGACCAAGATAGGATTGGGGCTTTGGAATGTGTTTTGTCTTTCTGCCTAGGGAAAACGTAGGGAAAAGTACTGGGAAAATTAGCCAGGGATACAGCAATAGGCTGTGGAGAACACATAAAAGAAAAAAAGCAAAAATAATTTGCCATCATTTCCCCCAGCTCAGCAGCTTTGTCAGCAGAGTGGCCTGTGCAGGAGTCACACAGATGTGCTGGGCTGATCCAGTTCTGACCTCTGGGCTGGATGGGCAGCTTTGATTTTTTGTAGACAAAACACAGAAGGAAGAACTTCTGTACCAGCAGGGCTGAGACTCAGCCATGTGAGACCAACACCAGGTGCAGAGAGTGAAGAGAAACCCTCCTGAACTGGCCATCCACAGGCAGAGAGCAACTCCCCTAAAGCAGTGCAGGACACCCACACCTGCAGCATGTGCTGTGGCTGTGTGGGGAGGGTCTGTGCTGCCCAAGCAAGGGCTGTACCTGCCCAGCACAGTGCGACCTGTGGCACTGGCCAGGTGTTGATGGCTCCATTCCCTGCAGCTAAAATGTTGTGGTTCTGTCTCCCATCACCTTGAAAGATGCCACATTTATCTGAGTCCCCCTCAGTTCTTAACGCTGTCTCCTGGTCCCTGAAGCGCTGCTGACTCGTGGTACAAACAAGGTCAGCAATGCTCAGGTGTGCATCACTCACTGATTTGATAACCTGTTTTGTGGAGTTTCCAGAAGGATGTGTACAGCATCTCCTTGTCCTGGCAAGATCTCAAGATGCCTGGTCTTGCAAAAATTATGTTTTTCTATTGGAAAAAGATGTCCTAAGTTATTTTAAGGTTCTAAAATTATGCCTGTTAGACCTTTCTTCCTCCTGAGAGGTTGGTGCAAGTGGGCTCATGAGACAAATTCGTTTTCTGTGCAGAGAAAGACAATATAACATATCAGTGAAACTTCTGCATTTCACTTCCAAACAGCTTTTCTGTCCCAATTCAAAAATTATCCAGCAGAAGAACCCCATATAACATTATCTCATCTGAATTACTGGTAGTAAAAGACACAGCAGTGCCCTGAATTAATTTTTGCTTGAACTAGAGCGTCTCATGTATGAGAAAATTATCTGGTTTGATACAAAAATTGCCCACACAGAAGAATATGAACAGCAACCTTGGGAGGATTTTTGCAATAGTTAATGAGGGCTCAAAAACATGAGTGACTTACTGTGGCTTAAAAAAATCAGAGCATCAGGTGAGTAATTGACAGGTTATATTACAGCTATTGGAAGGAAAATAGTGTTTGCTTAAATTTCAGCAAAATGGTGTTAAACTAACAGGTTTCCTCAGCCATTTGCAGTCTCCTAATCCATTACCCCAGCTCAAGTGGCAAGTGGTGATGTGTGAATCCATAGAATCTGCCTCATGGTGACTTCATTTGCACTGTTTTCTAGTCAGAACATGCTTAGCTTCAGCTTCCTGCACCAGATTTATGCTTCTGTTTGCTAGACAAATATTCCATTACCGATGTTTTGGTCCTTGTAAACTGTGATCAGGTCATCCCTTAATCATATCTTTGATTGAATTCATGGCATCTGCCACTGCACGGCACATTTCCCAAACCTTTAAATCAGTTTATGTGCTGAAAGCTCTCTAATGCACAAACATCCACCTAGAACATCTCTTCCCCTGCCTGGACTGAGCCTTCTGACAAGATGTGTATGGTCATTTATATCCAGAATGTGCTGCAGCTGCAGGACTGGGCAAATAATATCACAAAGAAAATCTGCAGAGCTGCACCAAGGAAAAGGTGCTGTTCATCTCCCATCCCTTGTTCTTGAAGTCTGAATTCTCACCTCACTTGGTTTGTGTTGTATCTATAGTCAGGACAAAACACACTCATGGAGCTGCAGGGTTGGGGAGCTGTCTGATAGTGCCCCGTTCTCCTGTCTTTCTTTTCCCTTTCTTCACTTGCTTCTAAGTTACTGTGAGGGCTCACAAGTTTTGCTGCCACAATGGGACTTGACATATTAATAACTCTGCAGAGGAGAAGAAGCCCTCTCCCATTGGAAGGCACACTGGAATGAGACTGGAGCAGATGGGCTCTTTTTTGACATAACCCTCCTTATTAATACACAGTGATGGGAGTGAGGAATGATGCTTCACTGGAGAAGTCAAGCTTGAAGATAATTTGGTATATTAGAGATGCTCCGTCTGGAAACACTCGATTTTTTGCTCCCTGCAGTAAGTCACTGGCGTACCTTGGAATGACAGGAGCCACTTTGTATTCACTCAGCTGATCTACAGCCATTCAGAAGCAAAAATTTTGCTTTGCAAAGTTTCTTATAATCATAAAATCTGCTACGAGGAAGTAGTCTGGCATTGCAAGTCATGCATTTAAACAGAGCTGGGCCAGTTTCCCGATGCTGCCACAGGTTTCTGTGGCACCCACCCAAGCTCAGGATAAATTGTTTAAATGCTTTTGGCTTGAAAAGGAGTATTTCAGTGTGCAACCTATTAAAGAAAAGAAAAAGCAGACTCTAGTCTCTTCATCCTGGGCAGAAAGGGACTTAAAAACCTAATGCTCCTCCCTGGGATGAGGGGACTCTGTTAGCTTCAGCCAACAAACCTTCTCCAGGCAATTCAAGAGAAAGGGGTGTTTTTCCCTCTCCTCATTCAAAACTGAGTTTGCCAGGCTCAGGGGGAGAACTGGAGAGCTCAGAAGATGCAGCAGGAGGAGAGAAAACAACACTGTTTCTCAGGAACATGTCTGTCTTCAAGGAGACTCTCTAAGGTCCTTTCTCCCAGGAAAAGAGGAGGCTTGGAGCACAGGCAGGGAGGTTTTCGACTGGGCTGCGGGGTGGTTTTGAGCTGCTAAGCCACAGCCTGCCCAGAGCTCAGCCCGTGCTCCTGCAGCTTCAAAGGCACCACAGGAGGCACCTGCAGGGAAAGGCCAGCAATTAATGGGAGCTCAGTGAAGTACAAAGAGAATCTGGGGGTGTGGGGCAGTGGCTGGCTGCCTCTCGATGTCTGGGTGCATTCCTGTGGGCTGGCCTAGTGTCCCACAAGCAGCTGTGCCACCAAATGTCATCAGTGTGCAGAGGGAGGCAGAGGTTTAGGATGGTGAGGCAGTGAAATATGAGGGTGGAAGGAGAGATGCAGGGAAGTCAGTGATACTGGCAGATTTGAGGAGGGAAGCACAAAGGGATGAGGCTTTCCCTACACTGGGAGCTAGCTGCCTGCACTGCCCACTCAGTGTTCTGGCTCCTCACAGTGTCCAGGGTATAAATTAGGAGCTGGTTCATTTCTGGAGGGACTTTCTTTTCAAGGCAGATCATTTGTGGACCTCTTAATCAAGATGGATTCATGAGGCCCATTTCAAGTCATCAGTCTTCCTGCATTATGCATTTCCTTTGATGATTGAGCCCACAAGCAGTGGAGAGGAATATAAATGTGTGACCTGCTGATTCCTCTCCCAGCAACCAAGGCAGCAAATGGGACAGTAAAACAACCTTTGGCTGAAAACTGCTTTCAGTTTAAGAACAGCATAAAGAGCAGATGCATCAAGGAAAGCACAAGGAGGAAAAACCCCTTTCCAGTACTGTTTTCTATTTGAAGCCACAAAGGTCTGTAATAGCTGCCCATATTATTTCCTCACAGCAGCACGTTGCACATAATTGCTCTGTGAGGTTCATAAATGCAGAGAGGAGCCCATGGTATGGGCTAAAGAGCAAGTTCCCTCCTTTGAACCCAGCCTGACTGCTGCTGGAACAGTGTGATGCAGATGCTGTGAGTCAGAGCAGGCTGGAGGAGGGAGCTGCCTCAGCCCATCAGCACGATGGGACCAGATTTTTGTGGTTTATTGTCAGCCTGCTCATTCTGTGGCATTTGGAGAGAGCCAGGCATTTTCCAGGCATGTACAAGGCTGGAGGCCACATTCTCTGATTTGCTGAGGTGGTTTTGTGAAGTGAATTTAAGTCAAAGGGACAGCTGATCCTGCCGTAGGGTGGCTGATGGGGTGTCCCTTCCAGCCTGGTTGTGATGGCTCCCAGGGATAGCTGTGCCTGCAGGAGTGTTGTCTCCCCTGCAGTACATCCTGGCACTGGCCCTGCTGCTCTGCGCTGCCTCTGGGTCCCTCTGGGGCTGCTCTTCCAGGGACACCCAAGTGTGAGTTCCCTTATTGCTCCTCTTCCTCCCCAGGGGATGGTCAGTGCTGTGTGGGGAGGTGAAGCCTGATGCCTGCATGTCCAGCAGCTACATCCCAAATGCTTCAGGTGTCAAGAGCTTGAAGCAAGTCACGCACAGCCACATTCCAGGGACTCAGCTCATTTCCCTGACCTGTGCTCCAGACATGGCTGCAGAGTGGGTTTTTTCCAGTATTCCTTGGCAAATTTTAGAAACAGTTTCAAAACCATTTGATCACTTCCATGGGACCACATGGAGAGCATCCTTCCAGCACTGTTCACTTCTTGCTGTGCTTGGTTGGATGATAGAGAGAAGCATTTCTGGGCTAGTTCTTTCCCAAACTGGTTGATGCTAAACATATTGCTGCAAAAGCACAGCTGCTGCCCCTTAGTCATGGGTTCCACTCTTTCCTTAGCCAAGTTTTAAGAATTTATTTTCTGTTTCCCAAATATGGCCAGTTGAAAACTAAATAAAAGATCTTTTTTTTTGTTTTTGCAATATGTG
Organism: Corvus kubaryi; assembly: GCF_017639235.1. Classification (NCBI taxonomy): domain Eukaryota; kingdom Metazoa; phylum Chordata; class Aves; order Passeriformes; family Corvidae; genus Corvus; species Corvus kubaryi. Next base: position 1,797,372 of record NW_024582082.1, on the reverse strand, counting down.
TCTATAGTTAGTACAAAGTGACAGATGATTGATGATTTCTTTAGTTGCAAATACTGTAATTCTCCTGTTCTGTTTCCTACAAGCACTGACTGATATTCCAGAAGGGCACATAAGCATATTGAATTCCTGCTGCCACTTTGTCAATAGAAGCATTTTCAAAAACCAGTTTGTATAACATTTGATGGCTTTCTGTTTATATGTTTGCTAGCAAGAATTCACCTGCTCTGGGAATTATTTTCTAAAATATTTTGACTTCTGGATTTCCCTGTTCATTGACTCTCATGTTCCCCAGACCTGCTCTGGGCAGATTTCAGTGGTGTGGTGATTAAAATTCCTTTGTAATTAGGAGCATTCCTATGATGTCCTTGTAATGGGGCATGTGGAGGAGGGATAACAGGTGAAAACAATTATTTCAGCCATTGATAGCAGCCAAAATGCAAAGATGTCTTCAAGGCTAATGATGTCCTCTATGGTCCCAACTGCCCTAAATGATTGGAAAATCTTCAGAGGTCTCCACACTTTTTAAAGAACCTGAATGATGTCAAAAATCAGTGGGGAAAAATTAGTACAATCTTCAGGAAGAAATAATTCCTTTCATCTATTCAGATTATTTTAAAATTTTATGCAAGATGAATCCCAGTGAATATTGTTGAATATTTGCTTCAGTTTCAGAATGGTTTTGTTTGGGGAAAACAGTAAAATGCAGTGGTTTCAACCAGTACTGTCTCATCACTGCTGTCATAACATTTTTTTTGACTTTTCCTCTTTAAATCTGCATTCTGAGGGGGCTTAATACACCAGACAGCTTATTCATACTCTGCAGTGAACTTGGACTTTTCTTCATGCCTTTGTAGGTCTCCCAAAGAGGAGCTGGTTGCACAAACTTCAAATTACTCTGCAATAACTTCTTTTGACAGATCTTTTTCCCCTGAGTACCTCCCAGGAGCAAAATGCCAGTGTAATTTGGTCCTAGCCATGAATAACCAGTTGGCAACCTGTGAGGTCCCTCTTACTGAACCTTAGGAGCTCTACATGTCAAAAAACCACTTGGCCTGAAACGCATTAAGATGTCAGGGACAATTATCCTGCTGCATTTCCTGTTCATTAATCACAGCTCTGGCTTTCTGAAACCCCTACGCCAGCAATTACAAACAAGATTGATGTGGGTTTAACCAGCATTCTGAGGAGTATGTACACACAAAATACCACTTTTTTTCTCTTAACCTAAATCACTGTACTTTGAGGCAAAACAAGCCATCTATTTAGAGCATCTGCACACCAGTATCCCATCCTCAGCCTTGTAAGTGGATGCCAAATTGCCTACAAAATGCTGGAAGAAAAAGTGTGAAAGACTTTAAAGTAGTTTTTGAGTCACTTATGACTCCCTCAGTCTGACGCTGATGTGAGAGGGCAATTTAGTCTTTTCCTGGCAAGGTCTGTTCCCAAAACAGGTTTACATCTAATGGTTCGATCCTGACTTTGGGAGTTGATCAGCTAATTGGCTCCCTCAGCCTGTGAACAGAGAGCATCATTTTGGGAACCTGATTGGTGTTTCCTGGAAATGATGTAACTTGGCTTTTTTAGCTCACACCATCACGGTGTATCTGAGAACAAGCAAGGGAGAGAAACCCAGGGGAAGGCTGAGGAGGAGCCCTCAGAGAACACCCAGCAGCAGGGCAGGGAGAAGGCAGAGCTCAAACCAGCTCCTCTGCTGCTCAAGTGATTGCATTGTGGCAGTCCTCCTGTTCATCTCCCCTCATGCATTAAGGTTGCTGGTGGTGCCAGTGCAAATAATTGACTGCATCTCTTGTGCTTGTATTCCTAAAGAAAAAAAGCACCAGACCTCAGCCTGTCCCACACACAGTGCGAGGGCACAGCCCCTGTCCAAGCACCTCTGCAAGGAGCCACAGCGAACAGTTCTGCACAGCAGCAGTGCCGCAGGGTTGGGATGGAAGCTGGGACACCAAGAAATGACCCCTTTCTCTGTATTGCAGTATGTCTCTAATTAATTTTTCACCTCTGACTCAAGGGGGTGACTGATTCTGCAATGCTGCCCCAGTCAATACACACATGTATTTGCACACGTGTTCATCCCATGCAGCGAGCGAGAGGTAGACAAGAACAATGAGGAAATGAAAGAAATGTATTTCATTAGTAACCTGAAGTCTAAAAAAGCGCCTTTTTCTCTCCCAAATTAGCAAATTCTATAAACTGGCTTTTCTAATAGCAAGAATCCTTTAACAAGCTGAACAACCACTTCCTTCCTGATCTGCTGAAAGTTCATTGTTCAGGATTTGTTTTTCCCTATAAATTGCGATTTGAAAAGAAGTAGCCTATCCAGTGGTGACTGAGTCCACAAAAGTTAGGGCTGGGTGAACAATTCTGTATAAAATTTAGAGCTGGGTGACAAATACTTTCTAATATATTTTACAAATTTTGTTCATTTCATCCAGCATTATTCAGGATACATTTTTCCATTACTCTGCTAGCTTTCTTGCAAGTGACCTGTTGTTAATATGATTCTTTGTCTCCCTGGGTGGTAACTGCAGGATATGGCCAGCTCAGAGTCTGTGAGAAAAGCCAGTTCACACCATGGTCAGGGAACTGGTTCCTCTCTTGAGTCGGACATTTCCTTCCAGAGGAAGGATATTTTTCCTGAGCTGTCTGCCACATCCATACATAGGCAGAATTCCTCTTACCCACCCAGAGATGTCTTTCTCCAATGAACTTCTCCTCTTTCTCTCCTATACCAGGGATTCATGGACATTGACCTGACCAAATTCAGGGAGAGTGGAGCCAATGTCACTGGCTTCCAGTTGGTGAATTACACAGATACTGTTCCTGCCAGGATCATGCAACAGTGGAGGAATAATGATGCCAGAGAGCATCCACGTGTGGACTGGAAGAGGCCAAAGGCAAGTGGTATAAAAAACCCCCATTAAATTTGGGGCCATCTAGCTCAGTTCAAGTTATGTTCACCTCTTTGTGATCACACATGGCTCTTTATTCTCACTTGAGAAACTCTCAATATAATTATGAACATTACCTGTTCCAGGTACCTTAATGTTGTCTGAATTTTATCAGGCTGCAGTTACTACCTCCTAAGAAATACACAATTTCATGTATTCATTTGGTCTGCAAATTTTTACCCCCTCAAAGCTAAGAATTAAATGTCTCATAATGTTCAGTATATAAAAAACAAAAAGCCTCATTAAGTCCTTAACCTTTGGCTTGTTTACAAGACATCCAGTGATAATAAAGTCTTTCCAGATGTTCTTTTTGAGCATTTCAAATCAGTGTGTACAACAGAAGGGAAAAGTATTTTAATTCCTAACACAGAAGGCCCTGAAGGTGCAGAGGGATGGGTGGAGGGAGAGGTTGTTTTTTTCTCTTTAATATTTGAAAATGAATTCATTTGTGACAAACACTCTGCAATAGAAATGTTAACTTTGGAATTAGTTCAGGAAAGTTGAAAACAACTAAATCATAGAAAAAAGAGTTAATGCTAATGGTTCTTGCCAAGAGTTTTGCACTGGTTTCTGTACTAGTTTCTGCTTGAATAAACTCATCTTTTGCAGAATTCTTGCCAATTGAGATGGAATTTCCTGGTCTCCATCCGTGACCAGAAAAAGTCCCCTGTTTCTTGATTTCACTTAGCTCACATTTACACAGGATAATGTATTCTTTAAAAGTCAGGTCAATGCTTCTAATTAAACTCAAAGACTTGTAACAGGTGAATGACTTTCAGGGCTGATTCTTCTTCAGGGAGTGAAATCAGGACATTCTTCGTCTCCCAGCTGTGAAAGTTGGTTTCAACTTTTAGGAGTCAACAGGGCAGTGGAGATTACAGGGAGCAAGATGCTGCTGAAACTTCATAGACAGGAGGATGAGGACAGAGCAGGTCATCTGGAAAGTTACCCTGGGTTACGTTTCTCTTTCCAGTACACGTCGGCCCTCACGTACGACGGGGTGCGGGTGATGGCCGAGGCCTTCCAGAACCTCCGGCGGCAGCGCATCGACATCTCCCGCCGCGGCAACGCCGGCGACTGCCTCGCCAACCCCGCCGTGCCCTGGGGACAAGGCATCGACATCCAGAGAGCCCTGCAGCAGGTTTGGAACCCAGGCTGGCTTGGGTGTGCTGAGAGCATGGCTGAGCACAGCCTGAGGGCGGGGGAGGACGGGTGGGCAGTGGCAGAAGCACCGACACAAATCCCTTGGGATGAGCAACTGATCCTTCCAGAGCAGAGACAGGTCTGAAAAGCTGGGGGGTGCATCCAGCAAAGTGCTTTTCCTGGTCCTTGCCTGTTTTAACTTCTGTCGTTATGGGATGGAAAATCCAAAATATTACCCCATAAAATCAAGGGTTCCTATGGTATCTTCCCCTCCCGAAGACAAAGACCTGCTCAGACCATATTTTTTGCAGATTATTTGACTCTCTGTGAACTCAGCTTCAGTTCCAGCCTGCTAATGAATGCATGTGAATTTTGCCTTATGTATTGGCTGTCACCAAAATGTTCTCAAAGTGCAGATTACAGCTTGTTTCATACTGTGAGAATTCATAAAAGTCTTAAGAGCAGCCATTTAGATAGTTTATTCCTCAAATCTGATAGTCTTGCTTTTTTCATCCTGCACAGAATCTAGATTTTTGAATAAACAAAAACACAATGTGAAAATTACAGAGAGAGAGAAAAATAATACACTCTTATCAAAGACTTACCAAGGTAGAATATTTTAAAATTTCATTAAATTTCAAGACTGACATTCATTTCTAGCACTTTTCCTTCTTTTCCTGACAGAAATAGATGGATTCCTTGCAAATACTGCTAGTTCAGTATTATCTAAATATAGCTTATCCCATCTTCTTTCCTTAACTGTGAAGAAGGCAAAAAAAATAACATTTATGTGGTTAATTTGTATCATATATAAAGTTCCTCAAGTGTTTTGTTTTGATTTGGTTTTGGCTTACTGGTAAACAACAATTCCTTTAAAACCAAATCTTTTGGGTTTTGGCATCTGATTTGATTTTATTGCTTGGATTCAATTTGTTCCCAAGCCTGTCACTGACTTTCTGCATGACCTTGGGCAAATCACTGTCACAGCTTCTCCAAGCCCTTATAATAAAATCAGCCTCCCTGATGCATTAGGGAGATAGGTTACCTAATAAACATGAAATACTTGGAAGTCTTCTGATGAGCAATAGCTGCTCCAGCATTTTCCTTTATTGAATTTATGAGAATAAGATATCAAAATTAGACAGCTAGAAAATAAAAATTTTGTGTGTGTGTTGGAAGATCTCCTCTGAAGTTTCCTTATATTTTCATTAAAACAATTTCAAAAGTCTTAATTTTTCAGCTGGAGTGACTTTGGGCGAAGAGCATAAAGACATATTTGCAAAAGCTGCTTCTTTACAGCTGAAAAAGAATAATTTTAAAAAGGCTTGACCAGTTCAGTTGTGATGGTCAAAATAAAAGATGCTGAAACAGGCAGGGCAAGAAGCCTCCTAGCAAAAATTTAACTATGAATTCGATAATCTTCCAGTATTTAGTAATGTAGCAAGAAAGAGGCAGATGGAAATAGAATAACTTACAATAAGATTGAAGGTTTGAGTTATCCTTTCTGAAAAGACTTCACAATTAGAGCAATTCTGCAGCTGTTCACAGTGTGCTTTCTCTTCACCTTCCATTTGTTAATGCCCAAAATTTCATAAGCTTTTTGAAAGCAAAAGGTTTCTCTGCTTGCTTCTACTCAAATGTCTGGAATAAGCTCTCAGGTTGCCTTGTTCCTGTGTAGGAAGGAACCACAGAATCATAAGCACATTTAGGTTGGAATATCTAAGATCATCGAGTCCAAACATTATCCCAGCATTTCTAAGTTCACTAAACCATGTCCCCAGCACTGCCACATCCTCACATCTTTTCAATCCCTCCAGAAATGGTGACTCCACCACTTGCTTCCCTAGACAGCCCATTCCAATGCTTGTCAACTCTTTTGGTGAAGAATTTTTTCCTAATATCCAATCTAAACTTCCCCTGACACAATTTGAGGCCATTTCCTCTTGTCCTGTTGTCCTGTCCGGGGGAATAGACTGACGCCCCACTTCACTACAACCTCCTAACAAGGATTCATGGATGGCAGGAACAAAGATGAAAAGAAATATGAAGCATTCTTCATTTTTTTAAAAGCAGAAATCTGGCATGTTTCAGGAGAATGTATGTTTTTATTAAAGATAATTACCTTTTTTCTTTTTTTTTTTGCAGGAAAAGGCCTACAAAATATTGCTTAAAACCACTACACTAAGGTTTCAATTGTAGTTTAAAAGGTTATGATAATTTTAAACAAATTCTTTTTTTATCTTAATGTGATCAGCACATCTAATAAGCAGAAAGCTACTCCCTAACTGCTGACTAACCCTGTAAAACAGAAGGCCACAACAGCATCTTTCTGTTCCAGATGTCCCAGCAAAGAGCCACATGCCCATCCATGTCTTACACACAAATGTGCTTAAGTGCTCCATGTCTCCAGTTGACTTGACTGGTGCTCAGCAATGTTGAAGTCAGTCCTCACTGTATTTTGCATTGCATTTTTGCATTTTGCATTTGCCATCAGAGGATGGTGAGTGACAGAGAAGTTTTCCTGCATCCTGCAGCACAGATAGCAGAGATCCTTTTTGCCGTTTCAGTGCCACATGAATATCACAGGATTAAGATTTCATTCACTCAGATAGAAGAAACTGATGCTGTAAACCTGCCTTTTAGTGCATACAAAGCTACAAAACACAAGCACCTGTGACCTGAGCTTCAGAATTGGTCAGAACCTGAAAAGAAAACCAAAGGAGACATGAAAAAAAGCAGGCTTGGGAGTGCTTAAGACAATGGTGCTTTTTCAGCACATCTATTTTTTATGGGCATGCTGTGTCTTGTGAAAAGGGAAAAGCATCTTTATCCAAATGTCACCAGGAATACCTCTTGGTTTGAAAGAGCTTCAGAAAATGCTGGCAGATGTTCATTTTCATGACAAACCTTTGTTATAACAGCTGGAAAACAAACAGGGTTTAAGCAGATTAACAACAGATTTCCTCTGTAATGATGCAGCCTCATTTCTTCACCATGGGTCTTTACTCTGAGGATCTCAGAGTATTTAAAAAGGCTGTTCGATACCTATTCCCATTCTGCATGTGGGAAGACTTCAGTTGCAGGGACAAGAGGTTTGTCCAAAGCAAGTGGAAAGGCAGAGAATAAACCTTTAATTCCTAACCCAGTGGCATGAGCACTTCTCTGGGTGGTCTCCATAGAAACCCAAATCTGCATTCTTTTTCCCATGTTCCTGGTCCCCACTGCCTGGTCCCCAGACAGTATGTGATTCCAGTCAGCAGCCCTTCTCCATTCCAGTCTGGGCACTTTTGCAGCAAGGAGAAGTTCAGGGTGTGGGATGTGATGTGAGCATCACTTCAGCTCGGCAGTGTTATCAGCAGAGATTTATGGCTCAAAGCTTCCTATGCAAATGTCAATACTAAATTGTTGGATTTTATTAATCTGGTGCAGAGGTAATTAAATTTGTTTGATAACTTATAGACTCCTCTCTATCAAAAGATGACAGCTGGGAGCTGTGGCCATGGTTTCATATTTCCTCCTGATTTACAGTTCCTGATTTGAACTGACAAATTCTTTACTGAACCCTGACTACAGGTCCGATTTAGAAAATAGCAAACCCCACAAACTCAAGGCGTTCAGAGCTGATTTAGCTCACTGTCACATCCCAAGAGGTGATGGGCTCACATTGGTGATCCAGCTCTCAGGCTGAGCTAAGTTTTAAACCACTGAGTTTTCAGAGAAAGGGTTTTTAAATGAGTTAGTTAAGAGGATGGTTGTGCCAGTGATTTACCAAAATATGAATATCGATCTAATATCGATATCCAACTGAGACAGACAAAAACTCTCTAACAGTTTAGAGTTAGAAAGTGTATGTTTTATTTGGCGCCAGGCACTGCGTGGGATAGCTCCCTAAGATGCAGGGCCCCAATCCAAGCAAACACGACACTTTTTATTTCCAAATATTATGAATATCCAAAATACAAATGCATATTCATAACATTAATACCTCCCATTCTCCTCTTCGTATGGAAATGAGCTTAAATGTCATTAAGCATGCGTAGTGTGTGTCCTGAATTGAGTTGGTGGTCTTGAATTGGGTCAGTGGTCCCAAAAAAGATGAAGTAACTCATCTTCCTCATTTTGACCTTTTTGCCTCTCTGAACTTTAACAATCCTAATTACTTTAGTGACCTCTAAGTTTCCTCTTGCATGACTTTTGAACGGGTTCCCACTAAGGGAGGAAATCGGTAATTGTCCTTGTTCCCTACACCAACTTAGCAATGTTTCTATTCCTCATTCTAAGCACAGCTAAGCAAACATACAAATGACAGATCATCACTTATTTGGTAATCAGTTACTAACATCTTAAAACCCATTTCAGGTCCAGCTCTCTTAACTATTAATTAACTCTAGCTGGGCCCAAATTCCTTCCTATTCTAACTAATTTCAACACAGCTAGCCTATAACCAAAATCTTTATGTTTCTTCTAAATCTATGTTTCACCATAGCCAGGCATGCTGGAGAGCGAGCCTTAGTGGAATCCCAGTTTCAGGCAGATGTGCTGTCTCCCCTGCATGGAATTGAGAGTAATGACTGCACTCACCACCCTTCTCCCCCTCCCCTCTCAGTGCTGCTGAACCGCTGCTTCATGACAAGCTGACCAATTTGCTCTCTTCATTGATATTTATGTATTTAAGGTCCGTTTTGAAGGATTGTCTGGCAACGTTCAGTTTAACGAGAAAGGACGCAGGACCAACTACACCCTCCACGTGATTGAGATGAAACACGATGGGATCAGAAAGGTAAAGCAGAGTGTGACCCAACATCCTGTGTCAGGTTCCAGCCCATGTTTGAGTGGCAGCGTGGCTGGGTGTCAACAGGCACTCCTGCTCATGAATGTTTGTGGAGTCACAACAAGTGCATTCCCAGCTCTAGGCATGAGTAAAGCCAAGCTCTAGGGAGGACTGGTACATTGATAAAAAAATACAACATTTGGAAGGTGTTATCAAGAGCAACAAGAGCATTTCAGGTGTGGCAAAGATTTTCCAGGATGGTAAAACTTGGTCAGCTTACCTTTGCTGTTGGCACAGCGCGTTGGTGCAGGCCCAGCTACAGGACAGCCTGGCTTTGCCCTCCCACTTTTCCAAGGATAAACAAAGGCAGAGCCAGGCAGAAGCTGTTTGCCCTAACCATTGTAAGTGAACCCTTTATGCTGACCTAATTCTGCTCTCCTTGAAGTGACAAAAGCTTTACCACTAGCCACGTCCCAATAGCTACACAGACCTTTGTGCTCTTCTGAAGTCTTGATCCCTTTCTGTATCCCAGGCTCTTTGAAAAATCTGGCCTTGTTCCGAGATGCCAAGGCCTTGAAACGCTAATCCTTTTGAAAACCTGACTCTGGGTGCTTATGTCCCACTTTAGATACCATGTATTTGAAGAACAGAGAATAACTCAGTTATTTCTTGATAAAGGGGAGCTACTACATTTTTTGGAATGGGGCATTCTCTGCATCTCCTCAGTCCCCTGAAAGATAAAAAACTTGTTTGAAACTAAGAAAAATGTAAACAATGAAAGTTCCATATTTACAGCCCCTATCTCAAATTTATACTTACACCTGAGAGCAGCAGGTGTGAGACCAAAGGCCCCCACAGTCCAGTAGAAAAAGGCAAATTTCCTTTGACAAATAATAGAAATGTCATTTTGAAGACATACAAAGCAGTCTTCCTCCACTACAAAGTATTCATAAGAGGACCAAGGCAACATCATGTCCAGTTGGGGTTTCTGAACTTTGATAAGTTGGCAGCCTGGAGAGAGTCTAGAGGAGATGAAATTGAGTGGCTGAATGTCTTGATTTTTCTATGTACTTACTGTCAGAAATAATATTTGTTTGGAAGACGTGCATCACTGCCATGATGCATATTGTGTTTTAGATCCACCAGGTTGGAGGTGCAAAGCAAACACCCACATCTCCACTTTTGTTGCTCTAGGGCAGAGCTTTGGGAGCTCTTTCCTCACCCTCTGTTCTTTTTTCTGTGCAATGAGGAGGGATTAGAAGCCTGCATAGACTTTTTCTCCTCAGCTGTTATGATCTCTAATCTGCCATCAGCAGGCTCCTGGTCATGCCCTGGTTAATACCCTTTCTCATTTACTGTGATAAGAAATTGCTTTCATATGAGCAGAGTTCGGGCAGCTTCATACTTACATGAGGTGATGGAAAACCTCTTATAAAATTAAGCTCTCAAAGTGGATAACTTCAGCCATGATCTTCCTAGAGATATTCAGTGGCACTCTGCTTTACCTACAAGGAGTGATGGATCAGCCCAAATCCCTAATCATTATTAAGCAGAATTTAACCTGAGAGTTATTCCCATTACAAGTGTTCAGTTTATTCATAACCCCAAACTTTTTGACACTGGCAGGGGATTGGGGGTTTTTTCTGACTTGATTTTTTGTTCTGTTGTCTCAAGATGTCTCAACAATCAGTCCTATATTCATGCAGGCTTTCAGCTACAGGATAACTTTTCATCACCCTCTAGCACCTGCACATGCAGCAGGAAAGTTCACCATTAGAATTATTTTTGGAAATCACACGGGGAAATTGTGAACTCTCATCGTAGGAATGGCAATAATCACCAGAACAATGTGATAAATGTTTTTATGTGCATACAAACACTGTGCTACTGTAGCACATCATGCACATTATTATTTTCAGGCTGGAAGCACAGTGGGATGGGAATTTCCCTGTCCCCCTCACAAAAGACATGAAGAAAAAGGAGAGGAGATCTCTGGCTGGGTATGAACATGCAGAGAAGGCTGATCCAACTTGGATGACCCTTCTACTGTATCTTGGTTAATATTCCAAAGACATATTAATCCTGGTTTTGCATTGGGCAGATTGGTTATTGGAATGAAGATGAGAAGCTTGTCCCAATAGCCGTAGATACTCAAAGTGGCAACGAGTCTACGAGCCTCCAGAACAGGACCTACATAGTCACGACTATCCTAGTAAGTGCCATGACTTCCATCCCAGCTCTCCCTCTCCCCCATCTCCCTGATGTGCAGGCTCCCTCTTCCCACTCAAGTGCCCTTCTTTGTATTATATCATTTTTATAATAGCAATAATAATAATAATAACAATAATAGTAATAATAATAATAATAATAGCACTTACTGTTTCCTGCCGGCTCCATAAAGGTATTTGAAAATTGCTGTGGATAATTAAGTAGGTATTAAAGAGCTCTCATGCTTAAGTGTAGAAAATACAAAAGATTATGACAAGAGAGTAGAGGCATCAACATAGATAAATTAGGAACATTGTACCTGTGCTTTGTACTTATCCCACAGAATGGGGGCTGCAGTTTTGGGAAGGATAAGCTGTTTTGTTCAGAGAGGCTGAATCATTGCTTTTAAAGCAAATCTCCACTATAATCATGAAGGAATAATAGGTACCCCATAATGTGGATATCATGTATTGTGTCATTGTGTACACGTACCCTGCAGCAACATGAAATGTTACTAATTTGTTGATTGCTTACTGGGAGTCTGCAGAGAAGACACAATACCCAAACTGAGTTAAACACCTTAAGGCTCTCTCCTGTCCAGCAGATTTGATTCTCCCTGTGCCCACACAGGCAGGCATGTCTTTAAAAATTCACAGCTCAGATATCCTAAATACCCCATGCAGAACTACGCTGAAAGGTTTGTTGCCCACATCCTGCAAGCTACTCCATTCTCCTCAGGTCCATCGCTGCAGGAGCTGCGCACAGATCCTGCATGAATAAAAAGAATATGCCACAATAAAAAAATCACACTTTGTACCTTCTAGAATAAACCCACAGTGTGTTGGCTGTGTCCCTTGGCACAGGGACACAAAGCTAGAGCTTTGCAGGGGGAGCAGACGCTGGGCTAGAGCTGGTGTGTGCCTCCAGGATGTGGAGTGGGGCTCAAAGTTTCTCTTCTGTGTGCCAGGAGGACCCGTATGTGATGCTCAAGAAGAACGCCAACCAGTTTGAGGGCAACGAGCGGTACGAAGGCTACTGCGTGGAGCTGGCCGCCGAGATCGCCAAGCACGTGGGCTACCACTACCGGCTGGAGATCGTCCGCGACGGCAAGTACGGAGCCCGGGACCCCGACACCAAAACCTGGAACGGCATGGTGGGAGAACTCGTTTATGGGGTGAGTTTCCAACCTTGTCCTAAGACGTTTAGTTCTACTTGGGAACACGCTCAAGCGCCAGAGTTAGAAGGAGTCCTGCCCTCTGTCAGCCTGAGCTCTCCGGAGGACTGCAGCTCAAACAATCAGCCCAAGTAAAATGTTTTCATTTAGGGAGAGACAGCATATTCTGTGCCTATGGAAATGTCAAAACGTTTCCTTTCAACAGTTCCAAGATTCTTTTTCTTTACATTTTTAGAAGAACAAGTATTGAAAGGTCATACTTTCCCATGGGCAGAATCTCCAAATTTTACTCTATTTTATATTTGCATGATAATGGCAGGATGAAAAAAGAAAAAGATTTTGAACACTCAGCACATGAGTGGTGAATGGTAGGACAAGATTACTTTCTGTCCAGCCACTCATTTCCATCATCAGGAATGTACACCTGCACCCTATACTTCTAAACCTGGTTTGGCCTGGTAGCTCATACTCTGTGATACTTAGGTCATCCCTCAGACAGATGGGTTTAATTTTCCCATTCCCTACCAGGGAAAGCATGCAGGGAGCATCAGTTCCCAGGTTGCTGTGACACTGTGTTGGAGCAGGGATGATCCGTCTCCTGATGGTAGCTCCACTGTAAATGCTGCCAGCCATTTCAATCTCCCTCTCCATTTTCAAGATGGATTGCAAAATTAGTGGAGAGTGTACATCAATGTTGCTGGAACATTTTTCCGCTTCTCCTGCATCAGCTATGCAATCAAAAAACAGTTCCTGATGGAAGTAAACATCCTGACATCCTTTTTCAGGAGATTGGCCTTTCCTTGCCTCTTTTGATGTCTGGATGATAAAGCTCTTTTAGAGAAAATCATCTTCATCAGACTGTGACATCAGTGGATAAATCAGATGAGAGGAGCTGGGCGGCTGCAAAAAGAAAGCGCTGTGATTTCAAAACAGATCTGGTAATCAGTAGCGATAAAATGGAAATAATCCACCAATATTATGGGCTTCTCCTTTTTAACCTTTTTCTTGGAATTAGTTTTGTCTGATTTCTTCTGAGATAATGAGGTTAAACAGAGATCAAAGGATTGTACACTGCAGTTAGTAGATATATTTCATTCTCAGTCTGCAAATCTCTTTTCTGTCTCCTTTTCAGAGGGCGGATGTGGCTGTGGCACCATTAACCATCACCCTGGTTCGAGAAGAAGTGATAGACTTTTCTAAACCGTTCATGAGTTTAGGTATATCAATAATGATAAAAAAACCTCAAAAGTCCAAACCAGGAGTTTTTTCCTTTCTGGATCCTTTGGCTTATGAGATATGGATGTGCATTGTTTTCGCCTACATTGGAGTGAGCGTTGTCCTCTTCCTGGTGAGTCGCTTCAGCCCTTACGAGTGGCACACTGAGGAATTCGAGGAAGGACGGGACCAGCCAGCCAATGACCAGACAAATGAGTTTGGAATATTCAACAGCCTCTGGTTCTCCCTGGGAGCTTTCATGCAGCAAGGATGTGATATTTCTCCAAGGTGGGTTGCCTTTCCCAGTGAACCTTCTTCCAGTTCGTGTGGTTTAATCTTTCTGCGTGCTTTGAAGCTGAACAGGTTCTACTTTGATCTCCCTTCCTGAACCATAGTGTAGTTTTGTGAATTGGTTACAGACTCAGAAAGGATCCAAAGGTTCACAGGTCTCACAGCTGTGAACTTGGAACCTCAAACTTGACACCATGAAAACACCATTTAAATTTATCTTTGGGGAGTCTTTTGGAGAGAATTTACAGAAATTATAACAAGCTTTTCTAAAGCCACCCAATTGCAATCAAATTTTGTCAGTCATTTATTTTGTTGCTAGTAGAAATAAGATGATTCTAGCATTATAGGGAAGATGAAAACTTCCAGCAAAGTAGGGAGAAATAATGCAGTAGGTGCCCAATGAAAGGTTATATGGTCTGTGTCAAACATTATGGAGCACGAGTGGTTTAATTCTTACTGGCCTTTAGAAAGGTTAGAGAAAGACCAAGTTTCATCCTGCTTCCCATTTCAGCCAGTAGTTCTGCTGCCTGAAAGTTCAGTAGGACCCAACACCCAAAGTGTTCCTAAAGGGACTTTTTGGTGACAGACTCTCGTGATTTACTTAGATAATTTTTCTTCCTTTGGGGGGCTTTGTCTCCCTTCTCTTCAAAGGAAGTTTCATCCAGAAATACCCATCTTAGGGGTGAAGACAGTAGGCAGAGGTTGATTTCCAGCCTGCTGTGGTGTCATCAAAGCTCAGGGGATGAGAAGGAGGCACAGCTCTATCAACAAGTGGACGTAACTCCATGCAGCTCAGCACAGCTCCCCTGGGATGGCAAGGAAGACTGGGCACCAGCTTGTTAGCTATCAGATGCCAATTTATCCAAATGTTAATGAGCTTGTGATAGCAGGGAAATAACAGCCTGCAGGGCACTTTGATAGTGACGGCCTTTATGAATATGTTTTATTATCTGATCATTGGTTATTTGGAGGCCAGGCAGAGAATTCAGAAAGCCTTCCCAGCAGAGGGAATTTCAACTTTATTGCAGTCTTGTAACCAGCCCCGTGCGTTAGGATCAGGTTATTGTGATTTTATTCTCATTGTTGTTCTTATCATCTTTATTGTTATTTAGGAAAGAGAAAGTCTTCCTTTGGGGTCATTTCAATAGGTGGGTTCTGATCCAAGGAGGAGCATGGAGAGGTGAAAAGATGAGGCTTTGAATAACAGCAAATTTGGTAACATCTTTAATGAAAAGTGTCAGGGAAAGATCAGTGGGTTTGATTCAGCTAACAAGATTTGCTCTAGCTAAATAACATGCTTTGAATCACCATTTCAAAGTGTTGTTTTATTTTGCTTTGGAATGGGAAATGAGAATTATTCTGTCATTGTTATTTTAATGTCGTTGATTTAATCATCCTGATAATGAAAATTACAATTTCATTTAAACCAATATTTTCCCATGGAACACAAGAGCAGTTTCTGACTGCTACAGCTATTGGCAAGATGATAAAAATTTAAAAATTAAATACGGGAATTATTACAACTCTCAGTACTCTGAGTACAGCTCCTTGATACGGTTGTAAGGGGAGAAGGACATTTCTGTGCAGGAAGCAGAAGAGTGAGAATTTCTGTAGGATGTTGTTGTGCAGAAGGGCTCTGAGTGCGCTCTGTATTTCACATGTATTTTTCACATGAACCCAGTGCAGGATTTCTGTGGCACATCATTTAGAAATGAACACTTGGTAGAATGACACTGTGGGCAGGTGGGGATATCTGCTCTATTCTAATATATTTCCTATGTAGTTGCTTCTAAACTTATCACTACTATCTCTCAGCATCTCCCCAGTAATGCATTAGCCATCATAAATAGCTTCTGTTATACATCTGTTCCCTCATTCTCTCCCCAGCAGAAAGGAGCAAGTGCAGGGGTGTATTTTGTTTTTGTAGAGGTTTTGGGTTGTTTATTCCAGGTTTTTTTTTGAAAGAAGCAGGGGAAATTTGTCTGGAGGTTTGTTTTTTTTCCAGAGTGTGCTTGTTTTAAGTGCATATGCCACTGTGTATTTATCATTACAAAAAGAGTAAGATCAAAACCGCAGACACATCACTCAGCACAGCGGGTGGTGGGGTTTGCAGCAGTAACTTGCTCTTGTAAATGTGCATTCCTCAGTCTCAGACCAGTCCCCAGGGAACTTCAATCCCCCAAAGAGACAAAAATTTGCTTTTGAAGGAAAGTGTTGTCCTTTTTAAGGACACTCTTACTAGGCAGGGCTTTAAACAGGCTTTTAAGTACACTGGGGACAACCTACCAAGGACTTTAAAGACACACTGTGAATTTGGTGACCTGTGGATGGCCAGGAGAGAGCAGAGCTGTGGGTTACCTGCTCATAGCCTCTTTGGAGGTGGTCAACTGGTGTCCTTGAATCTCTGAAGCCTTCATGTCTAGGTGTTGACAGGGTGAATGTGACAAAGGGCAGACAGTAGCCAGTCTTGAAGAACCCCAGCTGGAGCTGATGCCAGTCTGTGTTGTGCCTTTGGATGCTGGAGCATGAGCTGGAATCCATCCCTCCGAATCCATAAAGGGAACGACTCGATGGTGGATGCATGGCTTCCGCCCAAGGAGGCTGTGAGCTCTCGGACATTTCCCACCAGAGTGTGTGGTCCACCTTCTGCACCATCACTGACCAGTGGCCCCACTGGGTGTGGAACAGTCCCTACCACATGGACTCATTTTTCCTGGCTGAGGTGAGATAGCCCCTATTGTTGCCCTTAAAGCTTTCAAAACATGGGCTGAAACACAGTAGGGTTGGGGAGAAACAACAGCTCGGAGCTGTGCACAATTCCATAGTGACAAGCAGGAATTAGTGAAGTCTGAAACGGGCTATAAACCATTAGACTTTGCAAAGTGCCACCTTAGCTTCAGAAAACGGTCATGAAATTGCAAAAGCACTCATTAAATGTGAAATACAGACCCAGAAAGGAGCTTCTCAGAGCAGGCATCAGAGGTAATAAATAACTCACAGCCAATAGCGAGAGCCTGCGGAAAGAGAAATGTGAAGTAAATATGACTCACACTGTACCATTTTCAGAACTGTAATTTGATAAATTGTCTTCAGAGCTTGAAATAACTGCAGTGTGTAGCAGCTGTGGAGAGTAGGACCTTGCTAAAGTCCAGCATGTTGCTGCCATTCCTCGCTTAGGATGGATTCAAGGCCTTTGAGAAGGAGACTGTGGGGATGTTTGGGCTTCCCAACCTCCTCTGCAGCAAAACAAGGCATGAGAATTTTTCATCTTCTCCATCATTTTCTGCAAAATAAATAATTTGACTGTTGTGAAAAGGATGGAAAAACAGGGAGCAAAATAGCATCTCTTGTCAGCTTCCTATCTTGATCTTCTATTTTTTGTTATCATAAAATGTGTTGCTTCATAAGGTTTGAGCCCAAAAGAGACTTCTTATATATTGGAAACTATTAAATTTAATCGCGTTACTCTTCCTGTGACTCAGAAAATTTATGTTTGACTAAAATGAAACACATTTGGTTAAAACAGATCTTCCAGAAAGGCATTTATTCTCCATTTGAAGATATCATGAGATAGAATAGACAGTTACTCTCAGCTGAGTTGATTTTAGGAATCTTGTCCCATCTCAAGTTCAGCAGGTGGATAAATATCACACAATATCCCCTAGTGAATGCAGACATCCTTTGTACCCTGACAGAGGAAAATTAAAGATCTCCAAAAATTAGCCCAGCTTCCTGGGACCTCTCTTTATCGTTGAAACAAAAAATATACATATTTTGAATTCAAACCAAAATATACTGTGAGTAGAAGGGAAATGCCTACTCATATCCTGACACATTAGGGTATCTTGTCACAATACCTGGACAACACAGCTTGAAATCACTCATAATAATCTGTCTGATTGAGAACAGAGCTGGAGATGTCGTGGTCAGCCTATGCTGGGAGTGAAATGGTGGATGAAGCTTTCATCCCATCTGTGTCTGAGAGAGAGCCAGGCTTGACAGGGGATGCTTTGGGAGCATCAGCAGGGCTGCACGAGCAGGGAGAGACTCTGTGCTCCTCTGTGCAAGGCACCACCAGGGACCACTGCTGGGAAATGGTCGGGTCACACCAGTGTGCCCGAAAGACTGTGGGGTTTAATGTGTGCAAGGAGATGTGGCACAAGGTACAATCCCCCCTCCAGCTGGCTTGGGACAAAGAGTTAACAGGGTCTTCACTTGCCTGCAGAGTCCAGACCCAGAGGCTTTGCAGGGTGCAGTGGATTGTGCCAAGCAGTGACCCCCGGCTGGGAGGGCTGGGTGTGCTGAGCAGGGAGGTTTGCTGGCAGAGATGATGAATGGCTGCACTCCCAGGCAGGAAGGAGAGAGATAGATGCTGGCTGCTCTCCAGTCAATAGATACAATCTATTATTTATAGGCATCTTGTGGACGTTGTTATTTGTTTTTTGTGACATGGAAACAGCGCTCTGGCTGATCTATACAGTGTGCTCATGTTCACTGCGCTCCTCGGGCTCTCTGCCACACTCCATCAGAGTGGTTTGTCTGGGGAAGAGCAAACAAGGTATTTATTATGTACCTGTAATTAATGCTGAGCATTTTCCTCTGCTGTTTTTCCTGTTTATTTACATTTCCCTTTAGCCCAATTGGAAGAAGTCACAGGAGACTTCAGATTTTGAAAGACAGCAGCACTTTTAAATTTTGTCAAGATCTTCCCAGTACTGAAAGGTTTTATCCAGTTTTGAGGCAAAATCTAAATCAGAAATTGATTAGACCAAAAAAAAAAAAAATGTTGCAGGGGTTTTTGAGGGGTTTTTTTTGGTGAGAGGTTTGATTTGGACTTTTTCAAGGAAATTATTTCTGTTCCATCCTTTGTAAACTTACATTTGCAGGGTACTTACTTATTTTGCTAAAAATTTAGAATTAGAGAAATTAGAACCAGCTGCATTTAGCAATCAAAAGGAATTTAATTCCTTCCTGAAAAGAAGGCTGAGCAGGGGTATTTATCTGATGACTCTTCTTGATTTCAGTAAGCGTCTTCTCTGACTCTCCAAGCATCTGCCTTCGAAATGGCCTCAAATTGCACCAGGGGAGGTTTAGATTAGAGTTTAGGAAAAAATTCTTCACTGGAATGGTGGTCAGGCGTTGGAACAGGCTGCCCAGGGAAGTGGTGGAATTGCCACCCCTGGAAGTGTTCAAACTGTGTGTGGATGTGGCACTTGGGGACACGGTTTAATGGTGAACTGTAATGGCAGTGCTGTGGTCATGGCTGGACTCGATGATCTCAGAGGGCTTTTCCAACCTTGATGGTTCTGTGGGGACAAAGCTCAGGTTCATTTATTGGTGGTGGTTTGCTTGAACCAGGGAGCTGACTTTCCTTGAGCATAAAAGTAAGAAAATCAGGACTTCAGCTTCTGGAAAAGTCTCCTTTCCTTATAAAAGTGTATCAAATGATGTTGCAATTATCTCTAGCTGGCAGAGTTAATTATGTCCAGGGAGAGCAAATTCAGGTCACAGGGTAACAGCAGCACTTGCAAATCACCAGGAACTGATGACCACACTTATTTCTAAAATGCACTTAACCAGGGAAAGTGACTCACCAGAGGAACAGCTTGACAAACTGCACAATATCCAACTAAACAGTCCCCTTTGGAGTCTGCGCACTTCCATGGCAACCAGAGTGTGGCAGCCAGGGGAAAATGGAAATTCTTTTAAAATAGTCATCCTTGCTATCCCTTTTTTTTTCATTTGGGAAAATACTGAAGGATACAGAGGACTCAGAAGGAGGCAATAACCAGCCAAAAGAGCATTGTTGGAAGACGCAATTTCTTCTGTAAAGCAAAAATTAGTCTCTTGAATTTGCACGTTCCTCCACCTGAAAATGTCTAAATGCTGCAGAGGTAATGAACGCTTCTCCCACTGACCTGTAAGCTACTTCCTCAGGGTGCTTTCCCTGTCAGGCACTGTCACTTTCCCACAGCTCTGACTTTGGGCCTTCAGCACTGAGGTTGCTGGAGTACAGCAAGAAATTTGCTGAAACTCTCCCCATTGAGTGACAGATTCACTAATCGTTCCACCAGCTGTGTTTAAAATAAGTCATCAAACACTTCATCTAAAAGCAGATATATTAGCCTAAAAATACTTCTGCAATTTCTTTCTTCAGGACTAAATAAATGTTTGCCATGTTTCTCGCTGAAAACAAAGTTGAAAATAGCAGGGGGGAAAGTGCATTACCCTTTTTTTTTTTTTTTTTTTTTATCTTGGGAAGTTTTATTAGGGCATCTGAAAGAGGGTAGATTTGGAATAGATATTAGGAAGAAATTCTTCCCTGTGAGGGTGGTGAGGCCCTGACACAGGTTGCTCAGAGAAGATGTGGCTGCCCCATCCCTGGAAAAGTTCAGTCAGGTTGGACAGGGCTTGGAGCAACCTGTGAGAGGCGTCCCTGCCCATGACACGGGGTTGGAATGAAATGAACTTTAAGATCCCTTTCAACCCACACCGTTCTGTGATCCCTGACATGGAACTGGCATGTGCTGCTTGGGTTTCTAATGGTGGACACTGGCTCAGGATTGTGAGGAGCACTAAGATTTACAGGGCTGCCTCCTGACACTTACAACCTTCTCCCTGAGTGCAGCAGGAGACTCTCTGAGCCTCCAGGGACCCCCTATTATGCTATACTTGGACTTGCTGATTTTCAGTCAGTAAGAGAAGCTGTAAAAGAAGTAAAAGAAGACTTTCTTTCATTTCCTTTCCTCTCGATAACAAGTTATTCCTGAGCAGTCAGCTCAGCTGGGGTCTGCAGTCAGGACTGTGCATGGTTGTGTCTCTCTAATAGTTAGGTCGACTGCCAAGTGTTTTTGTCAAAGAATAAGGGTTGTGAGGAGCTGAACGACCTCCATCTCCCTCAGGTGGTGTCCTCTGCAAGGCTGCCTGTCACACACTGCTTTAATGTTGGCACTCCAAAAAAATACTGTAGCTAAGATGGGAAGCCCTGAGCATGTTTTCACAGGGAAGCCCTGCTTAAATAACTCTTCCATATGATGTACATTACTTTTATCAGCACTGAGATATCATGTGCACACTCACTGGATACACAGTCGAACGAGCTTTGAACTCCTCTGTTGAAATTGCTCTGGCTCACAACACAAAAAGCATCCACAGCTGCTCTTTGCTGATTTTATCCCCACAGCTGGCCTTCCACTGGGAGGCTCAGAGTTCTGCCTTTATTCCAATGGAATTTGGCATTTATTGGACCTATTCTGCTTTTGTCTCAGATTTTATTCCTACTACTTGTCCTTATAACTGCGGAAGCACCATATCTCTTTTCATTAAAAGTTCAGGAATTCATTCGTACACCGAATGTGTGTGTGCAATGTAATGTGCAATGTACAATGATGTGCACTGTAACACCCCAAGATGGTGAGCAGGTGAAAACAGATTTGTTCAAACAGGACAGAGGTACCATGTTATCCATTGTGAAAGGCTTGAGGAAGCTGAGTAAGTGGGAAAAGCAGAATGTGGGTCGTGCTAGGAAATTGGGACAAAATCCTTGTGTGCTTGGGTGGGGTCTGGAGCTGGAGACAGCAGAGCATGGTGTCACCTCTGAAGTCCTCCAGGCTGTCTTGGTCTTCCTTCTGTTTTCACGGGGATCAAAGGAGCAGCTGGAGAGCAGCTGATTCATATGCTCAGATGGCAGAAAAGGGCACACAGCTCATGCATGCAGCCCTTTCCTTAAACAGCAGCAGCACATTTGATGGAATTCAATCTATTTAATAAAATCACGCAGTAATTCTGATTAGTGCCTACCCAGAAGAGTTGCTGCTTACCCTCAGATCCAAAGGCTAAGCAGCAATAATCCAATCATGGTAATCATAACTTACTACTTTGATCTTCAGATAAAAGAGTCTATAGAAGTGCAAAAGTGTTACATCACCGTTATTTGGACAACTTCAAAGCATGTTATATACACTAATGAATTCTCCCAACACACTCTGATGAGGAGTAATAGAAGGCGAGTGTGTGAACAGAGGAGTAGAAAGGAAGGAGATGAGTCCTCCTATGGTGAAAGGGAAAAGCAATAAAATAAGTACTTGTACCCTGTATATAGGTGGGAGACGTGATGAAGAGTCCACAAGGGTCCAGCTGCAGGAGTCAAGTGCAAAGGATGCTCTCCCACAGGAGGAATTTTCTCATCTGTCTCATTTCTTGAAGCTTGCAATAAGAAGCAAAATCTGAGGCTGCAGAGAGGGAAACAGAAGGAGGAGGCAGCTTTTCATCTCAACAGTGCTTCTGAAGCCTTAACAAAAAATTCTAAAAATCACCAAATGGATCTTAGCAGGTGAAATAGGGGCAGCAGAAGCACTGAACATGTCTTCCCTTCACAGTTTGGGAGTTTTAATGTTAAAAGATGGGCACACCTGCGCACATAAAGCTCTTCTAAAAACACTGTCTGGGGGGGAGCAGATTCATTCCTCACCACTTCTACAAGAGATATAGTATGTCCCTGTACAAAAAAGAAAGGCTCAAAAGTGAAACTAGAGAAAATCCCACTTGTACACTCTTGGTGAGGAATCACATTTTAAATTAGAAATGAGAGAGAAAATAAAGGGAATATTTGGAAATATTGCTCACAGATAATATCTTCCAGTACAGAAAATACTCTCCCTTCCAGAGCAAAGCCTTTCTCTCATCGGATTGGGAAATCTGACAAAAGACAGGAAAAAAAAAAATCAAAATGAACCAAGGCAAGACACCCTGGAAGAAGTCTGAAGTAGGTTATTGTAGCATTATTGCCCAGAAGTCAGAAACAGAGCTCTCATGTGAGCAAATGTAGATGGCTAAAGAGGATCTTGAAAAAAATGAAGAACTGATGGCATATAATCCAAAACATATTAAATCTTTTGGGGAAAAAAAGCTTTTTCATCAAGTAGACTTTGAAGAAGAGACTGTGGGAGAGCATATGGAACACAGCAACTCAGTAAAGGACATTGGCACAATAAGCTGTTGTTCAAAAAGATGGATGAGTGCTGTTAGATTTGGGGCCACCTGAGGTTGAGGAAGTTCCTGAATAATGAATCTCCTGGGGCTCTCCAGCAACTACTTCTGACAAAATTTTATGCTTGTCACCTTGTGAGTTTTTCTCAGCAAAGTGAACAAATGTCATCAGAGTGAGAAAAATACATGAAGAGCCTTTTTTACAGTGAAATTTTTGCACAAAGGCATGACAAGAGTTGGGGTTTTATTCCTGGTAGCATCAGCTGGCAAAATAGCAGAAGAGGGATGACTTTGCCTTTCTCTGGAGCTGCCAAGCAGCCCAAATTGACCATGTGTTTCTCAGCAAACCACTATCTAAACATTCATCCCTTAAACCACCCTGTCTGCAGTGGCGAGAGGCGCACTGTGTCTGTACTTCAGAGGATGATGGTGCCTGTCTTCAGATCTACCTCTCTGCCTTTCAACTACACTCTTATTTTTTCTTAGTGTTCCACATCATCCCTCTATCCTAGCCCTGCATTTGTACTGTTTTTAGCAGCCCTCTGGAAGAGTTGAGTGTGTTATCCTGCATTTTTAGGATTAAACATCTCATTTCAGCGGCCAGGGATGCTGTGCAGGGATGGCAAGTCCCTCGAGTGAAGGACTTACCTCAGTCCTGCAGTTCTGCCCTGTTTGGAGAGTTTTCATGGGACCTGCTGAAGTTGAAGCGGGCTTGCTGCCCATGTCAATTCAGGTTTGCTTGGCATCTAGTGCTTCCAACACCCCACTAGCTGAGCAGGTGAGTTGTGTCTGTTGAGTATCCACAGGTGTTGTTTTGGATCAGTTGAGGACACACAAGGGCACAACCTGCAAAGTACGGTTGAGTGCACACATCACCCCTGCAGGGCTGGGCCCATTCGATGCTGCCTCTGCCTGTTGGAATTGAGTGTCTCAGGAAGGCGAATTGGGCAAAGCAGCAGCTCAGAGGTAAATTCCACCTAGTGGCCAGCGCTTCAGGCCACCCACCTAGGACAGGTTCATAAATGTGATTCATCCTCTTCCACAGCTGGGAACTAAATTAGAGAGATGAAGTAAGCTGTCCAGGATCCCGTAAAGTAGCAGGGCTTCACAGGGAACAGAAAAGCCCAGTCCTCTGATTAGGCTTAGGCACCTCTTGCCTGTCAAAATGCTAAGTGAATGTCTTGAAAACAGCACGAAGCTGCTCCATGCAGTCATGCTTATACTTAGCACTGCAGTAATCCAAGGCCCAATGACTGGAGAACCACAAGTGGCATGATGCATTTCTGACTAAGCAGGAGAACTCACTTTAGAATGAGGTTTTGCCCATTAAAGGGAAATTGAAGGGGGAAAAAAGTGCCAACATATTCTGCAAAAGAAGAGATGAAACAGTAGGAGAGGGAGCATACACTGCTGTCCAAAGCCATTAGTTTAGGCAGAAAGAAACAGTAAATAAACCATGATTTATAATTAACGCCTCACAGATATACATCCCCCTGTTGAATCCGGGAGATTCTGTGTATTTGCAGAGATTACATTCAGTTGATGCAATATTTACACAGTGAGCATCCACAAGGCCCCTTCTTACAGGGACTTCTGCTGGGATTCCATAATCCATACTGCCTCCTTCCAGCATGTTGGCTTTGGGGGTCAGATGAACTGGCAGGATTTGCCTAAGATCACAAGAGCAGATCTCCAGCCCATATACAAAAGTTAAGAAGCCCTAATTTATTTATTTGTTTATTTATTTATTTATTTATTTTAAACAATAATTAGAGAAAGAAAAGCAGGACAGGGCCAGCATGGGACTCCCAGTACCTGTGTACCCTCAGCTTCCTTACCCTGTCTCCCTGGTTAATGTTACCCACAGGGAGCCAAAATATGCAGCTCTTAGCACTGTAGAAAAGTTGTGAGAGAGGAAGAAGGAATTTGTACCTCTGGGAGAGGTAAACGAGAATATCAGTGGAAAACATTCTTACTTCTGTATTTGTAAGGGTTTTCCTGACCCTGCATGTTAAAACCCAGCATTGCAGTCATGACTCCAGACTCTTGTACCAGGAGCTGGGATTCAGTAATAAGTAAAAGCAAACTAATATGGCAAGAAAATTAGTAATGCAGCATGTACAGAGAAACTTGCATTATAATCCCTTGAATTTTGTGGCAAACAGTTGTTAGCTCATTCAAAACTCTCCATGGCACAGCAGAGAGTAAGAGGATAAGAGCTCTGAGGTCTGCACTTGATGGATGCACCCAGAGCTGATCCCAGCTCCACAACCCCACACTGAGTTTCCTCCTTTGCCTTTTGAGAAAATCTGGGGTTTGTGTCAGAGATGGAGGGAAAGTGGTGAGACCAATCACGCCAGATGGTCTGTGACACAGAGGAAAAGCAAAGCTCTTTACATTGACAGAGTTTGATGTTGAAAATTTGCTTAAAATAAGAGCAAAAGTGGTGCAAAATGCATGCAATTAATCCACTCTTGAGTCAGATTTCAGCTAGAACCATGGAATCATCAAGATCAGTACCAAATTCACAGAGTAGTGTTGGAGATCAGAGGCTCTGTGTAGGTAGGAGACCAAAAGTGGGTTTGACCCACAATCAGTAGCACAGGCACAGAAGAGCTTTTCTTTCAACAGTTTTGCATAAATTCATTCAGTGACAAATATGTCAGTTGAGTAAGTGAGCCTTTATTAGACTTGAATTTAACAGCAAATCTGGGAAATCCTCCCAAAGCAACTATGGCTTCAGAATCCCAGATTTGCTCTTCTAATTAAAACACTGTCAGTTTAGGTGTAATTCTCCGTAAGGAATGGATTTGAAGAGGGGGAAGGGAGAAGTGGGAGAGAACTGAGAGGGTGCTTGAACAGTTTTCCAATGAGGTTTACTCTGTATACTTTCTGATGATCTTGTTAATATGGTTTTGCAAAAATGTATTGTTCTTTTCTAATAGATGGCAAAGCAGAGGCAAACTCCTGCCAGCTTTTCCTACCTTCCATGAGGGATAAAATCGAAGGGAAAATTGTTTGATCAAGGATTGCATTTTGTTTTAAGAAATGAGATTATAGCTGCATGATTTTCTATTTCTGTATGAATCCATCAATGCTAAGGCTAAAACATTAAAATTAATCTCTTCATGAGAACAAAGGGAACTTACAATTCCCTTCTGTTTTCTGCTAGCAAAATGCAGTTGCTTTTACAAGGAAAGTAAGAAAATAAAGTAAGTAAGAAAAGCAAATGTAAGTAAGAAAATCAAAATTATTACTTTCAGCTTGGTCATCTGCAGTATTTTTATTAGGGCCATTTAAAATAGCACATTTCAGAATTATCTTTTAAATTATGCATGCAGTAGGTAAGAATTTAATGTATTATAAAAGCTGAAAGAAAATTATTTGTAATGAGAAAGCAGAAACAAAATTGTTTACCATGTTAAAAATTATACCATTTAGCCTTTCAGAAATTAAACTATAAGTAATAGCAAAAGGCAAGGCTTGGGTAGACCCAAAACAATCATTTTCAGAGTGCTACTTTTAGAGGACACTTGCAACCGTTATCTTTGCATTCCAAATGAGAATATTAAGGTTTTATTTACAATTTCAGAGTTTTCCACGGTCCTGAAATCTTGGTTCCCAGCCAGCTCTAATTTTAAGTAGGTTGTGCACTGTGGGTAATGAGGTTAGAGTATTTACTACTTATTCCTGCAAGGGTAATGATGGAAAGGAGCATCCTGTTCTTGCCAGTTCTGTGAGAGATAGGCAGGATCCCAAGTCAGGGAGAAAAGTGAGGATATGTGTGATATTTTACACAGCACGGGCAGGGATAGAAGAAGAAACCAAGTTATCTTAATTTAGACTATGTAGGAAAGAAGAGTCTAGGTGCAGAAGAAATAACACAGGTTGAAAAATGTACAGTCTGGTCTATTCAGATATTTTACCCCTTTTTACACCCCAGAATTAGCCATTCATTAAAGCCTCTTATGCTGTTACCCTTGCTTATTTTAGCCCAATTTTTTTAGACCCTGCTATTTGCAAGGATTACTGTAATAATGAACATTAATTAATCCAGAGGTCAAATAGATCCAAATATCTGAACCTTAGCACATCTTTAAAGTCCTAACCAGGGTGCTCCATCTCCCCTTAGCTCTGCAGAGTTACTGACTCATTTCCACTCAGCAGGGAGCTGATTCCTTCATGTTATGCTTGAACAGGTACAGGGACACAACCTCATGCAAGAGGATTTAAACCCCATAGCGCCCATCAGTGAAGAGAAAAGAACTTGAGACAGGGCTCAAGCTGCAGAACATTTCTGTTAGTCAGGTGCAAGGTCATTTTTTGTTACCTAGCTCCAGAGTGAGACTTTCAAAACCTCATAGTGACTTCAAAGCATGGGATATATCTACTCCTCTGTGGCTGTGTTTACTGGAGCATAAACATAATTCTAAGTCTCAGTGGGTTTTGACCAGGCTTTTAGCTCCCTAGTCTTGAAGTCACTTCCAGAAATCAGACATTATCTCCTAAATTACAAAGGCACTTTGCAAATGTGTCCCGTGATGGAGGCACTGTGGTTCTTCTGCTGGGTCTACAGAAGCAGCAGAGCAAGGTGCTGACAGGTATTGCCTTTCCAAGCACTTGCCATGGTCAGCAGTAACAGGCATTGGCTTGGAGTCTAAACAGACAAGAGAAATCCACCTTGTTCTGTTCAGTGTTCACTGCTCCTGAGCCGTGGGGGTGTCACAGGGGATCACATCTGCTTGTGTGATGTTTATCATGACTATCATTACATTCTTTATTGAATTCCTCTGTCCTTCCAGAGCCTCCATCACCGGCCAGCTCTCCCTTGTGCTAAATGTTGCACAGCCATGGAGCAAAAGGGCCGTGTCCTGTAGATCCCATGTGCTGAGTGTTTTCTCTGCTGTGCATTTCAGCAGTTTTGGTTCACAGCTTCCAGCTCCAAGTCAATCCAGCAATGAGGGAAAACATTGCCCACTAGCAGTGTCTGCAACAAAACATCACACACACGAGGCCCCAGCCATGCTGGCAGTCCTAGCAAGCTGCTGACCTCCTCTCCTTTCCTCCACAGTCTGTGAGAGTGAGCACATCCCTCCTTGTGCCATGAGGAGGAATGACCAGCACCAGCAGCAGAGACAGCCCAGATGGGGCTGGTCTATGATGGACACATGAATCCTGTCTGCATCCTTCTATCTCCCAGGGGAAAGAAACAGCCCCTTCTCCCTCTTCCCCCAGCCCTCCCTGTTACCATCCAGGCTCAACACCCCAAAATTACTTTTCCATGCTCTCAGTGCCAGGTGTGAAGCTGGGAAGCATAAGCCATCTGCAGCTGACAGCAGGCAGCCCCCTGGGATTAGCTGGTGGTGAATACCACCAGGATGTCGAGGGTCTGGAGGCAGGAATCCGCCTGACTGTAGCTGAAGCGATTGAAATGAGTCGCAGAAATATCCCAGCTTCATCAGGAAGGAAGGGCTGTATAATTTGCAGCTGGAGATGAATGTGATTATTTGCCATGCAAATGGATTTTGCCAGCTCAAAGTGGCCTTCATCAGCAGAGATTGTTGTATTTGACATTATCTGGTTACTTTTGTTTAATGCCTCTGTGCCTTTTCTGAGCGCTTCCTTCCCTGAGCACACATCATCCAGACTAATTTTCTTCCCCTTCCTCATCAATCTGAAGATGTGTGAGTTGAATCTATAGCTGCCTCCCTCCCCAGTCCCTCTCCAAATATGAAACAAATGGTAAAGCTGTGTGTGCTGACAGTCCTGCAGGCTGAGTGTTCTCTGCAGATGGGAAGCAAGATGGTCGCATTTATCTCACCTAACTTTTAGCCCCCAGCTGGACTGGGATGTCTCTGTTACCATCCCATAAACCATATTTCTGCAGATTGACTCAGATCAGCAGAAAGACGATGTGAAACATGGTCCCCCATGGAGAAATAAATGATGTTTCTCACAGGCAGGTCCCCCTTAGTCAGGCTGTCTGGTTTTATCAAACAGAATTGTGTGTTCCCTTCTGTCTGGGACAGTGCTCTGCATCTAGAGAAGGATCATATAAATAATTTAGACAGAATGCCTGAATACTGACATCATTCTAAAATCATCTTCCACTCTTAAAAATTATTTGAAAATATTTTAATGTTAATTAATGCCTGCTTGACTTATCTGCCTCTATAGCTATCGAATGGTTACAGTTAATTGGCTATTTGATTGCAGACAGTACAAAACACCTAGATTTTAAAGCATTATTATGAACATCTTGTCTAACCATCTGCTGAATACAAAAGAGAGAATGTCAGTAGGCAAATTATTCATTAAGACCGTAACTCCTCTCTGAGCTTCAATATGTCTTGCAGAAAAACACAGGGGTTGTTTTTTAAACTTCAGATGATTGGTGCAGCTCACCAAAAGATCACAGCTGGGCTGTGTGTCTGGTCTGGTTCCATGCTGGTGCTCCTTCCTGCCAGGGGTACATGGTACAACAGAGACCTTGACAGAGATATTGGTGGTGGGCATTGTCCCCTGCCCAGCTCAACTCTCTCATAACTATCCCCATGTCTTATTATTAATATTGTGCTCTGAAAGAAGTTGAAAATCAAAGAAAATTCTCTCTGTTTATTGCTAATATTTTTTCACTGTGAATTTTTTATTTCCACTCTAATTACATCAACACCTTTAAAAGTAAATTAAGAACTGAGACAGACTTCTGGCTTCCTTGGAAGTGGCTGGAGAGTGACTTTGAGTAAATGGTCACATAAATGATGGGCCTGAAAGAGCAAGCTGCACCTTTTAGACCTTCACCCTCTTCCTGTCTGACTCTCCTCTCTGTGCCCAGGTCTCTCTCTGGCCGCATAGTCGGTGGCGTCTGGTGGTTCTTCACCTTGATCATCATATCCTCCTACACAGCTAACCTGGCTGCCTTCCTCACCGTGGAGAGGATGGTGTCTCCCATCGAGAGCGCAGAGGACTTGGCCAAGCAGACTGAAATCGCTTATGGGACCCTGGAAGCTGGCTCCACTAAAGAATTTTTTAGGGTAAAAAGGAAACTTTAATGCAAACATTTTTCTTAGCTTCTTGTTTGACCCGTCCTCCAGGTCTGTCCTCTCCCGTTCTCAGCTCAGGTCTGGTTTTTTTCACTTGCTTCCCCTCACCATGTTACGGCCTGCCAGAAGATTGGCAGTGACTCCAGTGCAGGTGATATTCTGTAGTTGTGAACACAAATATGGAATATCCATGTGCTTCCCCACATTACTGAGGAGCTTCTCTGAGCAACTCCAAATGAAACCGTCTCCAGATTTCCAGCTTGGTTTGCCCTTGGTTTGATCTGCAAAATCACTCCGTACATAAATATGGGCCAGAAAATGAGGGATTGGTCTGGGCCCTTGTGCAGAAGTGGTAATCCTGTTACCCCTTTTGGCTTCCTTGGCCTGTTTGATGTGTGGGTGTGTGTTCAGTCCAAGCTGGAAATCCCAGGGGACGCCCAAACCTCTGCTAACGCTTCTGTTGGGTTTCTGCTGTCCTACGCAGCGATCCAAAATAGCAGTGTTTGAGAAGATGTGGACATACATGAAGTCAGCCGAGCCCTCCGTTTTTGTGAGGACGACGGAAGAGGGGATGATCCGGGTGAGGAAGTCAAAAGGGAAGTATGCATACCTCTTGGAGTCCACAATGAACGAGTACATCGAGCAGCGCAAGCCCTGCGACACCATGAAGGTGGGAGGTAACTTGGACTCCAAAGGCTATGGTATTGCAACGCCAAAGGGGTCTGCGCTGAGGTAAGTAGCTTAGATTTGCTTCCTTTTGCCAAACCACCCAGCAAATCAATGTATGCACACAGTTCAATCTCCATTGCCATGTTAATCACGAAAGCTTGGGGCGAGGAGGTGGGGGAGGTGGAGGAAAAGGGGTGTGACCACTCAGTGTGATGTGCAGGGAAGTAAAATGCCCGGCTCCCACTGAGCAGCAATGGGAGTGACTAATTCTTCAAGCCCTGCATTTGGAAACTGGATCCTGGCTGATCCATTTGCTATGAATGTGTCTGCTGTATGAGGTGATGGCAGGGGGCTGCTGTGGTGTAACCATTGGTTTCACAGAGCTTTATTCCGGAAGGGACGCTCATCCTGTGCCATGTGAACTGCACAGCTTTGCAAGAGTATGGGATTACCCTGGCTTGGATCCATGCTTGCAGAGGGAGTTCTCATGGGGAAAGCATTTTGGTGTTTCCTAAAATGAAATGCTGGTTGGAAGAGGTGGGAAGCCCATTTTGAAAAGCCCTGCAAAGGGTGGGCATTTTCATTGCCTGAGTCAATTCAGATCCCAGCAAGCACCAAATTTATAGAAAGTCCAAAGGGGTGCAAACTCTGCATTTCTGAGTCCAGACCTGCAGCTGCCACATGTCTTTGCCTAGTGGCCTGTGAAATATCTTCAGAGACCTTCTTTTAAAAAGAAGAACTCTTTAAGAGCTCAAACCCAGGCCTGAGTTTGTAGCAGAGTTTGGGCACTGCATACAGCCACACTCTTGGACATGAGCATCCATCATGAAAACTGACCTGCTCAGAACAGCATTACCACCATGCACAGACTGGTATTGTGATCTTGGACACATCAGAAGTGTGGTTCCTTTTGGCAGCAGTCATGCCAATTCCTCACATTACAATCATGAGGAACATGAGTTGCAATGGTTTAGTAAATTCTCGGGAGCTGTAGCTTTGAGTAATCAGCATGGTGCTCCAATGTATTTAATTAATTCCTGAGTTTTTTATTCATGAAAACATGTTGACCAGAAGTGTATGTGTGGCCTTACATTTGTTTGCTAACATAACCCCATGCAGAGACATTTAATCCATGATCTCTGGATTTCTGGAAACCAGAAAATTACTAGATGACCATTTGCAGAAGGATCTCTCTGGTCACACAGTGTCCAAGCCAAAGCCAGCCCAAAGAATCAAAGGTGTATTAGCCGGTAGTGGGTGAGACCCAAGGATTTTGATTACTACAGTTCTTAGGTCAGCTCACATTCGATTCAGCACTTCCCATATCACCATTATCTTTAGAGAAACGAATGTGACCTGCTGCAGGTGACAACCTGAAGCACCAGAGCACATGGTCCAGAAGGTAATTCTTGCATCCAGTGCAGTTCGGACTCTGAAATGACTCAGGCTCCTACAGCTGAAGGTGGACATATTCTCACAGCTTTGAGATGCTTTCTGTTGCACACTTTCCAGTGTTTGTTTTTACTCTTGCAAATATGGAAATTAGGATACAGGGCTGATTCTATTTAATTAATAATTTATTTAACATCAATCTTGAATCCTAATTTCAATATTATAAAAATGAACAAACAACGACATCCTACCTGTCTTGTAATTTTTGGCATGTGAAGGAGCCATTTTTCATACTTCTAAGAAAAATAAACCACAAGAAAGAAAATCGCATCAATCATTTTACCTTTGCAACTCCAAACATCCCTCTGCTAGGCATGACTCCAAAAATTCCTAACATTTCTTTCTGTTTCCTCTT
This sequence comes from Corvus kubaryi, assembly GCF_017639235.1. Classification (NCBI taxonomy): domain Eukaryota; kingdom Metazoa; phylum Chordata; class Aves; order Passeriformes; family Corvidae; genus Corvus; species Corvus kubaryi. The sequence continues at coordinate 1,765,094 of NW_024582082.1, read as the reverse complement.
TCTCATCCTGGCTGCATGTAGAACAAATTTCTTATGGGCCTAATGGCAAAGGAGGAATGCTTGATTTTCCATCCGATGGTGTTTCTTTGGAACAGTTCCTGTCTGGTTTTTGTCCCATTGTGTCCATTTTGTTCCTGTTGTTTTAATTGTTTTAATCTCAGTAGTTCCCTACAGTCCTCATGTAGTGTCTGTTTTCCCCCTGGGGTCCTGCACGTGAGAGGTTGCCCTGAGCAAGGTGACAATCATGAGGCGTCTGTCCAGCACGGTCAGCCTGTCTCTCTCTCAGTCTCCATCTTCACTCACTTCCATCCACAGAGTAAAAGCTCTGAGCCAGGATTGCAGGAGGTTTGTGACCCAGGCCTATCTTCTATCAGGTGTGTTTTAGAAGCTGGGCATTGTAGCTAAACTAGTTTTCCTGCATTTAGGATGGCTAGTTGGAAAAGAATCCTAGAGAGATACTATGTGAGCGTTCACCATATATTTTTCTTGCTTCTACATGGGCAAACAATGCCAAGATGTTGCCACAGATGAATGAAAACAAGGTTGAAAATCCAGAAATAATTCCACATATGGCAATAGGTGCAAAGAGCCCTTTCAGAACATCCTTTTGGTCTCTTGGACTGCTAAAACAAGTTACTTCTTCCTACTAGGTGAATCTGGCTTTGAAATTCTTTTGGCCTCCAGATGTTAAAATTTAGTTGCATTTAGGCATGTCTGAGAAGGGCAGTGATGAGAGGGCAGAAATTTCACCTTTCAACACCAGCTACTTCAAGCTGGGATCCTGCCTGACGTGAGATAGTCACCCTGCTACAAAACACACCCACTTACCCAGCAGGAGATCTTCTCCACTGTTGGACAAGTGATCATAAAGAGGCAAAAACCCAAATTATCCAAAATAGGGGAAAGAAAACCCAAGAAATTCACTGTAAGTCTGAACTCAGGGAATAGAAAAGTTTTTGAGATGACAATCTGTGAGAGCAAGTTTTTCAGAGCAGCCATATTGACATTAAAGTTCCATAAAACAGAAGTCAGCTTTCCTAGGGTCTGTGAGTAAACACTCCCCGTTAAAAACCCACCTTCATTCAGGACCCCAGAATTCTCAGTCTTTCATCAAAATACAGTCAAGATGTAGTCCAGCCTATTCTGTGTACTCCCCGGGAGCTGGAGAGACAATTAACTGAAATGAAGCTTCCTAGGAAAGAAGATGCATAATGTTCAGCACATGGCCCCAGAAATCATATTGCAGATAATGTGCTCGGGGAAACAGCAATACATTTACTTTGTTAACACCTTGTACCCACATAGAAGCTGTGATGTATTTTGGCTCATTAGTTAACTAATTTTTCACAGATGGTTCAGGCATCAGAGTGCTAAGTAACCTGTATTCTGCTTTAGAAGAGAGAATAATTATGATTTACTTAGTGTCAGATTCTTCCTGGATCTACACTCACACATTCCCATTTGCTTTAAATGCAACCAAAGTCAGGCTCAGACCACAATACCGTTAGAGTTGAAAAGGGAAAATATTCAGCCACCTTCAAATCTGCACCTTCGCCTTCTCTTGGACTGGTAGCAAGCTTGACTGCATCTGGATTTTGCTTTTTGAAGGCTGAATTCTGCCTGAAGGAGGCTCCCAGTCCTTGTGAAAGCTTCAGTGCTCGGATGGAATCCCAACAGGCAGAGCCATGGTGGGCTCGTGCAGGTCAGCACATTCCTCTTCCTCACAGTCAGGCTCATCTTGGAATTGCAATACAGGAAAACAGCCCCCATGACAAAGGTTTCTTGGTGTGGCACAGAGCACAAATTCTGAGATGGGAGCTGCAAGGTCCTTGGCCTTCT